>NC_056737.1:1416831344-1417153844 GCF_019279795.1 Protopterus annectens | reverse complement strand
CCTAACTGATTTACCAGGAAAATCCAATATTTTACAAGTGATAGAGTAAAAATATGAGGGAAACTCAGGGACGTTCTGCAAAATCATGGATAGCGGAAAATTGTAACAGAGAAATACTTCTAAATATGGTACGTTAGAAACATCCACCATGCAGGTAATGACTTTGTGTCCTAGATAACCTGACTCTGTCTTTTTTATATTTTTTTAAGATATTGATTTAGCTACATTCTATCCTTCACAAGTCCTCAAGAATTAAAATCAGGAAAACTAGAGATCGAACAGATCTTGTCAACAAGTAAGATAGTGTACAATAGTGTAAATGTGTGTACATTCATAAGATGATAAAAATGAATCTTTTGCTACTAGTGTAAAGGACAACCACATGTCAGGATACTAACAAACCTTACATTGAATCTCTTTGCTGTGTGTGTGTGTGTGTGTGTGTGTGTGTGTGTGTGTGTGTGTGTGTGTGTGTGTGTGTGGTGTGTTTGCATGTGTCTGCGCGTGTGTGTGTGTTTGCACGTGTCTGCATGTGTGTGTGTGTGTGTGTGTGTGTGTGTGTGTGTGTGTGTGTGTGTGTGTGTGTGTGTGTGTGTGTGTGTGTGTGTGTGTGTGTGTGTGTGTGTGTGTGTGTATGTGTGGTGTGTTTGCACACGTCTGCATGTGTGTGTGCGTGTTTGTATATATGCATATGAGTGCGCTTGTAGGCATAGATGTACATGTATATGTCTGTGAATGTCAGCTCTCAACATCGTACAGACATATGTAGCAATGATGTTGAAGTGCATAATGTCACAGTGTCCTTACTTCCAAACAAACCAACAATGGTACTTTTTGCCAGATTCTAAAACAATCAATGCTTGAGAACGCATGCTACTCTAAGCTTATATGTGTTAACTTATACTCAAAAAAGGCCTATTGATGCCTCATCTTACACAGGTTATTGAATTATTATGTTGGTATGCTACAAATTCCAAAAGCTTTGTTGTGTCTTCTACACTGCAATACTTAATATTTTACAATGGCAATGACCAAAGTATCAATGTTATCTTTACTAGGCAATGGGCCTATGTGGCTTTGGAAGAGCTGTGCTCAAATGCCCTGCAGTGTACTGCAAGCTTTACAAGGAGGATGATGGAGGCTGTCTGCTTCACTACCTTTATCATTTTAGGATGTGGCTCTCTCTACACCAAAGTCAAAGTGCTCTGTTAATCAAAACAAGAACAACTGCATTTTTCCCTAATAAACTAGTTGTTTTCTACTGCCATGTCAGTCAGCACATGTACCCCCACCAGTGGTCCTGACGATGACTTGTCTTGAAGCTCCATCATCCACTGTCAACCTTTTCTGTATACCAGCTGAATGAAAATTATTGCTGTGATACCTGTTCCTCAGAAGCTTTCAAACCTCAGAGACAAGCTATAAATAAAGGCAAATACAACAGTATATGTCTAAGAAGAGCAGGATCCTGTTCTGTGACATTATTTAGCTGTTTTGTAAAGTGTTAGCCCCAGATTTAGAACACCTATCTATGATAATAAGCTATAAACAATTCCAGAGTCAACAAACATTTCTGTTTGATATGCTGATTATATATGCAAAACAATTCTTTAATTAGAAAAGAAGTAATATAACATTGTTCAAAAAGACAGAGATCACATTCATAAAGGATTTATGTAACAGCCATATTGCTTCTTCCTGAACACATGATACTGAACCAATAAACAATACTTGCGAGTAAGGGATATAATTAATGAGGGCATGTTCTTGTGTGGCAGAAATTATGGACAATTCACTATTACAAGCTTTGGGCTATAGCAGTAATCAAGCTTCCCTTCCTTATAGTTCCAGGAGTGACTAATAAGGTTTGGCAACAAACCAAGTTGTTCTGGGACATCTTCAAGAGGAGATAGACTGGTATATTAGTGGGAGTTAAGGAGGTTGGGGAGGTGAAAGGTTTAAACGGAGGGACGGATGATAGGGAGGAAATGAGGTAAGGGTGGGGAAGGGCTTAAGGTGTTTAGACAAGTGTAGCTGGGTAAGTAATTACATTTTGGCATGAACTTGCTAAGGCAAGGATGCCCAGACAACCTGTAGGTATTTCAGGAGAAAAGGTAGGCCTCGGGGTACTGATTGGTGGCAGGTGGTCTGATATATAGGGTGTGTATTATTATAAATTTATATATATATATATATATATATATATATATATATATATATATATATATATATATAAAATGTATAAAACATTTTATTATGAGATTTTTGAATTTAGGTATAGGGGCACAGGTTGCATTAGGATCGTTGATGGCTTTTTGGTTTTCACCTAACGGATAATTGTTTCATGGAGTTCAGGGATGGCGATTAAGTGGATCATGTACAGAGCTTGGATGGTGCCCGGCCATTTCTTCATAATTGGGATGAAAAGCCCTGTTGTTGAAGCTAATTTTCATCTGTCATAGGATTAACAGCTTTTAACTAGAATTACCTTTGGTGGTTACCACTTTGTCTCTACACACCGATGCAATTGTCATGGGTAAAAATGTTAACTTTGAAACACCGGTAATTGCGCATGCTCGTAGCACAACTGACAGTCCTGTCAGAGCAGCATTTTATTTTTGGCGCATAGCTTAGAATAATAGGAATGGTGCTTCCATAGCCGACCTTAGGCGTAGGCCAACTAGAAGGTCACCTAGGGCACCGCTGCAGCAGGGGTGCTTTTCCAGTATTTATTTGGTATACGTAGACCAGGATGGGGGCACTAGATGGTGTGGTAGCGGGTGCCATGGAGCCTTTTGCCTAGGGTACCAGTTGACCTAAGGCCGCTCCTAGTTGCTTCAGTGTGGTATGGTCCCTCATAAACCTTGCAGCTGCCTGATAGAGCACTCCGGACCAGTGGGGCTAAATGTGAATTGTTACTGTGTTTTAAGCACCATACTAGAGATCTGTCACTACGTAGGCTTTTATCTCACCCACACACATTGTTTCCTTACATTTCCTGCATTAAGAGCTTGAGAGGAAGGATCACTGTTATAGTCCGCTAAAAAAAAAAAAATGTTTTTGTTTCCAGCATGTTATGAGGAGGCACGGGACTTGACCTTGACTTCAGTAGTGGAGGGGAGAGAGTAGGGCAGTTTGACTAGAAATAACACCGTTCCAGCCTTCCAACAAGGCTGACTGTCTTGGTGGGTAATGGGGCTATCCTAGTAGTGGCCGTTCAGCAGGCATATATGTGGTGGCATTAACGGCCATTGGGGAACGGTAGTGTCAGGATGGGGGGATGGCTGCACCTTTTGTTTCAATGTTGCAGATTCAGCATGCAGCAAACATTGCTGGAAAGTGATGCAAATTGCTAAAAAAATAAATTAATTAATTAATTAATTAAAAAAAAAAAAAAAAAAAGATGTAAGCTTTGGAGTTCGTAGCCGCCAAAGGTTTCCTGTTACTGCAAAATGGCCGTAGGTTCTGTTCTACTGACTTGCTGGCTTAGCTATTGGTGGTTTGACCACAGTTTTTGTCTGGGGGGGGTTGAGAGGAGGGAGAATACTGCTTGTCATTTGAGCAGGTGGCTGCAGATCTCAATCTCTTCCTCAGGGGAGTTGAGGGCTGGTAACAGGTGGCCAGTCTCCAGCAAATCACTGGGAAAATCCGTGGGTTGCAGTCACTGGGTACTGTCATGTATTTGAGTTTTGCTTATATGTGAACAAGCAATATCAACAAGTAGGCTATTTAATTTTAAGTTAAGAATTTCATTGGCTGGTTTCTCCTGCTTGGAGTGTGTAGAGGAGATGGAACTGCCACGGTTGTACTTTGTCAAGGGAGGGTGGAGAGTCTGTGCCCATCAGCAAACCTCTCAACTGTCTAATTTTGCAGAAGGTCCACATTTTGCCTCATAACTGACAATACTTTGTGGTTTGAAGTTATTAAATAATGACAGACATTTGAGCATCAGCTGCAGCAGTTGATGCACATAATTTCATCACTAAACCACCTCTGCACTGTGATTTTGGTTATTTGAGCAGACTGGTATAAAGTCAGCCATTGGGGAAATAGTATGTTTTGTAAGATGCTTGACATCAGTGATAGCAGCCATTGATTGATGTAAACATGGGTACATCACATTTCTTTGCATTGTGGCTTGATGTTCCTATTTAATAGGTGGTTGTCTAGTATTAGGGCTTCTGCTTTGCTGTATTACAGATTGGAAAGGGGGGAGGTGCATGGTTATGGGCTTTGAGGTAAGGTGAGTTTGGTAGCAGGTCTATGTTTTGGTTCATGGTTTGGTGCATTTGAGGTAGAGGGAGTATTTCAGCATGTCCATATTTTGGTTCTTGTGTCATTGCATTGTGGGTGGTAGAGGCTACTCACTGAAGATGGAGGTTAGCAAGTTAGGACAGACTTTGCAAGATGCTGGTGTTACACTATTACCTACTTGTAAGGGGCATCTTCTAGCTGCAATACCTGACAGGTTTATTTTGCCAGAAGTAGGTTGGTAACAGGGGTAAGATAGAGGCCTTACAGACACAAGGGGCAGGGTTTTGATTTTCACAGGGTGAATTGGCTAGGTTAAAAGAGGCCCGCAGGGGCAGTTAGCTCAGAGCTACTTTATGTACCCCTGCCAGGTTTTCTCTAACTGCATTGTCTGAAGCTTTATTACAATACTTTTCGGGGGGAGGTGGTGGCTGAGTCCTGTGACTCCCCTTGGGGGGGGGGGTTGTTCTTCCCTTTATGCCTTTGTGCACAGTTTTGCTATAAAGTTTGACATTTTTTCCCCCATTTCTTTTGCAGGTATGACGTAGAGGAAATGAACCTGGAGAGTAATGGAGGCGGTTACAGTGGAGGCTCCCTGGTCACAAATATGGTGCATGATGAGGTCACAGATGGAGGAGCGCACAGTGTGCAACACTCAGTGGCTTAAAGGATGTGGATCTGGAAGGTAAGGAATTCTGCAGGGGTGGAGGTTTGTTGACAGAGTGACAAACAGAAAGGTCACAGGTTATCTGACTTTATTCAGTTTCTTTAAGGCACATCAATGTTTGGTGCAGCTGGGATAGTGTATTGGTAGACGAAGAGGAGGTATGTTGGGGGGGCTGGGTGAAGCAAAGTTGGGGTTTGCTTATAGTGAGTCTGGGTTTCCCGTTGGTGAAGTTGAGTCCCAACAATCACCGGATCATAAGAAGTCACTAAGTTAATGGCTGTAAGGCATTTGCAATCTAGTCAAGTTCCACCTTTTTTCCATATGCAGCAGCTGTTGCCCTGGTACAAGAAGGAAATGGGGGGGGGACAACACAGGGTGAATTATGGCTACCCAGCCAGTGGTTCATTTGTGTTTTCAGGAGGGTCAATGAGGTGTTCTGTTGACATGAAATGGGGTTGTGTCCAGACGAATGGTGTCTGCTTGGGGCTAATTCATCCATCAAGCAGATTCTATTAATCTCATATACCAGGTTATGGTCCTTAGATTGAGTAGTAGGGTGCCATTTGATTGGTACATTGGAGGTGATAGTAGGGAGTTAGTATATGTATGAATATTAAGAGCAGGTAGGTTTGATGGGCCATTCGAGGTGTGGGTGTTTTGGGGATGGGTGAGGAACTGTGGCTTTTAGTAGCCAATGGTTTTGGGATTCCTTGCACACTAGACCATGTTTAATTCTTTATCAGAGCCAAGATTGCACATGGGAATGAGCTTTGATGGGAAAGCTAAGGACAAGCAGTGGATTAAGGCTGTTCAATTTTCGGCTTTCAGAGTTGCATGTCATTCAGTTTTCTTGGGTTTATACACTGATGTCTTGTTATAACAGGGTGGCACCTTTTGGTGCATTTCAGAGGGATGGCCTTTCAGCAGATGGTTAGGTTTATTCATGGGGGGGGGTTGCATTAGCTTACAAATGTGATGGAAGGAGTTAGTGGGAGGAATAATATGGGGGGTTGGTTGTAGCTGGGTAGGGTAAAGCATTGCCACACTAGTTGCTGGTAAGGCGGCTGCCTTTGGGAAGGAATTTGATGGGGAGAAATTTAATTGTCAGGTGGAAACAAGGGATGGCGGTTCTGTTGGACATGCAGGATTTATTTGAAAATAGTATAGTTGCACGGGTGACCCGGAAGTACGACTGGGGGGGATGTTGAATATTTGGACTTTAAGCTATGAATCTATGCATTTTTATATGAGGAAGGCTCTTGGCGGTGACTAAGGTTGTCACATCTTGTGTGTCAAGTGAATTTACAGTTTTCTTTGTTTTGCAGATCGCAATGGGGTCACAGATGGCTGAAGTGCAGAATGGCAGCAGTTAGTAGATCAATCGATGGCCAGAGTGAAGGAGGCTGGTTGCAGTGGAAGTCACAGTCAGAACAGTGGTGTATATCGAGGCTGAGAGGGCAGTGCACAGACAGTACTGGTCAGTGGCAGGAATGAGGTAAAACTGCAAGGTAATGGATTTTGCTGGGGGGGTGCTTTAGTGACTGGAGTGGCGCACAATGTGGTCACTGGTAATATCCCTTGTTGGGTCATTAAATCAAGTTAGAGCTCTGTGTTCAAGTAGCGTGGGAGCTGATTATTGCATTGGAATGTGGGGCAAGTTAGGAAGAGGTAGGTGTGTGGCCAGGGTAAAACTGGTGGGGATGGATTATGGGGTGTGGGGATCCCACAGGAGGAGTAGAGTCACAACATTCATAGGAACACAGGAACTTATTAGGCTAAAGCCCTATGGCACTTGCAAGCCAGTTGAGTTCAACCCTAGCTTTCAGGTGGTTGGAATCGGGGATTTTAGTTACTCATCCAGTTGTTTAAACCATATTTGGGGGAAGGGCCAATGACGGCCTATTCTTTGACAGGAGGCCAGAGTTGGTTCCTAATGTGAGGTATCTTTGGGGTGATAAATTTGTCCCTTGTGTAGGTAGGGTGATTGCCATTTGGTAATGAGTGAATTGGGGGTGTTTATAGTTGGGCACATAGAGTACTTCATTGCTGGGCTTAGGCGAGTTTTCAGGAACTATGTCAAGGGGTTCTGGTTTTCTGGCTCTTAGTGTTAGGGCATTAAAGTTTTGGAGTTAGACTATTCCCTGTAGTAATCAGGTTTCTGCACATCCAGAGCTGTGTAGTTTGGTGGGCTAGTGTGATATGCTATAGTTGACAGGGTCCTGGGTTTGAGACTTGCTAAGGGTTTTTCTTTGACTGGGTGCAGATTTGTGTTCAAGGAGTTATAGTTTCTGTGGCACTTTTTATGGCTATAGGTTGTCATTCCGGAAAGGTCGAGCCATGGTTAGTGGCTTGAAGGAAGCAGACTAAAGGGAATGTATTCTCTTGGAGTGGATGTTCCGGTGGCAAAGTGGGGTCACGGGTAATCCTACATTATTTAATTTCATTAAGGTGTGTTCCAGTGCTGGTATGTCAAGGCAAGGGGTTGATGATGGGGTTATAATGTACTTTACAGATGATGGGTACACCGAATGATGTTTGGCTTAACCCTTCCCTTTATGGGAGGTAGTTGGTTGGACAATTTTGGGTAGAAGGGAGGGGGAACAGCCTGTTCAGGCTGGTTGGTGGAGAAGAGGGACAGGCTTGCCCTCTTCTGTCCCCCCCCCCCGGTGTCTGGATGTTCATTTCAAGAATTTTGGGGAAAGGAAAATGAGCAGCTGGAGGAAGGTTGCTGAATAGATAAGCAAGTGGCGGTAAGGATGCTGTTTATTTGGTTGGAAGATAATTCAATGAATGGTGTATGAAGTGAGATGGGGATGCAGCTTCATAAGTAAGGTAAGCAAGTAGAGGTATGGACACGGCTTACTGGGTCAGGATGAGTAAGGTCATGTTGTCCTGAATTATTTGGTTGGATGGGTAATTCAATAAATGGGATATGAAATGAGTCTTGGGTGCTGCTTCATAAGTAAAGTAAGCAAGTAGAGGTATGGACATGGCTTACTGGGTCAGGATGAGTAAGGTCATGTTGTCCTGGATTATTTGTTGGATGGGTAATTCAATAAATGGGATATGAAATGAGTCTTGGGTGCTACTTATTAAGAAAAGAAAGCGAGCAGAGGTATGGATGCTGCTTAGCAGGACAGGATGAGTAGGTATGCTGTCCTGATTAACATTATAAGGATGTTTATGCTGTGTTTAGAATCAACTATACTATGTCCAGTTGTAATTAATAAATTTGGTGATCAAAGCTATGTTATGGAAGTTTTAATAAAGGTTGTCGATTGTCATTCAGTGTGATGTGCTTATTGAAGGGGGCCGGGACAAATGAGGTTTGGCAACAAATCAAGTTTTCTTGGGACATCTTCAAGAGTGGTTAGATTGGTATATTAGTGGAAGTTAAGGGGGTTGGGAAGGTGAATGGGTTAAATGGAAAGAGGGATGATTGGCAGGAAATGAGGTAAGGATGAGGAGGGGCTTAAGGGGTTTAGACAAGTGTAGCTGGGTAAGTAATCACATTTTGGCATGAAATCTGCTACCCACCTACCCCCCCTTTTGTGTTGGTGGGTTGGTGGGTATTGTGGTTATTTTATCAGTCGGGGTAGGTGGAGAAGAGGGACAGGCTTGCCCTCTTCTGTTCCCCCTCTGGTGTCTGGATGGTCATTTCAAGGATTTGAATTTGATTCAAGGATTTGAATATTACTATTAGTCTAATGATTATATTACTATTAGTCTAATGATTATATTAGTTGTTTGGTAGTACTTTTCCTAATCCTAAACAGTTGACATATCTACTTTTTTTTGCATAGAGCTAGCTACTTGTTATTTGCCTTATTAATTACTCTCTCTCTCTCTCTACTTCTCCTAGCTCCTAATCCACTACCCTACAACTGATTGGAACTGGCCCTTAAGGATACTATTACCCTCATCTACTTGCTCAATTTATCTACTTTTGTACTGTCCCTTTTTGTCCCACACTTTTACTACTGCTTTAGCAGCATTTACACAAAGTACCTCTTACCTTACTACCTTGCCTGCTGATTTTTATTCTCTTTTTTTTATTTTTTGTACTCGGTACTAACTTATTTGTCTGGCTCAGGTAGTCTCCAAGCTAGCTCTCTAAGACCAGTATTTTTTCCATCTCTTTCCTTCCGTACCTTCTACTACTACTTACTCCCTTCCTACCTTATTTTTTCTTTTCCTTTTTCACCCTTGTATACCACCACCTGAACCTACCTGTCAGTCCCAGTTTTGGCCCCTAATCTCTCCCTCTTCCATCTCGTAGTAAGCTCTCTTACTCACTTTCCTTATTTTTTATCCCCCCTGCCCTCCTCCCCCCCCCTCCCCCTACACTCCCACACCCTCCCCTCCCCTGCATTCCTCTCACCTTCTACCCTTAGCAGACTAGTAAGGGTATATATTTCATCTCTTTGCCTTTGTCTTGACCTTTGCTTCAACTGACTGGCACTCACACTCTCACCTGCTTACTGGGCCTCTCTCTACTCTCACTGATTCTCGGCCTCACTTGTTCTCTTTCTCAGCTGTGCAGCTAGCCCGCTCACTCACTCTCCATCCTACCTACCCCCCTCCCCCTACACCCCCCACCCCACCCCACCTTATACTACCTGCCTACCTTACCAATCCTACCCTACCCACCTCTTTCAAATACTCCTCAACATATAATTCCTCAACTTTCTCTTCTCTACTTTCTCCTTCTCTTTACTTTACTAGAACTATACTTCTGACTTCAGACCTATACTTACCCACTTATACTATCTATAATCTATCTTACCTATTTTATTATTTTATTATATTATATCCCTTTTTTCTTTTTATCTTTTCTCTCTCCTATCTCTTTCTCCTATAATTTTCCTATTCTACTTCCCTTATCCCTCTATATCTCATCTATATATTTATCCCCTCTATCCCCCTCTTCTCATGGCCCATTCTCTGAACTCTCCTCCTCTCACTCTCTCCTCCTCTTCCTTAACCCCTCCTGTCACCACTCCTCAACTCTCTACCTGCATACCTAACACTACTATCTAAAAGCAGCTCCTCTACTACAATCACTCAGCACCCCTCATCATCTCATAGTAATCACCTATCTACATTTTTTTACCAACCTCCATCCCCCAACCCAATAGTTCCACATACACCCATGTTTCTTACCTCCTTTTAGCTATCCCCCACCATTTCACCCAACTTTAAAGATTCCCACAATCCAACCACCCTATAAAAAATAAACATTTTCCACCATCATCATTTATCCAATTTACCACCCCCATCAATAAAATCCAGTCACCATCATCTAATTAATAATACCTCCTCTTATTCTCATAATTAACATACTCCTCCATTTCCATCTTAAATTTCAATATTGCTACTTCTTAGTAGTCAACTGCATGCTCTCCTTCAGGTTTATCCATTTGATACAAAACCTATACTGAAACTTGTAAAAACCTTCCACTCATGACCTAAAAATAACCTCCTGGATATATTATAATATAAAGATGTGACACATCTAAAAAATGTATCACTTCAAATTATCAACATGAGATATCTGACTTCAAACAAAAAATGATGGATTGTGTACAAATACCAATCATGAGACCCTTACTGTCAAACTGCAATTGAATATCTTATAGCTCAAAATATATTCTATGCTCTACCTCCTTACAGAAAGTCAGGTAAGTACCCTAAGAAAACAAGAATTAAATTGTCTTAGGCCCCATTGTAACAGACACAAATTGTAGGCGATTTTTAATATAACAGTCTTCATTAAATCCCCCCACTAAAAACAATAGCATCTTAACAAATTTCATAGCAATCAAAACTTCCCCACTACCATCCACTTAACATATCCCAAATAAACTCCAGACGACTACTTGATAATATCCCCCCTATCACCTAACAAAAACCTATATTCCCAAATTACTACTAAACACTCTTAATAATCACCAAAAAACCTTTCACACAATTATAAAGAAAAGGACAATTTCCATCAATTTAACTTAAAAAACAATTTTCTGTACCTAACTGTTTATTAATGAACTAAATTAATGTAACTGGTCAATCTAAATAACTACTTCTACTTCTAGATGAAACAATCTTAAATTTAAATAGCTTTTCTACCATCTTCAATCCAAACAAAAACTTCTAGCTCATCCTCAAAAATCAAAAAAGAAATCCCAATCTTCTCAAAAAGCATCAAAAGAAAATGTTTTCTTGAAAATAAAAAATGGGGACTCGAATAAAATTCTAAAAGATCTAAAAAACTCATATAAACTAAGACTCTAAAAAAAAAAACTAAAATCAATAATCTTAATAAACTAAAAAACTCTGTCAAAAAACAGCAACATGCCTTAAATAATAAAAAATTCTGACATCCATATCCAATAATTCTAAAAAAGATACCAGTAACACTCTTCCCCTCCTCTATTCCAAGTAGTAATCCTCTGGAAATAGCTAATGCCTGCCTCCTCATCCCTAGTTCCCTATTCCCCCACAAAACTCAAACTATAGTTCCCATGTCCCCACTCTAACCACCACACCTTTTCCTAATCCCTTTCTGCAAACTCCTTCAAAACTGTCACCAGATCCTCCTGCTGATCCCTTCAAATCTCAAACCCTGCACTCTCCATCCCTTGCCTCAGCACTGCCCTGTCAGCCCTCTCATAGTTTCCTCAAAGCATATCACTTCCCCCACTTCTGATAAATGTTACCATCTCTCTGTCCTACATCCCTGGTAAATGGAACTCTCACCTCCCACTACATCCCCTGTGCTCTAGCTGAAATCTACTCCCATCTCACCATTCTGTGTATTACTCTCCCCACCCCCCCAGCCTATGGATTGCTAACTTCATTGCTAACTGCCAATCTTCCAAAAAACAATTTCACTTAACTGCTTGCCCCCTTTTTAACCAAAATTATTGCATAAATTTCTCACCATTTGCCCTTTTTACATTACTTATTGCATAAATCAGAATCGCAATAACTTCCTCTGTTGCATAAATGAGCATCAATTTAATAACTTGTTAATCAATTGGACATAACTACAAATCTACCTCAGCCAATCTCTTGACTCTGGTTCTCAGCAAACAATCCTTCCATCTAATCTCTCTCCCCCCACAAACAACTGGCTCTCCTCTGGGGTACATCCTAGGCACTCTTCCCCCAGTAGCCTTGGGGTTCCTCAAGGTTCACATTCCTAGGCCACTCTTATGCTCTTTCTCTTGTCTCTCCCCTATCTACACTTTTGTCACCAACACCCTAGATCTCCTCACTTTAACACACATCTTCACCTGTATACAATACGTAACTGTCTCCTCTCCTCACCCCACCAATGCTACCTTACAGTCCTGAAAACACAGCCTCACCTTTACTCCCATATACTTATAAGTAAAAAAACTTCACTTTACTTTCTGACAATCTTTCTTTACTCTCCAGAAACCTTATTACCTCTGACAATGAACTATAAAATATCACCTATTCTTCTAAACTACTACTAATAACTATATAAAAACCATTCCTCACATTTCTGCCCAACTACACAATAAAATAAAAAAACACTGAACCCCACTGCTCTTCAGATAGAATAAACATCTTCCTCCTCAAAAAAACTGCTCCTCCTCACAATAATTAAACCTCACTTATACTAAGTACTTTCTCTTTCCTTCTGAATCTTACACTCATCTATACACCAGACTTAACACTCTGAACATTAACATAACCTATTTTAACCATAACCTTAAACAAAAACATAACTGCCTGCACAAAAAAAAACCATACAAAACTGGCGGCTCTCCAAACAAATAATCTACAATCAACCCAATAATACTCTCAAAATTACTAATATGAACTCTAATTGCCTTCTAACTCTTGCTCTGCCAACTAATAAAAAAAAACCTGCTCTCCTTCTAATAACTCCTCACTGTATCTTCTCTCCTTACAATAACTAACAACACGACGCTTATTAATAAAACATGTTTCTCTAAGATCTTTCAAAACTTTAAAAACACCACACTCAATATCTAAAATGTCCTGGATTCATCAACTCAAAGCTTCCACCTTAAAATTTCTCACTCTCTCCCTCTTTCTTCTTTTGAATCAATCCATTTTCATCTCTCCCTCCCATATCTTGTAATATCCTAAACACTCACTACATACTTCCTAATTATAAATTGTTTTTCTTTATGTTTTAATTAATTAATAATTTACTTTCTATTGTTAAATACTCTAATTCCTAATAACTTCCTAAGACAATTTTAATTTTTTTTTTCTTTATTTTACAAATGTCTAATTATTAAATGTTAATTTTTTTCATTATTATTTTGTATTGTAAATTAATCTACATTATAATATTTTTAATGTATTAATGTACTAATTAATTTATAAATTTTCTTTTCTTTTCTGTCAATAAATAAATAAATAAATTTGGGGGAAAGGAAAATGAGCAGCTGGAGGAAGCTTACTGAATAGATAAGTAAGCGGTGGTAAGGATGCTGCTTATTTTGGTCAGAAGGTAATTCAATAAATGGTGTATAAAGTGAGATGGGGCGCTGCTCCATAAGTAAAGTAAGCAAGTAGAGGTATGGACACTGCTTACTGGGTCAGGATGAGTAAGGTCATGTCGTCTAGAATTATTTGGTTGAATGGGTAATTCAAGAAATGGGATATGAAGCGAGTCTTGGATGCTGCTTCATAAGTAAAGTAAGTGAGCAGAGGTATTGGATGCTGCTTACTGGGGCAGGATGAGTAGGTACGTTGTCCTGATTAACATTACACAGATGTTTATGCTGTGTTTAGAATCAACTATGCTATGTCCAGTTGTAATTAATAAATGTGGTGATCAAAGCTATGTTATGGAAGTTTTAATAAAGGTTGCCGAACGTCATTCGGTGTGATGTGTTCATTGAAGTTGACCGGGACAATACTCTACTATACTGTAGAGATTTCTGCCTACTTAGTCCATCAGGCTGTCATCAAAACACTGAAAGTTGACTGTAAGATAATTCTCTGCTTTCCTATCTAATGCCCTTTAATGCAAATGATAACTTTAATATGGTAGTGTGTATGTTTCTGAACTCACTGAAGTGAACAGAGCTTCTCAAGGTACCTTCAGTTAGTGACAATTTATATTTTTTATTTATGCATTGTAGCAAGATCATCCTCCACCTATACAAACACCACTACTCTCCAGCTTTCTTCAAATCCTCCCTGTGACCTCTGAAAGAGCCTCCACAGCTCTTTCTCAAAGAAGTCTGAACTATTTATTTATTCAATTTGGTAATACGGGTAGAACACTGATCCAAATGGACTTAATTCAGTTTTGGCCCAGACAAATATAAATGAGAGTATACAACCAAGTTAACAAGAAGTTTTATGAATACAAACAAAATGCTGTGAATATAGCAATGAATTAGTAACATTTTCAAATGAGCATTATTTTGCAGGAACTGATCCTTGATGGAAGAACAACATGAAAGGATGGTTAGAATAAGGATGGAAGAAGAAGAAGGAATAGTGAAGGGATAGAACACAAAGTGTAAAAGATAGCAAAGGTAAGGTAAGGACACACAGAAGTTAAATATATACAATGTATACAGTGTGGAAGATATGTCACATATTAGTGTAAGGAAATAATTTGAGGAAGACAAAGGTGCCTGACTGGTGAAGGAGAGAGTGGGGGATTGTGTGATATATCCAGAGAGAAAGATTTTGCAAACTATCTCTTTCTTTGCTGGGTGGGCTTCCCATCATCTTCAAGGATAGGACTTTATGGCTGCACAGTCCTAATGCCAGGAACCAGTGGTCTAATATAATGAGTGACATGCAATGTTGACATTATGCACAGTGCTCCCACCAATTATGCACAGTGGTCCCATTGATTATGCACAGAGCTCCAACCAATTATGCACAGTGCTCCCACTGATTATGCACAGGGCTTCTACTGATTATGCACAGTGCTCCCACCAATTATGCACAGTGGTCCCATTGATTATGCACAGAGCTCCAACCAATTATGCACAGTGCTCCCACTGATTATGCACAGGGCTTCTACTGATTATGCACAGTGCTCCCACTAATTATGCACAGTGCTCCTACCAATTATGCACTGTGCTCCCACTAATTATTCACAGTGCTTCCACTGATTATGCATAGAGCTTGTACCAATTATGCACAGTGCTCCCACCGATTATTCAAAGTGCTCCCACCAATTATGCACAGAGCTCCTACCTATGCATAGCATACTGCCTATAGTGCCTCCCTCCTGCTTTACAGGAGGCAGCCTACAAGATCTCTAATCTCCAGCAGAGGTTGCAGACCATGTTAATCCCCACACTCCCCCCACACCCAGAGCAGGAGAGCTGACCAGCTGCAACTACATCCCATCCATCCCACCCCAGCTGACCCTTCCATTGCACTGTGTCCACTCACAAACCCTGGCCATCAGAGGCACAGACGGGTACTTTACTGCTGTACCAGTAGGCCAGCCACTAACAATTAATTATGTTACTCCTTTTATTAACTTGTTACATCAAGCAAATGCTTCCATCAATTACATAAAAAAATCATAATTTAACATTGCCAAATGAGCATTATTATGCAAGAAATGATCTCTGATGGGTGAAAAGCAGAGACACACAATTACATGCAGCTAGGGACAGGACAGTATTGCTAATCCACTAAAATACATCTTTTGAATATGGGAGAAAACCAGGATCTCAATGAGAACCGTACCTCTCAACCTGTTAAAGCAAAAAATCTGGGTAAAGCCATAAACAATGGGGGACAAAGAACCTAAAATAGGGAACATTTTTAAATATTGCTCTTACAAACTTAGAAAATTGTAGAATAGCATGTTTTAAAGTAGCATGAATTTTCTGACGGGTATGAAGCCTGAAACTCAAATGTCTGTCATTATATTCTGACTTGAACCCTCAATGATTTGCTAATGATTTGCTGGAAAACTACAATTTTATGAGAAACAGACCACATTTTTGAAGCAAAAATCTGGAATTTCTGTGAAAATCTGGACAGATGAGAGGTATGGTGTGAACCTATGCAAAATATGAGAGCATACCAGCTCACAAAATGTCACTACAACAAAGTGCTGTAATATATCAATCAAAAATAGTCCTGAGACTTCTGTTAAAGTTCTGGCTATGGGTTTCAAAGGACTGTTTACTGTATTCACTTGTGTTATAACACAGATAAATATAACTTATTTGAAATCACCTATGCATGTGTGATCAGTTTACTACCCAAAATGACTACAGATAACCTCCCTCTTTGTTCCTATATTTCTCCATCCTCCACAAGTACTTCCATAGCTACTTCACATTCGCTTACAGATTACATGTTTTTGTCTTTTTTGAAACACCACCAAAAAAACCCACTGAGATTCAAGTTTAATAATGAGGAAACCTCACAAGTACTAGTAACAGACAAGAAGACATGTGGGGACACTAAAGTACGAAACAGCCTTTTCAGGAAGTTTGTGTTCAAATGCAGGCAAGTACACTGATAAAAAATGTAATACAACACAATTGTGCATTACTTTGTGAAAACTTAGAGTTGTATAAAGAGCAGTTTTCAGTTTTATGACCTTGAATTTCAGTTTAGAAACTTCTTTACAAGTCAGGAATGTTACAGCTTTCATTTGCAGATTTTGACCATTTTTGTCAATTCACCCACAATGATGACTTTGTAATCAGAAGATGAATTGATGTTACAAACATCAATCATTATAAATGTTACATAAGTAAATGCAATAAATAATATAAACAATTGCTTTTTCAATTTTGTTTTTCTTCTGTGGCCTTGATTGCATTTGGAAACTACTTCAATGCAACAGTTTATATAAAGGGAGAATTCGCTCTATAAAACATTTCATAATTTCTCACCCTTACAGTATTTATGCTGTATTTTGTAGCCACTCAGCTTGCAGTTTACACAGGTTAGTTACAGACTAGTGCCCATTTTGCTGTCATCTTTAGTTGCAAAATCCAATTATTTAAGTTTCTCTTTCTGTTCCTTGTAGCCACAAACCACATTCCAGTCAAGTTAGGCCTACTGTTTCTTCCCAGTTATAATGCAGTTACTTCAGTCCTACTGTCTCAGCCTTATCACTGGCCTGTTAGACTGTAGTGATTTTAAGATTTAAGCACCTAAGTCCTCACTTTGAACACCAGTGTACCTCTTTAACAAATACTAATTGGCTACCTGTCGAAGACAGGGTAACTTTTTTATTGAACAAATTTACCTTTAAACTAATTCATAAGAGCTGCTGTCCACCATTTAAAAATAAGGTCCAAATAAGAAAGAGCCCTTTTTTAAAAGACCTTTCAGTACTAGTTTTTATAGGCCATCCTTTACACTTCCAATCACCCAAAAGAGCTTTTTCAGAAATCATTCTAGCTGTATGGAATGTACTCCCTGGTAATATTAGAACTCCAATCGTGTGCTGTCATTTATAAAATTCCTCAAAAAAATATGTATCTGCTAAAGGCAAACAGCTGCAATTATTTTACTATGTCCAGGTAAATGATACTATTATTAATCAATCACTGTAGCTGTTACCTTATTGGGTGTATTACTTTGAACTATCACTGGCAGATTATCTAGGTAAAGCTGTATTAAATAAGTAATACTCTTATAAGATATATTAATACTGTTATCAGTTCATAGGTGTGTACTAAGCTAATGACCAGTGGGGCCTTTTTCAACCTAGCCATGCATCTCAAATCTCTGACAAGTTCTGATATAATGGGTAAGTGTAAACAGGGGCTTAGGAGATGAAACATTTACAAGCAGGGGCATGGGGGATGTAGCATTTACGGGCTGCCCTTTTGCATTAGAGACATAGGTGCAAAACCAGGGATGAATTTCTTATTCCCCATTCATTGTCCAAATTACACTTGAATTGGGTTAGACAGGAACTCTGCATCACATGGTTGGGGCGTCTGTTACAGAGAAGGGGTAGTCTCTAGCAGATCCTATGTATATCACAGGCAAGGTTTAAATCTTTAGAATGGGCTGTTCTGGTGCTGTTTGTTTTGCAGTTATGCATAAGGTCCATCAGAGTGGAGTCTAATGATGCCTTGTATGTACGGCAAAAATCTCCTTTCAACAGCCTGTAGGAGGCAGAATACAGGGTTGGAGCATTGAGGCAGTCTGCATATGTCACATTATTTATACCCTGTATTAGTTTAGTAAGGAGTGCCTGTGGATGTTCCATTTGTTGGGTGTGCCTGGTTCAGTACATATGAAAATGAGCATTGTACTCAATAAAAGGTCTGACAAATGCTGTATATAGTGGAAAAATGACCTCCTTCGACCTATAAGCCATACTATTGTTCATAAGTTGCACAACATAGAATACTTCAAATAATTATGCTCTTCTCTTGAGGTGAATTTCTTGACTTCCATATCTCTAATGCATATTGGTTATGATCAAATACCCAATCATAATCTTGTAAGATTCATAACATTTCACACTCTTGAACCAGTGTAATGAAACAGTTATTTCAGTATTAATTTGTATATTATCTGTGATGTCCTGATACCGTAACATCTATAAATATTTTTTCACAAACACTTTTGTCTTTTGCCATGGTTGTCCTTTTGTTTAGAGCCTGTGTGCGTATATTTTGTTATTCTTTCTTTTTTGCATCTGTGCAGTTCTCAGCTCTGGTGCTTGATAACCATTTCAGATCTTGCTGGTCTGTTTTCTTTTCCTGCTGGATGGCGCCAGTATCATCATGAATAACCATAAACAACATAAAGGAATGAGAAGCAAAAAGGACTTAGAAATAAAAGTGTATCACTTATACTCCAAAGTTAGAACTGCAGATTTTGTTAGGTGCCACTCATGCTAAGATACTATGGGCACTTTATTAAAGGGTACGTTCACAATAAAACTTACTCAGAAAGAACTTACTTGGCATACAAATGCTATTAAAGCACTTATGTCAAAGAAATGTACCTAACAACGACACTTTCACAAGGAGTGTAGCCATCCCACACAGTAATAATAATTGTATGAAGTGTCCCTCCATCGCTGTGTGGGAATATGTGCTCTAAAACTAAATATAACATCTCTGGTGGTAGAACTCATGCTAACATCCACTACATGAAATTAATTTCCAAAGAAGGTCAACATTCAATACATCTTCAGAGAGGAGAAAAAACTTGGAAAGGAGATAGGTTAGGTGATATGTCCTTTGTTGAAGCAGAAGTTTAGTTAGCTTAATTACTATAAAACGTGTATATTTTTTATTTATTTTTAAAGACATGATTGTTGGAACTGCACCAAACACTCATTATGCAACAGTTAAATAAATAAAAATACAGAATACACTTCGGCCTACAAGTCAACCAGAGCTCAAAACATTTCTAATTAAGTCTCACACAGTCAAAAAATTCTTGCCATTCTAGGTCATTTAAAATGTGATACCTTGCTTCACAAGACAAAGGAAATTATTTTTCTCAATTTAGTTCCATAAAATATGCAGATCCTGTTACAGCAACATTCCAAAACTGTACTGTCACCTTGCCTACATACTGCCTTGTAAACCTTTACATTTTTTGCACAAAAACATTGCATTTTTCCACAACCGTGTGGCCGTCCTGCTTAGTGTAACATAAAACATTTGCAATGTATAATTCACATGCACACACACACACACACACACACACACACACACACACACACACACACACACACACAAAGATTTGACCATCAGTGGCAGCCACTTACATGACTGCTTGAGATCAAACAAATGAATAAATACATAAACAGTGGCTCAGAAATATATATTGGTTCATGGTTATCAAAATCAGCCACTGTAACCATTTGCAACCCCTCTGTCCTTTAAATTCTTAGCTCAAGAAAAAAATACAAAGATGGAAAGTCAGGAACAGATTTTAAATATTGCTCTTATGTATTTAAAAAATATTCTAGAATAACAAGGTTTGCATTAGCAAACACTTTCCTAAAGGATGATGTTGAATCAGAGCAGAGAAGTGGAAGAAGCTTGTTTGAAATTGTAGCATTCCACCAAATGTGGAGCAGTTGAGAAGTATGCACACACACACACACACACACACACACACACACACACACACACCCACACACACACACACACACACACACACACACACACACACACACACACACACACACACGCACACACACACACACACTTGGCGTCAATCAGCCTTCCTTTTTTCTCTTATTTCCCCTTATAGTAGAAGCTTTAGAAGATCTTGAGAATAACCACTTAAAGTGTCAGTGGAGGCAAAAGAGGCTGGTCCCCTGGCCTGTAATTAGGGTTTACCCTCCAGAAAACTATAAATAAAATAAAAATAAATTGAATATATTAACCATCAATTGCAGCTTGTCAAGGGTTATCATACTTAATAACTATAGTAAATGGCAAGTAAATGCAGATACAGTGAGAGTTATGAATACTTCTGAACGGCTAAAAAACATAAACTTGAACCAGTGCATGTCACTTTTTATTGTTAAAGTAATTAATTGCAGAAGGGCTATAACATTTGTTTATAGAAATCCATATAGGTATTCAGTCATTATGAAGGAAATGCAGTATTAGTAAGATGAGCTTATGAAGTTAAAAGACCTACCTGAAGCAATATTTCACTACTTACTGCTAAATTTAGTTACTAACTAACTTTCCTAATCAGAAATGCTACTACTCTGATTGTTTTTCTCATTGAAATGAAGGCATTTGCTGTTTAATGCCTATGAATCATTTTGTTATGTAAATGTTTCTGTACCAGTTCTTTCTTTCTTTCTTTTTTCTTTCTTCTGTCTCTATTTTGTTCTTTTTTCTGCAGGTCCAGTAGTGCCTAGGGTACCTCAACCCAGGTGCATGATAGATCACCACCACTACCTGTCTTCCTGGCTCCACCCTATATGCACCCCAAGGTGTGCCAGCTTGGAAATCCAGAATCCTGGGCTTCAGGTCTGAGTGGAGGCCACTGTACAGAGAATGATGGAGAGGCAGTGGGCCCATATGAATGCCTCCTTCAGTGGGTGCATGACTGTTTGTCTTGGTTGACTCTAATCATCAAGTCACCTGGGGCCTCAACTCACTACTGGGGTCATCCCTTCCAAGATCATAAGAGCAGAGGAGTATTTCAGGCTCTATGGAATGGACTGAAACTGAGCAGGTGCCCTCTTCAGCATCCCTTTTGTGTCTGTCAGCCATCCGTTTGGCTAGTCCACCCCCACCACTTTTCAGCCCAACATATTTTCCTGTCTGTCTTGTCTGTCTTTTATGTTCGTGCCTTAAAATAGATACCTTCAATCTTCCATTACCCCCTCTTCTGCACACTCTGCTCTTCTTCCTTTCCCAACTTCCTTTATAAAAAATGGAAAAATAGAGGCCTATCCCTACCAAAAAATATTACCTATCCACTCCCACCTCCTGCATAACAACTCTTCTAATATCTTCTTTTTGTGTTTTCCTTATCTGCTCTCTCCTCTTTTTCTTACTGTCCTATGTGCTCTTTCCAACTTAAAAAAAACAGAACAGCATATTCATATAAGGATACCTTCAAGTCAATTCAAGTCTTTAACAAGTTTTGATTAGCTGCTATCCATGGTGCTGATCCATAGCCAACACAAAATCTCATGGAGTGTTCACTGCCTCTTGCCAAAAAAATAAATGACAGCATTTATGAATTTACATACTGCGGTGGTGGTGCTGCGGTAGCATTGTCGCCTCACAGTAAGATGTTGTCCTGTTCGATTCTCACCTAGAGCGTCTTCTCTGTGGAGACATGCATGAATGGGCGTACCTTTGTTGAAGGTTGTGCGTCAGGGCTGGCAACTGGGCATGTAAAAATCTACTGCCAATCATTAGCAGACCGGAGTTCCACTGTGGCGACCCCTAACCGGGAAAAGCCGAAAGACACAACATTTATGAATTTACATACATGTGAAACATGTTTACAGCAGTAGGGACATTTCCACACATAAACTCCTTTCAGGTGATTTGCATAGATTTAGAAATTAAAGACTACACTGGGCATTTCCTTGTAAGTCTAAGAAAGGCTAAAACCAGCAATGCTCGATAGCACTTTGATCATTTAAATATAAGCATAGCAGTGCTGTTTGCAGATTTTCTTTGCACAGTTGTGAAGCATGGGACTACATACTTCATAGACAGAGTGATGTCACAACAATCAATGAGAAAGAGTGTATGTAAATATTAAATATTATTTATATATAGTATATTCATCCTTTCATTATGATATATACGTGCAATCACTCAGAAACACATCTCAGCCCCCCCCCCCATACACACACACAGCTACACAAAGAAAACGGGGTTGTCTTAAGCACACAGGTGCACATACTGGTGCAGTACTACTGCTGAGAGTGTTTAATATCTAACAGTAACATAAGTAACACTTGGTGCTCTACTCAGCTAACTTAAACCCCTGAAGCATTTGTACTTATTTTCATGATGCAAGTGTGTTTTGACTTGCTTCCAAAATGCAACTAATTAAATTGTATTTGTATTATTTGCAAAAATATGATTCCAGTAAGTGGGTACCAATTTTCATAAAGGTTTTCTCAATCAATATCAATGTGATAAAAAGAGGTACTGCCAGCACAGCTAGCTGGAATTTTGTAAATAATTATATGTCATTTGTGAATATCAAACTAATTTATTTAAGATGCTTGTGTTACAAATGTATTAAAACTGTATGTCATGCATATAGTGTTACAAATGTATTAGATCTGTATGTCATGTGTATATCAAACTGCTCTGTACAGATGTTTGTGTTGAAAAGGTATTTGTAAAGTGCTTGTGCTTAAAATATATCCACAATGTGCCCTACTGGAAGAGAACAGAAATTTAAGTGCACTATTGTAACTGTTTAAATGTATCTGTTTAAACAGAGGAAACTGGAGGGTTAACCTCAGTCCAGCAAACTTTAGAAAGAGATCTGAAATTAAATTACTTTATAGGCTAGGCCATAAAGATGCTTCAGTGCAGCTAGATATATAAACTATGTACTAGGAAACTTTCTGTATTGTTTTCAGGGTGAACTAATTGCTAGTTTGGAAGCATGAAGGAATGAAATTGTTTTATGGCTTCCACCACCTGCCAAAAATATGAGCAAAAGCCCTTGTATGAGTATTTTTACAGGTAGATGCTAAATACTACCAGCTACAGCAATGGGGGTTTACCTGGGCACTAGAAGTCAGATGACCAGAAATGATGTTATTCTGCAAGCTATTCTAGCAGTAATATTTTAAATATTTTTTGAGACATTTCTGAGTGAGACAGGGCATTCTGCATTTTGTCTTGGACCTGACAAAAACAAGAACCATTCACCACGTCTGCTTTGCTCTAATTGTAAGTTATTAGGTAATAGTATAATTCTCTTAGATTCAGTCAGGAATATAGTGAAGCTTAGTTTAGATAGTTTTCTTTATTGGTCTCAGCCTGTTCTGCAATGTTGTTTTAAATATTTCCTGTGATTTTGAACTCTGATATCACTGTGAATATATACTGACTATTTTCTTGTTCTTTTATTATTTATTATTAAATATATTAAACATTTCATTGTGGCTGATCTGTGTAGAGATATTTAAGTTTTGAGAGTACTTGCATATTTATTTAGTGAAACTGTGTAGGCCACTCCTAATATCCTTGCTCTTGGTCAAACTACCATTTATATTAATATTAATATTACACAGTAAGTTTGGACACCCTTTGTTAAGGGTCTTAACGTAGCTAATAAGGAGTGACTGGTGGTAGTGGTAACTACGTTATTGTCTGGGCAGAAGGAGGCATAGCTAATAAACCTGTGCCAGCCTTTCCCAGGTGTGTGTGTGTGTGTGTGTGTGTGTGTGTGTGTGTGTGTGTGTGTGTGTGTGTGTGTGTGTGTAAATCAAACCTCAAAGAGCATGTGTGTCAGCTACTTGGGCAGGGACATGAAGCACTGGTTGGAGAGAGAGGGTGCTGGCGGTCTTGGCTTGGCTATTCAGCTGGCATCTTGACTTCATAGCTGTACTAGTGGGGAGTCTTATTGGGGATCTGGAGAAAGTGGGAGAAACCAGCACTGGACTGACTGTGGTCTATGTGTGCTCCTAAGGAAATTTTCACTTGATGCAGAGAGCTGCATCTGGAAATACTGTGTGTTTACTTTTTATCCTCCCAGTGAACACCCCCACACACTGTTGCCAGTGGTGAGGATTGAGGCTGCTTGATTACTGGTTGGCAGTGGTGGGTCATCACAGTCAGTTTGAACAGTGACTGACTTGCTTCATACCCCTCTGATAACATAAATCATGCGACTGGTCTGTAATAACAATTAGCAAAGAGGCTGTGGGTGTGACTTGCAACCATTTAATTCTGTCTAAGTTAATACAGAGATTATGTTTAGTTTTGGTAAGATGAATGAAACAGTAACTTAGTGTCAGTATTTTGAATATGCAGTGTACTTTCTTTGGAGAGTACAGCTATGATTGCCAGGCACATTTCAATTCATAGAACAGTTCACCTATAACTATTGCGTACCTTACATCATGTAGGCAGTAGGCTTCAGATTTTATAAGAAATTTTCAACTGTGCTAATACTTAATAAGTTTGAATTTCAACATGAGTAATAAAGGAAAGTGTTTGACTCATAATAAGTTTAAAACATTTTTAATTAGTGGTCTAATGGTTTTTAATGGATATAGGTTGATACTTTCAAGCCTTTTGAATGTACCAGATGTCATTATGGTAGCCTTGGCTTTGTTTATTCTCAGTTTGTTATAAGCAATCACATTTTGTATCACCTGAAAATCATCTTGCATGGATGTAGAGAGAGTATTAGGGCTGCAATGTGTTTATAATATCTGCAATGTGTTTATCATCTGCATAAAGCTGTATGGTTATCTGCAATAGACCCAAGGTAAATTATTGATCAAAGTGAAAACAGAAGAGGGCCCAGCATAGATACTTGAGTGACACCTTTTGTGGATATTTCTTTTTCAGTTAGAATGCCTGGTGAAAATAATCTAAAAAGATGTGTCACTATGGTAGACTTAGAACCGCTCTAATATCTATTTAGAACCAATCTAATGTTTATGAGGGGAAAGCATTACTAACCAATTTCTGTAGCAGCAGTTCAGTAATTTCAAAGGTCTAATTATGTCTGTAAATATAACCTCTGTCAGGATAAATCTGTTCTGTAAGACAATAGATGTCTGTGAGTATTAACAATAGGACTATTGACTATGGATGACAAAGTGTGATGATAAGTGTGTTTGAAACTACATGTAACTGACTTACAAGTAAGAATAAGGCTGTAAATGCATGTTAGGGATTTGCATGACTTAGAGAGGTGGGGTAGTATAGAATTCTGGGTTGTAGTCACAATTAATTTTAAGCAGCAATTCACAGAACTTTGACTTTTGTATTACAAAAATGTGGGATATGACAGTAACTTGCAAAATGTAATAGAAGGCATAGCTGAGATATGACAGCAACTTGCAAAATGTAATAGAATGGATAGGTGAAGGAGCATTATTGAAAAGCAATGGGTTTGGTTCCAGTACATCATTAGTATTGTTTTCAGCAATAAGGCCAATGACACTTCAAAGCTATGAACCTGTTAATTTAATTTTGAGAGATGAACTGCTTGAGTTCCTTTCAGTAGCTGTACTGATGGTGGCCTGTAGCAATATGGCAGATGGGAGGATTAGAGTTAGAAAATACAATACAAGGAATAATTCAAACATTAATTTTGAAAGGGAATAATTTACCCATCTTGGGGCTTTCATGCCTTCATTTGTGTTTCTAATTTCCTCAAGCATATCTTCTTTGACTCGATATACAGCATAAATAATCCATGCAAACAGTATAGTAAGAAGCAGCTAAGTATGCATGAGGTATAGACATGGCATATCCACTGCCCTCACAAGTTATATTGCTGTGGTCATCAGCTAAGTATGCATGAGGTATAGACATGGCATATCCACTGTCCTCAGAAGTTATATTGCTGTGGTCATCAGCTAAGTATGCATGAGGTATAGACATGGCATATCCACTGTCCTCAGAAGTTATATTGCTGTGGTCATCAGCTAAGTATGCATGAGGTATAGACACGGCATATCCACTGTCCTCAGAAGTTATATTGCTGTGGTCATCAGCTAAGTATGCATGAGGTATAGACATGGCATATCCACTGTCCTCAGAAGTTATATTGCTGTAGTTATCCACATTCTAGCTTGGTGTGATTCTCACAGCTTATTTGTAGTGCCATGGACTTCAGGCAGATGTCTCTAAATACTGCAAATGCATAATTTCTGTCTATATTGTACTTAACTTGTAACACCTCTCTGTCACTTGTAGGTCATTTGATCTTGAATGATATCGACAGAAAGGTGCACAGTCAAGGTCAATATTCACGACAGCATCACCTGTGGAGATAAACTTACTATCTATCCATTACATTGCACTAAATTCACTTTCCCACTACTATTACTCTGATTTTTTTTTTCATTTAAATCATGTCTTATTTTACTTGTGTTCACCTATTAACTCATCTTTAAATTATGCAGCATCTCTAAATATACATATCCTGTTTCATTAACATTCAATAAAATATTTTAGCTCTACATGCTTTATACCACTGCACTTGCAAACCATCAGCCTTCCTCGAGTCAGTCTTGGACCCATCTGCTCCCAGTCATTTGTATCATGGCCACTGACTCAGGTGACAGCTAACTCAAGGGTGCCATCATCTGGACAGGTATTGATGTTGTTTGATTCTGGT
Source organism: Protopterus annectens (assembly GCF_019279795.1). Lineage (NCBI taxonomy): Eukaryota > Metazoa > Chordata > Ceratodontiformes > Protopteridae > Protopterus > Protopterus annectens. The sequence continues at coordinate 1,417,127,122 of NC_056737.1, read as the reverse complement.
TATCCCTAGACCCTCTGCCTTACCCTGTGGTCACCTGCCCACCAAGTATCTCACCAATGCCTCCCACTCTGCATTCCAGATGATAGCCTGACAGTCTGTAGGAGAGCTGATATCATCACTGACCCTCTCCTAAAACTTTAAAGACAACCTAGTGATTTGCCCCTCCCTCCCTCACCACTGTCAGTGCCCCACACATCTTAGAACACTGCCATGTAAGTCATCACACATTTGGACATCAGGGCTTTCCCATGTATATTCATTACCCCATTGCTAAGTGTCTAACTTTAACACCCATGACACCATGAGGGCCTAGTATACCCTCCCATATATATGTTTTCTCTCGTCCATATGCTAAGTGAAGGCTACATCACCATAGTGGAAGATCAAACCCATGTCCTCTACTGCATTATTGATACCAGCATCCTCTATTTGCTGACTTTGTCAGTGACCAGAACCACCAGTCCTTCCCCCAGGATGGGTGTGATTGCCTGCTCCCTCCAGCCCTCCCCTGCCTGGCTTATTCAGACTTAAGTTATTTAGGATGTAAACAGGACTTTATCCCTCACAGAGAAGTAGCTATGTAGAAATGTCTTGTTACTTTGTTATGTAATGCAACAGCAACATTCCATTGCCAGTACTGAATCAATGCAGTTCTGTACTTCTGCTGATGGCAACCCTCTCAGAACTTGCACTTGGGCAGTCGCCACATTCACCCCCCCCCCCCAGCTATGGGGCTGATCCCTCTACACCATGGATCTGAATCATTTGAAGGTTTTATATTCCCTTTGCATATCACACTATGCATCCTGTCTCTGAATATTATCTCGGTACAGCTGGGTGTTACACTTGGCATAACTCACCTCTGAATGCTGGCCATGGAACCTTCCCCTATACATGGATTATAAATGTGATCTAATAAGTCTAACATCCTGATATGGATATGACGAAATGCTTAAATACTTCTCCAAGTATTCAGTGAATATTTAATAAATGACTAACCTAAAATGACCTGTTAATAAACAGATGTACTATACAAACCAGGTCCATCACTGAAAAGGATAAAACCCTAACTGCAGCCCAGATGGTCTGAGATTACATAGCAACCCATACTGTGGAAGATTGTGCAAAGACTAGTGAGAGGCAGTGGTCGCCATCAGCTCATGCCCATATAAGTGAGGGGGTAGAAAGACAGATTTCTCTCTCTCTCTCTCTCTCTCTCTCTCTCTCTCTCTCTCTGTCTCTCTACACGTAGTGAATGCTGGGTGTCACAGCAGAAGCAACATGAAGGACTGAGACATGCACCTCCTACAACAGCACTATAGCTGGGTTTAAGGAGATATGTGGAAGCATGTATGCCCTAGGATAAATATTATAGGGCACCTGAATATCAAGATTACTGTGTAGATGAGGAAATTAGGGCAAACAAAGCCTTAGATTACCTCTTTTTCCCAGTGTGGAACAAATGGCCAGTCAAATACAGAAGGGCTGACTACAACACAGTTGCAATGAGCAAAAATGATAAAGGAAAAAGCTAATTTACAGTATTATCCACTACATGTTATTTATGGCTGCCTCCCTAATCTTGACATTACCAAAGCAAGTAGACAAAACCTTACTACTGGAAGTTTCAAAACCCTGATATTAAACCATGATCAAAAAAATTAAAGCACTGCTAATTAAACACTGTCAATAAATTACAGAGGTTGGGATTATGTCTGATTACAAGGGCAACATTAAGGAAGTGCACCTGCAAAATTACTCCTTGATATGCAGGTACATACATTTGTTCCGAAACTGGATAATAAAGAGAATAGATTAAGGCACACCAACCTATGAATACTCAGAGTGAAACAAGGAAAAGAAGGTAACCATGTGGTGCAATACCTCCACACCTAGCTCCATTAGCTGTTATACACAGACATGAAGTAAATTCAAGGTCTAAGGCCTGGAGCTAATGGGAAGTTACATTGCAGAAGTTCCATGATATAAGTGAACAAAGCTATGCACCACTGGTGAGGAATGCCTTTGACCAAGTCCTTCTACACTGAGGAAGCAGTAGGTGAAGTGCTCCATTTCATTTCTTGGTATTTTTAAGGATCAGAATGAATAAAGGAAAGCAACAATTATAACCATGGATTTGGCCTTGGAAGAATTGTGAAGACTATGCTTGTTCCAGACAGTACACAAATGGACTGTAATAAAACAACAGTAAGGGTTGGAAAGGAGTGGCTACCCTACTCCTGTTTAAAAGCCCCTCCATCAAAATAGCAAAAGAAGTTGGGTGTGCATCTGGCAAAAGCTGTGATTACTGAAAAACACTGAAGGAAGATGGCAGAACAGATAAATGTGCTATTACCACGTTTGATGCATTGGGTATGCAGCTGGCAAAAGCTGTGATGACTGAACAGCACTGAAGGAAGATGGCAGAACAGATAAATGTGCTATTACCACGTGTGAGGCAAAATATATTCAGAAAGTGCTGAACTGGACTTTAATTTAACACAATGAAGAATATGCAGGTTACTGCAACTGATATCCTACTCTGGTAAGCTGTCAAAATTAATGTTTTCTTTAAAATAATCATGCTGTATAGAGGATGCTGAGAAACTTTTACAGGAACCAGAAAACTGCTTTAATTTTACAAGAGATACTATACACATAGATGCAACTTGCAAAGATAGCTGAAAAAAAGCTGTTTTTTTTTTTGCTCTATGCGTTTACTATATGCATTGAAGTAGATATGGAGTGACCAGTTTAACAGACATCAAACTCTGTCTATTAACTTTATTTTTATTTATTTATGTTTGTTGATGGGCTAGTTGGATGATCCATTGTCGATCCATTTTAGCCACAGCTTGACAAATTACATTAGACTAGATTGAAATCATTGCATAATACATAGTGAAATAGCAGGCATAAACAAATTATCAAACGTATAACAGGTTACACATTCTGAAGGAGTTCTCAGCATTGTTCTGTAGCACTATTTGCTGCAGTTGAATTTTGTTTATGTTATATAGATATATATGCCACTGGAGTTGAAAGGGCACTGTCTTAAACCATAAGAAAATGATAATGTTTGTAAAACAGCAAAACAAAATGAGCCGAACAAGGAATATCAACTCAAAACACAAAAGGAATATAAACTCAAAACACAAAACCTTGCCAGCATGGAATGGGTAAGAACAACATCAGGAGCTGTAAAATCCAATGTTTATAGCTATTGTTGAGTTCTTTCATTCACAGTCATTGAACTTCATCAGAACAATAATCTCACTTCATGAATCAGTTTGCAAACCTTTTCAAATGACCACATGACAAATAGCCAATCAAAAGAAAAAACAAAGCACCCTAATTGAGTAAACTACAATAAATGTATATAAAATGAGCAACACTTTAAAGTAATCAAACCTCATAATATTTCAATTTTAAAAGACGATTGAACACAATTCATTTAAACCCAGAAAACTGGTGGCATTCAAGAATACTTGCCACAGAAGTTCACAGCTTTCAACATATTCACTCATAAATAAATCCACTCAGAAAAGAAAAATGTCATACATTCAATTCAATATGTTTAAGTAATGCAGTAGTATTTTTCCTTTTCTTAATATCATATCTACGTTCATATATGCATTCCTTTAACTTTCTATTGGTTTTACTGACATAGACTGCAGGACACATCTACATCGAGCTAAATACACAATACGTCTAGAATCACAGGAAAAGCATCCCCTGGCATGGATAATTTTACCCTTAATAGAAAAAAAAAATCTGCCTTAACGATGTAATAACACTGATGGCAGTGACAAAATTTAGGGTCTATATTAAATCAGCAAATGCTTAAAAAAGCGAACGCTGATTTATCGACCCCATGTAAGTGAAAGCTTACAATCCTGAACACTAAGAACAGCGATTTTTTTCCAAGGGAAAAAATTGCTGTTCCACAAAAGAAAAAAAAAACTTTAAAATATTGCATAAAGTGGGGGGCTTCACCCCCACACCCCCCCTACTTAAATATACCAACATTGAGATCACACTACAGTGACAAAAACGTCAAAGTAATGGAGGCTGCCAAGTGATTTCTTTCCCAGGGGAAAGAAATCACTTATATGCCATTTTGGTATTTTGCCATTTCATGCTTTCAAGTTTGATCAAGACGCATTCGAAAGAATGCATCTTCAATCATATAATAGGAACACCCAAATTTATACATACCAACCTTTTGCTCACCTCATGCTCTTGGAAAAAGCTTTTTCCCATTTATGTTTGTAAAATAAACAGGCTGATTTCAAAGGAGTTGGAAAACTGTTTTCAAAGGATAGTGTTACCTCAGATATGAATTACAGACAGTATATACTTAGGCATGTTCTGCAAGGTTTAGTTATTGGAGTCTGATCCTTTTTAAAGGAGTTCTCTGTTGTCTTAATCATTGCAAATGCATTATGTTTAGAGACCCTGATATAAGAAACTGTTATGTCCTGCTAGCTCTATCACAAAGGCACTTAATATGCAGTTTAACTTCTTCCAGGGTCTGAAAGGAAGACACAGTGATTACTGTGATGATAGGACATACTGCTAGCCATGCCAGAAGAAGTAGGGCACTAGGTATATGACTTGTTTTTATTTATTTATTTTATTTATTTGTCATTTGTTAACCAGGCTAGCCCAAATAAGCCAGGAGCCCATCTTCAGTGTTAGTCCAAATGAGCCAGGTGCCCATCTTCAGTGGAGACCTGAGGAGAAAAGCTCCAACTATACTAATAAAAAGGCAGTACAATAACAAAGGTAGCACATTAACAGTACAAATTAAATATATAACACAGAAAAAAAAACAGTTCAATGTTGTAAGAATTAGGTTTAACAATCACATAAAAAGTTTGTACAAGATTAGCAAACTGGTTCTAAAGAACATAGAGAGGATAAATACACAGGATATTAAAAGCAAGACAGACTGAAGTTCAGTTACCTATACATGTCTAATAAAAGTCAGTATCTGTGTTACAGAAAGAGTGTATGCAGTAGACGGTTGATGGTATGTAACTGGCCTTCTTGGGGTTATACTATTTATATCTCTTAGAGCTATATACATGCATTATATACACAAAAAAAGCTGTTTAAAACTTATCATTTGCTCACAAGTGATCATTTATAGACTACAAGTTTTGGAGATAGAGATATAGCATAAAGAGAGATGGAGGTTAGGTTGGTTTCTGGCATGAACAGGAGCTAGAGTTAGCAAGTAATTTTTTCAGTTCATGTTTGAAGCTGTTTGTGTGCTTGATAGTATGAATATTAGAGGGAAGATTGTTCCAGGCTTGGGTAACAGCATTTTGTATAGTAGTTTACCTATATTTTTGTTGGGTTTATAGCTGTCAAGAAGGAGTTGATTGGAGCTATGGAGAGTGTGAATATGATTATAGAGAGATACTAGTGAGGAGAGGGAAGGGGAGGCTGAAGGTTTACTAAGGAGTGAGTTAATTGTAGCTGGGATAGTAGTAGTAAGTGAGGGAATTCAAGCCATTGGAGTTATCTAAGTGAAATGCACTGGTGACATTTATTAGGTTGGCTGATGGCGAATCTAGCTATGTTGTTGTGTCAGCACAGCTAGCTGGAATTTTATAAATAAGTATATGTCATTTGTATATCAAACTGATTTGTACAGATATTTGTGCTGAAAATGTATTTGTGAGGTTTGCTTGTGCTAAAATGTATCAACATTGCACCCTGCTGGAATGAAAAGAAATGTACTTGTATTATTGTAACTCAATTAAATGCATATGTTTTAATAGAGGATACTGGAACATAAAAGGAACCAGCTGGCTTATTCTAATAAAAATAAGGGAAATGTAAATGAGCTGTTAAACCATTAAAACGTCACCCCACACTCAATAGGACTGGAGACATTAGGTCTGGAAGAAGCCTTTGTTCATTAGCTCAGTAAAAAGAGGGAAAGCCCCAGGCACTGCCATAAACATTTAGATGTGTAGTGTAGCCATCTATGCTAAATTCCTGCCTCAGCTTCAAAGGGGAATAGTGTGAGAACCTAGAGTCAGGTGACCGGATGGGGTCATTCTGCAAGCCATCTTGGATATTATATTTTACAGGATGTAATCTCTGAGGAGGGAGTATTCTGTTTTGGGGAACCTGGCTAGAAAAACTGTTCATGTATTTCATTGTGCCTTGGTCTATCAAGTAAGTTATTAAGGAATAATAATTCTCCTAGATTCAGTCAGGAAAATATAGTAAAGCTTATTTTAGATATTGTTTTTCTTTATTTGTCTGAGTCTGTCCATCAATGTTCTTTTCAATATTCCCTGTGATTTGAACTCTGTGGTTTGCTGCAAATATGCATTTTGTATTTTCTTGTTCATTTATTGTTTATTATTAAATATATTTAAAACTTTTATTGTGGCTGGTCCTTGTAGAAAGTACTTAACCTTTGAGCATGTTTATATTTATTTGGTGACACTGTGTGGGCAAATCTAGAAGGCCTAGCCATCTTGGTCAACTTCTACCATTTGTATTAGTATTAATATTAGACAGTATAACTGGACACCCTTTGTTAAGAGCCTTAGAGACACTGAATGTGGAGTGTCTGGTGGCAGCCATAACTACCTTATACTCTAGGCAGAAGGGGGAACAACATATAAATCTGTGCCAGCCTTTCCCGTGTGTGTGTGTGTGTGTGTGTGTGTGTGTGTGTGTGTGTGTGTGTGTGTGTGTGTATGAAAAATCAAATCTCTCAGTGTGTGTGTGTGTGTGTGTCTGTTTCAGCGACTTGGAGCAGGGACACCAAGCCCTGGGCTTACAGATATGGTGCTGGAGGTCTTGGCTTGGACACTCAGCTGAGGGCCTAACCCTACAACTGTAACAGTTGGGAGTCTTATTGGGGACCTGGAGGGAGACAGATACATTGGGAATCCAGACCCCAGACTGAGTGGGTATCCTGTGTGTTCTTAAGGAAAATTGTGCTTGATGTAGAGAGATCTGCATCTGCAAATACTGAGTGTATCCATTTGTATTCCAAGTGCACATCCCTCTCAGGTGTCAGTGGTGAGGATTCAGGCTCCTTGATTACTGGACCAGTGTGGGGACATCACATATTGGTTGGCAGTGGTGGGACCATCATACATCACTTGTTGGTTAGCAGTGGTGGGACCATCACTCATCACAATAATATTTACCATAAGATTAATAAAGACTGCTGAACAATGGGAAAGGAAGTTTGAAATGGGTGTCTTAGAGTCCATTTCACAATACAAGGGGAGAGAATCTTATACATTCCTCCTGGTCACTGTACAAAGATACATATTGTGCATGCATCAAGGGACCTAGAGTTCTGTGAATAGCTGCACTAGTGCTCTGGACCACAGATGAGCTTGAGGTTACAGTGGTGGGTGTTAGCAATGCAGCTAAATGGATTCTGTCTTATTGAGCTTGGAAATTGGATGCCTGGAGTCCAGAGCTCCTCAAGCCTAAATTATTGTATAGGAAGAAGATTCTACCTGCTCCAGCACCAAGAAAAGTACTGATGCTCGAGTGTTGTATGAGCTGTGCTGTTCTTGGAATTTGGATTAGTGTCAATGTTTCTATGGCCCCTATTTAGAAAGTGCAAGATCATTGTGTATAGTGATATACATAGTTACTACTGCTTATTTAGATTTTTTTTATGTTCAGATAATGTTGCTAAAATCTTTTATGCTGGTGGGCCATGCCTATTATATGGAATAAGCATCCTGTTTGGGGGATACCAAATTCTACATCTTCTTCATCCTGTCTGGTACCCCCTTGCTCTCAAAGTAACACAGTAATAATAGACAGTGTAGTACATGATTATTTGTTTTGTTAACATAAATGAGTTTACAACCAAGTAAAGAGAAGCCAACTGTTTGCACATTTTAAGAAGGATAAATTTGTGAAAATATTATTTCAAGAGATAATGCACTTAAGTCCCTTAAACATACAAAGCTGTTTACCTACACACCATCAATTATTACCAGGATGGGCAAGTCCCCAAACTCACCTAAATGACATATACCAACTCCACAGTCACACTACAGTGGAGAAAATAGTGGAGGAGCAAAAATCACCCACAATACAATAAACTGAGGAGAAACTCTTCTTTGTTTTCTCAACGATTGTACATCATGGTGATATGCAACCTTCACAGAAAAAGAAAACAGATGACAAAAAAAGTCAGTGATGACTTGTAAGATAGCCAGATTTTCCTGTGGGTTTGGATTTTTCAGATTTATAGAATATTACATAAACTTATTCAAACTTACCAGTGTGGGTTTATAAAATGGAGACATGCATTAGATATCACTGGATAGTCAATATAATGCTTACAAAGGGGATACAGGCTTCCGTTCTTGCTCAGCCAAAATGCTGAAAAAACATCTGACTGCTTAAAATGGGATTTCCTGTTTGAGATGTCATGGGAGCATCAGCTCTTACAACTGCTAATAAGACAGCCTGCTTAATATCAAGGGATATATGTTATGGTCAAATGAGCCTACAAATATTGGGAGCCATTACGGCTAGCATGAAGAAGGAATGTCTATTGGCCTCACAAGTGGTTAAGCCATTAGCTTCAGTCCAAGGGCTTAAAGACAGACAAACATGGACAGACAGATGGAGCACAAGGTAAACTTATTTAGCAGGTGATATTTTTGCAGACAGTCAAACCACAATGTGAACTAATTTGCAAAACAAATAAAATAAAAAAAAAATATATATATATATATATATATATATATATATACATATATATATATACATATATATATATATATATATATATATATATATATATATATATATATAGTTTTTTTGTGTTGTCTAACCTTGATGAGTTATCATATCCACTCTAGAGAGTGCTACAGGTCCCTTGGTGAAGTTTTGAGATATTGTCTTAATAATGAAGAGACAGAGGTTTATCTAGTTTTGATACCTCATTAGAGTGTCTAACTATTAAATGTGTGAGATCTGCAACTCAAATAAACTTTGATTCAGACAGCAAAATAGCAAAAATATTGAAACTGACTGTTACACTTACAGCATCTTTCAAGGGAGACAAATTTTCCTGTACCATTTAACATGGGGGGGGGCTAAACCCCTCCTCACCCCTGCAAATTATCTGTAGTACATCTGTGGTCTGTACCTTGGAGTAAGGAGAATTTTCAGTAGTAGTGCAACCTCAAATGTAGCGTATATTAAATCACAAGCACTGTATTGGTCTCATCTTTCTATGGACTGCCATGGCAGCCTCCAGAATTGCAACAGATAACCTGTTACAACACATAAGGAAAAGGTTTAATTTCCTCTGGGATAGTAATTCCCATAAGTATCTTGAGAAGAAGTTAGCATAGACCAATGAAAAAAAAATCAGTGGAACTAAAGTAGAAGTTCTATGACCATATAAAGATATCAGAAAGCAAACATCGATCATACAATGTACCCTCAAACACAGCTACTATTATCTTTGTTTAATACACTGTTAAACGTATAGTCTTCCCAAAACAGAGGGATTCTGGGACTATTTTTTTTCTCTGTTACACAAAGAGGACAGTAGATTAGCATTATTAGCACTCAGTAATTCCATAAGCAGCTAAAAGTTGCAGAATGTTTGTATGGAAACTATTTTACTGGTACATGTGGAACTCCCCCACCCCCATCCCCTAACTACCCTGTCAGTATGACCCTATGAACCTGTTATACAGCAGTGGCTTCTTTAGGACTAGCATGCAAAAAAAGTTGAACTAGGTGCATAGAAGCACATATTTTTAATTGTGTGAGGTCCTGAAGCATATCTGGGCATAATTCAGGGTATATGGGGCAGTTGGGACTTCATTACACATTCCCAAAATAGTTTATTAATTATGCATATTTTATACTTGAAAAGGACTCCCAAGCTTGCCATGTGTTGAGATTAATTGCCACGAGTTGAGATTTCTTTTAGTAGTGGATCATAAATGTTTTACATGTTTATGGAAATCTAGTACCTCTTTTCCAACAGAGCAATGAACACAGAAGGTGCTAAAACACTAACAGATACGCAGGTGGACTGCTATGAGGGCAGGTAGTGGCTTAAAAGTGGGATCATACTGGAGAAATCCGAATATCGGCCTGTAACCATGAATAGCCACTGACTTCCCTTCTAGATCCTCCTATATAAGGGTTCAAACAGTTTTCACTTCCAGATGACTGGTGTTACAATTGAAGTTAAGGTACAGCACATTAGTGTTATAAAGTTGTACCAGCAGCACCCTTATATGCTGTCAGATATGGCAGTGAAACAAATATTAAATACATTTATGATATTTTTCCAGTTATGCACTGATGATCTGACTCATTGGTTTAAGGGAGGCAAAACCATCCTCCCATGACTTTAATAATAATATTTCAGTGTATCAGTCAAGAAATTAGATTTTTGGAAGCCAGACAACAAAAATTCAAGTGAACTGAATAATTTAAAAATGATGCACACCTTTAGCATTACGGAAAACAAAGAGAAAACTAATGTGAGTACAAGACTTCTGTTGTTTTCTCTGTGAAGGTAAACTGCAGTGCTGTTATTTCATTTGTATGTCATCACATAATGAAAAGAAGTAAAAAACTCAACAGTTTTTGTAATTCACCTTATCCGTCATGGTGTTTTCTGTATAGTTTCTAAATTTAAGGAATGTAACTAAGAAGACAAGTTGTGGAAAATGTCATCAAAATACGTTTTTGTCTAGCTAGTTGTAAAAATACTCAAACATTGTTTTTGACAGCTCTGAGCTGTCCAAAAAACCGCACACCATTAAATGAAACTTTGTCTCCCTTTAAATTAATGCAAATAGTGACAGTGACAGCTAAACACAGACATGTTCATCTGCCATCTGTTACTTTCCAAATGTGAGGATTTCTACATCAATGATGCATGGTGTCTAGTTGTTTCTGCTGTTTTTCCTGGCCCTAGGATGTGTTGTAAGTCATCAGCCCTTGTAATGCTAATACATTTGAGAGACTTTTGTTTTCTTTTGCAGGCCATTATCCATAAGAACGTAAAATACACTTATTATGTAGAATGTAAGGCACATGACAGTGAATCCAGCTATCTGATGACATATGATCTATGGTAAAAGTTCAGTGACAGGAAACATGTATCCTGTGCCTTCATTCTCACTATAATGTGAAAGGTAAATCAACTCAATCTGTAAGGTGTTTAATGGACCCATTACATACTTTTATTTTACTTTTATTGGAGAAGGCAAACAGGCGCTGCTCAGCAGGAAAAGGAACTCAGGGGCATGTCTAATTCACACACTGATCTCAATTTACTCTTCACATTTACTTCAGATTTTCTCAGATAGTACTTGCTTTTAATAAAAACAAAGAGGAGACAGTTTTAGTTAATGGCATTAGCAGCTGATACAAGCTATCATAACTGGATTTTACTTTCTCTCGCTCTTTCTTTCTGTCATTGGTTTATATCCTACCAGTGTCCAATTTTCACAAGAAGGTAAAGTCATACATACATGTGCATTTTGGCCTTCTACTGAATTTAACTTTAACAGAAAAACAAAAATTAATCGGTGCACTTTCTGCCTGTATCTAGACATGATTTACCTGTCCCATAAATAACATGACATAGCAGTATCATTTTTTTAGTCTGATAGTATATACCATGAACCACTTCTCTGTTAATGGAAAATGCACAAGTATTGCCCCACATGCATCTACTCAAATGAAGTAATATTTTAGTATTTTAACATGAAATGTCTTCTAACAACTATTCTACTGAACTTCCCCTACAGCATAATATTACATAAGTAACAATTAACTTCCACTCTTTTTGTGTATAATACTTTATATAATATACACATTTTCTTAACCATCTCACATTGGAGTATTCAAATATAAGTTTCTATGCAACCTATGGAGGGAGTACAGTGCTGCAATATTTTATATCTTGTAATACTTCTAATTACCAGCTTACAGAAATGCTTTTTCTGCCCTGTTATCATAAGATAGCTCAAATACTGGGTTCACATTTTGCCTATCCTGTCACTTCTGACCTATTATAATAAGAAATTATGACTTTAGTCTGAATAACTACCTATATTACAACTGACTTCTCTGTACACCATGCCAATAAGAGAGGTAACTTATTAAAATACTGTGACCTATAATGTATGCTCTTGGTATGTTTTAGAACACAAAACAACACAATAAACACTTGATCTTCTCAAGGTCTAAAGAATTTATAATCGCGTTTTATTCAACCTTATTAGGCCCATCATTGAATAAAATACACCCTTCAGCATGTACCTTTCTAAGCACATAAATCAGCTTTACAAACCTCAGTATTTCCTTACCAAAGGGATTTCAGGTCTCAGTACTTAGTTACTCTGATATCCTAAAAGCCCTGCCTCTCTACTTAGTGGTATATAGATTCTAGAGGGGTAATCTCTGCTTAAACTTCCATGCTAAGAATGACCCAGCATTCTTTTAATTCCTTCACCAAAATAAAACCAGTGGTAAAGCAAACACCAGTTATAAAGAGTTAAATACTACCACATCAATAACACCAGATGGTGTGAAAGATACTTAACCTAACTTATCCATCATTTCTAGAATAGGCTGCCCTCACGTATCACACAGAGTACTTCACTAGCAACCTTTAAAACCAGTTTGGATAACTGGATGGGTGATCAAATTTTCACTGGGGATATGTGGAGAAAGTCTGCTTAATTGTGGACACTCTTAGTCTCCTACCAGTACCTGGTTATGTAGTTGAGTTTCCCAATGGTTTCTTTTGACAGAAAGCTTCATACAAACCTATGATCCTATGCTCTATGACCCAGTCTTAAAATAACTTGAATTCAGACCTGGATCAATCTCATTTAGAAACCTTTTAAACCTGATGAGGTACCTAGCTTTCTGTACTAAAAATTAGAACTATCTCAATAAACAAACAATGCAAGCACATGAAAATATCTTTCTAAGAACAATTTCCTGGAGGCACATTCCAAATAAGTCCAATTAACATAATATTCTACTTTATAGTCAATTAAGCATGGGGCCTTAAAGAACTAAACCAATTCCTAGATATTATCTCTTGTACTGTATTAATAGTCAGTCCTGATCTTTTGTCAAAGGGTTGAAATGTACCAAACTCATTATTAGGGTAACCAATATTCAGCTATACTAAAGCCCACTATAAATGACTATCAGACTATTCCATCCACTACAATGCAATACGATCCACACATTTAATTTCCTTTAAAAGCCAGACCTAAACATCCCCATCAGGATAAGGTTTATTTCCCCTAAAGAACAAGAGTCCAGGGAATAATTCTTCAGGCAAAGCGTAATAGCCTAGAATGCAATAAACTTCATTCAGATGGAAATAGAACCATAATAAGAAGCAAGTTGTTTCTTTACTTCACTTCACAGCCACGTATCAGCTAACATAATGCCCCTGTCTTTATTCACAAACCATTCTCAATATTAAATTAAAACTTCTTGACCAAGAGGACCAAATAACTTACCTGTTTGAAAGCATCAGCTAAACATAATGTCTATGTCTTTATTTACATCCATTTCCAATCTTTACTAAAAAAAAGTGTTTGACCAAGAGAACCAAATAACTCACCTGTTTGGAAGCATCCCACTGCACATATCCATTGGGTCCTAATGATCACCAACCACTGATAAATAAAGCATACCCCATAATCTGAAAAATGTCCCCAGGTAACATATTTTGCAACATTACATCGCAGAGTCTAATAGGGAACACCCTAAAACTAAAATGGCATTTCTTACTGTGATACTACCCTCGACAGTACATTTAGGAGAGCACATTTATCAGAAATTTTTAGTAAATGCTGTCTAATTATAAATAAAATATTTGCTAAAAACAATAGCACTCTGTCCATGGTAACATAAAATTGACCACATCTTAATACTCCACATTCTGTTTGACCCCAAACTAATTATAGGGGCTGGTCCTCTGCCAGAGACCATAGTAAACCAATACAAATCTCATACTAACCTCGGAAAATTGTCCTCATCAAATAACTCTTCGGGCTTTATACTGGAGACTCTAAAGTTCTTCTATAATCTAAAAGATCAATCTTGCAAAAATCATAAAATGTAATTAACAAACAACGTCTAGCAATAAAATGCAATAACCATATTTCTCTCAAAAAGAGCATAGTTAAATTTTTGAAACTTTGTGTTAAACTTCTTACATTAAAACATGTGATATTAATCTAATAAACTGGGAATCCCAAGGGCAAAGGCAAATAAGTAGTTCAATTATCCACAACAGACAAAACAAATGCATTATGAAATAGTAGGTCAAGACCCTCTACATAGCCTTGAAAATAATCAGATCAGTCATCCTCTATCTCTTTGATGTTAACCACTTAAAATCTTTCTCTTCCTCCCCTATGCTCTGTTTTAAGTTGGGGTTGTAGCCAAAAGTTTACAAATTGCACACATAAGAGATATATTTTACCCCCTCGTGCACATAAAAGGTATAGTTTGTGTTATGACATCACAGTACACAAAGTAACCATACTGCATCATCACCTAAAGGTCATGCAACATTGTTATGACACCCTCTTGATGAACAATGGCTTATTGGACATAGTACATTAACTAGCTGGCCACATCATGCAGACTGGCTTTTATCTACAAAGCACTTCACAACAGTTTACAAACTAGGCTTACAATTTGCACCACATCTTGGTAGCAGTTTCACAAAGGTGCACCTTATACCTGTGCTCATATTCAGCATTAGTCCTTTACACCACAGCTTTGCTTTCAGTACCAGAAATCCATTCACATAAATGCCAGTATGCAGCACTGCTGAACTTCAATGTCACATGATAGCAGTTGTTCTTTTACCAGTACATAGGGCTGTCAGCATCAGTGCCATACCTGGGTAGCATGTCCCACAGAGGTCCACTCATACTAGTAACATCCATTCTCAGCACACAGGTGAACCAAGACAGGACAAAAACTACTCATTTACTGCAACCACAGAAACAATATTAATACCATAGCCATGTGTCCAGTTTACAAAGATGAAGAACTAACAAATCACAGTCAAACAACTACTTTCATTACAGGAGTTCAGAAACAGCTACATTTATCTGTCCAAACACATGCAACAACTGGAATACCCACAAAAATATCTTACTAAACGGATACCAGGTTTAAATATTTATATCTTACATGGAATGAGTCAAAACCTTGTCACTATACTTGGTATCCTACAGACTGCTAAGTGGTGACCTGAGTCTGGCATATAAGGCATCCTCCAACCCAATAGTGATGGATTAACTGCACATTAGCAAGTCAAATGGCATGAGAAATACTCAGTCTATGGATCTAAATATATTCTGCAGCATCAACAGAAGGGTTTGAAGGGAAAACTAAATATCTTGCAGAGGATACCGCTGCTCTGAAACAAACTCAGATACCCTGTCCACATAAAACAAATTGTATCCCTATCCCTATTCAACAGCAACATGGATCTGTGGATGGGAAACAGAAAATTTACCCCAGGACTGCCACTGTACTACTAAAGGACAGAAGTAGTTACTAAATGCCTTATCTCATCCATGGGCCCACCCAAAATATCTGTGGCATGATCCCAGTTATTTTCATTAGGGGTAATATATAATCCTTGACCATGGGATGGTTAAGGCCAGTCTCTCACCAAATGGAATAAGTTCATTCAAGCACAAAAAGTGAAACTGACTAGCTTAAAATGGCCTGCAAGAGCAGCTAGCCTGGTACTTACCTATGAACCATAAACCCATGATGCAAAAAAACAAGAAACTGCATGAACTGTAATACTGTGAACCTGTAATAAACCACAGAAAGATCAATGAGCCCTTACCAGATAGTGGAAAGCACCTTTATCCCCCCTGAAGACAGTAAAGACCTGCAATGGCTATCACCTGCATTTCACCATCTTAAGCTAAAGACATGTATTCACACATAATGTAAATTAACGAACAAAATGCAGCTCGTCAGCCTTGGCACTTTCTAATGGACATGTAGAACTACTGGTAGAAACTACTGAAAGCAAATTATATCTCTGAAGTAGTTCAGCATTTTCTAGAGAAACATTTTTGGACAGGATTTCTGGAAATTCACTTGTGAAGTATATTTAGGTCATGTCTTAATTGTTAACTGAAGAAATGACTAATGAATTTCTGAATACAAAGTCACAATTCCTAGAAATGCTTTCCTTCTTTCCCCAGTGTTAACACTCCAAATGCTAGAAAATATTAATTTCTGTGACTAATAAATAAGTGATTTCAGTTATGTAATAAACACAAAATATATTTACAGTTTTATGTAGTATATATTTCCTGCACTGATAAAAATTTAAAATGAATATCAAGTCATTTCCATTACAGAAGTAATAAAATTAAACACAGAAGCAGAGCTATCCTTAGGTTAAATGGAGTTTTAGGGAAAGTAGTCCATGATTCCCATCTGCTGTCCTCTGTTCCCCCACTATATCCCCAGTTCCCCTTCCCCAAATTTCCCCAATTTTTTGGCCTCTTACACTATCCATTTTACAGTTTTCCTCATGTTCATGTCTGTTTTCCTCTTCAGACATTTCCTGCATCCTTTTAGCGCACTCCAACTGGACAAGGCTACAGTGTCATAACTGCAGAGGAAATAATTTAATTAAAGTGTTGGATCTGTTTTTTTTTTTATCCATTTGATCCAATAATGGCCTTAATAAAAATCATATCATTACTAAGGAAAGAAATTCAGTCTGATTTTTGATGAAGAAATACGTTGTGTCCAATAATAAATGTGCAAAGCTGACCAAACAGTAGGATCCAACAAACTGAGAAGATCAAATGTTTGTGAGGCTATCTAAATTATATCTGAGAATAGTGCCTGCTTTTTTACCCCCACCCATCAAAAATAAGATACAGTCTCTTTATGTATATCCCTCTGGTATTAGTTTGGGATGGAAGGGAAAACAGAACTTGTTAAATATTTCAAGTTTCTGCTGTCATGCATGTACACAACATGTCTCCTCATCAGTTCTCCCAATAGACAGCCACTTTTTGTGCACCACTATCATGTCAAATTGAGACAACAATGAAAAAAATAAAAAACAATAACACATTTTGACTTCTTGCTACCAGATGTACACACACAACATGCCTCCTTAATCATACCCCACAAAAGACAGCCAGTTGTATACACACCTGATGTTTGATTTGGGGGAAGTGAAGAAAAAATAATCACAGCAATGTATTCCAGCTTGTTGCTCCTAGACAATGTGTTACCCCTAGATAAGCTATAGTGACATTCTGTGCACACCTCTGAAGTCTGACTGTGTAGGAAATTATAGAAATAAAGATCACTGGTTCAACAGCCCACTAGAAACGATAATGACCTTCTACGATTAGGTCAGTGCCAGTTTTTGAATACACGCAGTTCAGGGTGATGGCCCCCACTAAGGTTATCTCATAATCAGTATATACAGCCTGAGGTATACAATTCTTTTTTTTTTTACTGCTACTGGCAATACATACATATGTATGTGTTCATCAATATTAGGTACTCTTACAGATGAAAAAATAATTTTGTATTATTTTCACACACATACATTCACATGTGCTCATATGTACCACATGCTTAAATGCAGATAAATTGGAGGAACTCCAGTTCACTAGAAGCATGTATTTGGGATGTTGGATAATACCAGAGCACTTGCATGAAACTCACAGAAAGACAGAGAAGACATGCAAATTCCACACAATAGGAGTCACAGCCAAGAACTCAGCCATTGAAACAATAGCAGTGAATGGGTAATGCTGCTGCTGTACAACTACACCAATGATCAGTTGCTTTTACAAATATCCTGGCAATACCAGGAAAGGCAGTCATTTATTGTGTACAGTACTGATGTTTGACTGTGGCAAAAAATGAACCAAATTATAGCCAGACTGTTACTCTTTGATAGTCTGCACTATACACCTGCCCACACATACACATACAAGCATATCTCATAGCAATGATTGTTTGACACTGATTTCAGGTAAAACAAGCCATTGTATGCTATCGGTTCTCTCTCTTCAGATCAGAAATGGTTTAACAATAATCAAAAATCAGCATGAGTAGGTCACTTTTATCCACAAATAGCATCCATATCCATCAGTTATAGACACTTTGACTATGTAAACTTCAGCTATCTGCCTGTGTTAAATAGTCACAGTAAAACATTCTAACTTGCTTCACACAAATGACTGTTAAAGTAAGTAAACAAAAAGGTCAGCTACTTCCATTCACAGACAACCTCCACACCCAGCAGTTGTAGTCATTTTGTTGGCTGTTTTCACTTTAAATGTCTGACTGTAATAAAAAACAAAGTATTTAAATTTTATACAAACATGAGCATGCAAATTATTTCTAACTTGCTTCCCACAAATTACATTATTCCTGCAAAACACCAGTCAGTCATTTTCTTCTTAACACAGCTCCTCTCATAGGTTCATAGGTTTTTACCTGGCTCAGTATAGGTGTCTCCATTAACAATAAGCTCTGCACACAATTCTGTATTGCCTTTGAGGTTGTGGGCATAGCTAAAAATACCTTGTGGTTGTTCTTACCCTGGGTGGCTAAATTTCCCTCAGATTTGGCTTTGGTAGAATTTATTTGTCCTCTGAGTTATCTGTTTAGTTTGATGAGAGTGTTTTTATCCTAATCAGTGCTGCACCTCCTAATTTTTGACATAATTTGTTTCTTTTGTTATTTTTTTATCTTAGACGCTGTGATTCTACAAGGGTAGGCTTGTTTTTTTTTTTTTTGAGTTAGTTCTGTATTTCTTCCTGGTGGATACAGTTGCCTCTAAGTGGCTATTAACATGCTTGTATAAGGTTTCTGGAAACAGTTCAATGTAGGCAACAGTGTTCTCATGGTTTATGGAGGCTTGTAATTTTGCCAGGTTATCACTTAATAGTAGTAAGTTATCCTTAGAGGAGTTCCTGAATATTCCATGGTTATCTGTGGCTCCAAGTATTACTTTTACTTCAAAAGAAACCATTTTGTGGTTTGACCTTATCAGAGAAGGCATTACTCTAGGGGGTGTGCAGCACTCTCACATATTAGTGAGGTCCAGATCCAGTGTGTTTGCACCACTGCATGGTGTATTGACAATCTTATCCAAGGAGTTTGTGTTCACAAAATCCAGGAATCTCTGTGCCTGTACATTTGGTGTCATATACTTGTCTCAGTAAATAGAGGGTAATTAAAGTTGCCAATGAATATGGTATTGGGTTGGATGGTGAGTGTTTCCAATAAGTGTAAATACATGCAATTAGTTTCATGGGCCATAGAGGGGGACCTATAGCTTTTAAGGAAGTGGTATGGGATTCTGCCTATGGTGATTTGAATGTAGAGAAGCTCAAGAGCATTGCCCTGTCAGACTTGAGGTATATTTATTTTTATGTAAACTGAGATACCTCCACCTTTAGTCCCTGTGTGTTTAGAAGCTAGTCTAAATGTGTGGAAGGCATTATAAATGTGCACTGTAATTCCCAGTGATTGCACAAATATCAGCATTCTCTATGGTGAAGAGAGCTTCTATGAAGTGAAGATTCTTATTTAGACTCATAGCACTGAGTATTAACACCTTTATATTTTCTTGGCTTTGATTTGCTATATTGGAAGTACTTTCAGTGTGGCATTGCCTAAAAAAGGCACAATAGGGGAGGACAATGGTTTAGCTAATATTTAAAAGCTTAAACGGGAGAGGTGCAGACCTTCCCTACCAAAGCAGTGTTGTCTGTTGGCCATCTCCTTCCATGCTGACAAATATTGCACCCTTTAGAATAACACCAGAAACTAAGCCAATTAAGGTCAGTCATCTTTTGTTCATATCGTGTCATCATCCTTGGACAGGATAAAATGCTGCTCAATAAAGCTATCTCATCTACCCAGCAATTATAACTTATTTGCTGTCTGTATACATCATAGATGCCTGAATGCAGTAATAAAAACATAAATAAAACAAAGGCCACAGTAATGTATTGCATCTTCATTTTGCACAAGCACAGAGTAGCTCCCCAGCCACAGCAAAGTATGCCATTATTCCCGCAAAGTTATCCACTATTTATATCTAGTTGGCTGCCAGAAAAAAGATTTACCTTACACTGCAACCATTATAACCTCTGATGCTGTTTCCACTGCAGCTGTCTCATTAACCTTATCATTTAATTTTTTTAGACTTTGCTCTATTTGCTTTGCCATGACCTAAACAATGAATCAGTTAGATCATGGGCAGGATGGAGCAGAAAGCTTGCAAACTGAGCACTCGAGTGAACTGCGCCTCCTCCAAAGGTTACAACAGCCATGACTGCTTTGAAAAGGGATGATGTGGGCCATTTATTCATTTTTTAAGTAAAGAAGCATTATATTTCTTTATTTAAGAATAAATAAATAAAATGTCAAACAACTATGCCAAGCTGAAGTGTGACCAAGGTGGCCTCCTAGTTTACCTATTTGTTAAGCTGTCAGTGCAATAAGGATTACAGTCATTATTTGATTATAACAAACATATTGTGTATTTGAGATGGATGCCAATAATTCCAAATCAAGACAGCTGTTCAGATGAATACTGCTTACAGAAAAAAAGGAAAAATTAAAAAAGTGTAAGAGTGCAAAGTGTTTTATAGCTTTGGAAGCTGTGAAACACTTCATGGTGCCACACAGACAATAGATAAAAGCTAAATTTACATCTGATAGCCTGATGATTTTAAAATCTTTTGAACATTTCAGTCTGTCATTTTTGCATGGCAGTCAGAAGTGTTTACAAACTTGAGTGTAACATTTGAAAACAGTGCTTAATACAGAGGATTGTCATTGGATCTCCAATAATAACCAAGTTGTTAAACAGTTGAGACAGGATCAAAAACACATAACAATTTGGTTTTGATTGTAGACCTGATTATTATTCTTTGTAGTGCATGGATTTTTTCTGACCTATGGACAACTTCTGTAAAACACTATAACACACAGGTAGCTGAGAAGCAATGGAAACACGAGCCACAAAAATTATTGAAAATGTAGGTGATCTGATCACCTAGTACTAACATTTAAGAAAGTGGAAGCAAGTAAACCAGACAATAGTTGTCAAAGAAAAAAGAACAAAGGTATCATTAATCAGTGAAATAGCAGCTTTGAAAGCCAATAAGCATGCAGAGCTGCCATATTGCCACCAGGTGGCAGTAAAGTGTCCTCTGAGAAATTAATAGCTTTAAAAGCTGCTGGACAGTGTGGCAGAGTGAAGTATCTAACAGTTATAAAAGATGCTTAGTTGCTTGGCTTTGTCTTTTGGTGGTCACCCACTATATGGGTTATACCTCAGATATACTACTCGTAGCTATGTAAAAATATAATAAATTAGAACTGTCCAATTAGTTTGTCACAATAGATTCCCTACTCTAGTTAGTATGGGATAAAAAAGGAATATACTCTGTGTGACGCCCACCACTGGACCAGTAATCAAGGAACCTCAATCCTCACCACTGACACCATTGGGGAATGTACATTGGGAGGATGACAAAGCACACACACAGTACTTCCAGATGCAGCTCACTTCATCAAATGCAATTTCCCTTAAGAGCACATAGCGACCACAGTCAGTCTAGAGCTGGTCTCTCCTTTTTCTCCAGATCCCCAGTAAGACTTGCCACTAGCACAGCTATAGAGTTGAGATCTCAGCTGAGTGGCCAAGCCAAGACCTCCAGCACACTCTCTGTACAATGAGTGCCTCATGTCCCTGCCCAAGTAGCTGACACACACACACTCTTTAAGGTTTGATTTATACACACACACACACACACACACACACACACACACACACACACACACACACACATGCACACCTGGGAAAGGCTAGCACAGGTTTACTAGATATGCCCCCTTTTGTTCAGACTGTAAGGTAGTTATCACTGTCACCAGCCAAATCCTTATCAGCTACTTTAAGGCCCTTAACAAAGCATGCCCAATCTTACTGTGTAATGTTACTATTAATACAAATGGTAGTTTGACCAATAACAAGGCTATTAGGAGTGACCCATACAGTGTCACCAAATAAATATCAAAGTACTCTCAAAACTTAAATATATCTTGTAAATATTAGCCACAATGAAAGATTTAAATATGTTTAATAATAAATAATAAAAGAACAAGACAATACTAAATATATATTTACAGTGACATCAGAGTTCAAAATCACAGGAAATATTTAAAATAACATTGCAAGACAGTCTCAAATAAATAAAGAAAAACATCTAAACAATGCTTAACTATATTCCTGACTGAATCTAGTAGAATTACTATATCCCCGGAAACTTACTTACACAGCAAGGCAGATGAGGTGAATGGATCTTCTAGTTGTTGTCAAGTCAAAGACAGAAAACAGAACACTGTCTCTCTCTCTAAGAGACTTCTCAAATTAATATCTCAAATATTACTGCTGGGATAACTTGCAGAATGACATCATTGCTTTTCATTTGTTTCCTAGTTCCTAGGCCCAAAACAATCATTGAAGGCAGCTGGTAGCATTTAGCATCTACCTGTGAAAATACATAGACCTCAAGGATCTTAGGCAGATGGTGGAGGTCATAAAACAATTGCATCCCTTCACATTTCAAAACTAGCAATTATTTCACCTTAAAGACAATACAGAAAACTTCTCAACACAGACAGTGTGCCTCCTTGCTGCATTGAAACTGAAAGATACTATCTTTTATGACATAGCCAAAAAGTAATTTAATTTCAGTTATTTTTCTGACTTTTGCTGGACTAAAGCTAACCTTCTGTATTCCAGTTTCCACTGTTAAAATATATACATTTAAAAAGTTGCAATAGAGCATGTACATTTCTATTCTATTCCAGTAGGGCAAGCTGTTTTTACATCTTAAGCACAAGCCCTCTACAACATATCTCTTCAGCACACGTCTGTACAAACCATCTTATATGACATGCAGTTCTAATATATTTGTAACACAAGCATCTTATATAGATCATGTTGACATTCACGAATGCCATATAATTATTTACAAAATTCCAGATAGCTGTGCTGGCAGTATCTCCCTTTCTCACACTCTGTATGTTGCAATATAGCAGTACTGTTTTGTGGAGACATGACTATAACAATGTTCACATTGAATGGAGGAACTTCTTTCCATGTTCTGTGGGAACTGCTGCTCATATCTATGTATATACATTGTCAAAGAACCATGGTGCAGGGCAAAATATAGTTCTGCTTCTGGTCAGATTCTTTCCTTATTCTGTGGAAATCTGTTCATTGAGAACTGTGTTGCCACCCTATGTACCTATATTGTACAACTGGTTGTGCATGGTGTTGTGACAGAGTGTAGACTGGTGGTATATTTTTAAAGTGAACAGGAAGGGCACAAAGTATACATTCACTCAGTAAATATGTTGCTATTTTTCTAACACTGAAAATCAGCATAAAATTAAAATTTTAACATTTTTTTATTCGACCCAAACTGTTACAAACAGTTTAGCTCTATAGGTAAGCTTCTTCCGAATTACAATGAGGAAATATACTCACATATAAATTAATAAGAAATATTGAACATATAATAGTAACATTCACTATGCCACATCAAAGTACTAACGTACAGTTATAAACTATGTAACAACCCTACAAATAAGCAGGGAACCCAGTACTGATGTAAACAGTAATAAAATAAAAAAAACAGACACAAGCAGCTGGACTACCACAGAGCTTTAATAAGAAAGTAAAAGCTAAAAACTGCAACAACCATAGTTTAGCACTTTGGAGGGAAGCCTTCTAGTTTATCAATGGGAGTGGTAAGCACTAGGTAACCTATCTACCATATAACGAGTGGTTTTGGCCCAGAAATTGTAGTTATTGGCCGTTTGGGCAGTTTTTCCATCTCTCTCAACTTTATGATTTAAAAGCTCACATTTGCACTTGTTTCCTCCCTTTCCTGTAACTAGTTTAGTCCAAATACAGATTCTTAGTTTTAGCACTTGAATTTGCTTATTCGTGATCAGCACTTGTTCAGAACTTGTTGTAAGCACTAAATAACCAACTAATTACTACAGCACTCAACCTTCCTCATTACCTAGAGGAAAACAGTTTTGGTACTTACTTCCCTCACTTGCTTAGAGAAAAACAGCTCTTGTACTCACTTTCCTCACTTATCTAGAGGAAAATTGTTTTTTATTCAGGCATGTCCAAGGGTCAGCTCCCAGTGTTCTCTCCTGTCTATCAGATGAATCTGGGCATCTTGAAGCAATGTAGAAATTGCCTCGTACACAGACAACCCTCTCCTCCTACCACCCAACACTACAACCTGTGAGAGATGCAGTTATCTAGCCAAACTGGAGGTAAAGCCCATTCCAACCAAGACTGAACTTGACAGTCAAGAAGAGAAGGTAAACACTTGCACCACACCACACTCATCACATAGTCTCACTAAATCTACACCACCAAAACCCACACATAGAAACACAAAAACATTCACGGAGGCTGTCAATAATAATCTGCTCAAGCAACAGAGACCTCAAAAGCAGAAATGCAAGCAACCTCCACCCACCCAACACAACCCAAATGACACATAGACCGCAGACTCAGTGTGCCACTCAACCACAGCCAATAAGGCAAAACAACGTACCCAACACACTAGTCATAGGTGACTCTATAGTTAGGCACACTGATGCCCCACTCACCAGGCTAAACAAGGAGAAGGTTACTGTCATCTGCCTGTCGGGTGCCAGGATCCACCACATAACCCAAGCACTCAGGTCACTCCACAACAAGTACAAATATGACTCTGCCATTGTCCATGTTGGTGTGAACAACCTAAGATGTAACTCCCTGGACTACATGAAAAGAGACATGGAAGAGCTCTTCGATCTTGTAGCCCAGGTAGGTATGACCCTAGCCCTGAGTAGCATTCTGCCATCACCCAGAATGATACTGCAGTACAAGGACAAAATGATTTCAACAATTGGCTAAGCTTCTGGTGTCATTCTAAAGGGATCCAGTATCTGTCTGCCTGGGTTGACATGGTCGACAGACCACAATGCTTTGCCAGAGATGGCCTGCAATTGTCACCCCTGGGATTCCGGATACTGGCTAAGGTTCTTGCCGCCCCTATAGTGCCTTTTTTAGGCAAGGTTCAAATGACAAATTCACCACCGTAACAGGAACAGGCAAGCAAAAACTGAGGGTGATGCTACTCAATGCTAGAAGTCTAAATCTCAAAATGCACTCATTCGAGGCACTCCTTAAAATGGAGAACATCGATATCTGTGCAGTGACTGAGACCTGGTTCAAGGCTCCAGAGAGTACCCCTGCACTACCAGGCTATAACTCATACCACACTTTTCGGCCATGTAACCTGGACCGGAACACCAAAGGCGGAGGTGTGTCCATATTCATTAAGGATATCCACACCTCCAGGCTAGTTGCTCAGCATAATGCAGCAGAGGTTATCCAAGTGCAACTAACTCTGGGCAAAACTGAAATCCAAATTGTAGCTTGCTAAGATCCCCCACCATGCCCCAGGATTCCCACTCCTCTTTTCTTGATGTACTGCAAAATATTAGGGTTCAACCAAATACCCTAATAGTGGGAGATTTCAACTACCCCACCATTAACTGGGAAAACTACTCATGTACCAACTCCTTCATTCAACGCTTTCTGGAATTCATAAACTCCAATGCTCTGAATCAGCTTTTCCACACCCCCACCAGGGTCAACAATATCCTAGATCTAATCATTACCACCATGAGTGACCGGTGTTCCACACCTGAAGTCAACGCCTCATTGGTCTGATCCAACCATAAGCTAATTTCCCTAGATATCCACATCCTGCCCCCACCCCCCATTAAGGAAACCACGGTAAAAAATTTCTCCAAAGCCAACTTCATGCTTCTTAAGACAGAAGTAGTGAACTTCATGACACCCATGCAGATGGACAATACAGTTATGACTACTGAATCCTACGCAGTTGCACTTTATAAGCACTTACAAGAGTGCATGGATCGTGCTATCCCAAACAGAACCAAGATGGTATCCTTCAAAAAAAGGAAGCCAATCTGGTGGTCCCCTGCCATAAACAAACTGTACAACAGAAGGAAGAAACTGTTGCAAAAGAGAGTAAAATCCCATGAGTGGAGGAGCTCCCTGGTCAGCCTCAGTAAGAACCTGCGATCCCTGATAAAATCCTCCAGAGCTAGTTATGAAAAGAAAATTGCCACTGATTCTAAAGACAACCACAAAGCAATCTATAGCTATGTCAAGAATCTCAATGGCAACACTCAGATCTGCTCTAAGTTACAGCACAACAGCACTAAATATACAGACCCAACTGATATTGCCAACATCCTGGCAGATAGGTTCAGTGCTAACTTTACCCCCTCTCACCCCCCAAAGAGCCCATCTCTATACCAGAAGAATGCAAAGTTCCTGTAATCACAGCTGCACAGGTAAAAACCACACTCTCCAAAGCCAAGAACACAGCATCCATGGGACCAGACAACATCCCAGTCTGCATTCTACATGAACTACAGAACGAACTGGCACCCCACTTCAGTACCATGTTCAATCATAGCCTCACCTCAGGCTTTGTGCCCTCTGAATGGCACACAGTGATGGTTATCCCACACCACAAGGGGGGAGCCACTACGGACCCCGGGAACTACCGCCCCATTAGCCTGACAAGCCTGGTCTGCAAGGCCATAGAATGTATCATCATGGAACTTATAAACAAAGACATTGGTAATCTCCAAACTCTGGACCCCACCCAGTTCGGGTTTGTAAAAGGCAGATCATGTCTCCTAAACCTGATAGACCTCTTTGAAGCAGTCACCAAAGCCGTAGACGAGGGTAAGGTGGTTCGCACAGCCTATATAGATCTTGCCAAGGCTTTCAAAATCATCTCCCACTCTGGAATTATAGATAAACTCAATAAACTAGGTATAAATCCCTATGTCACAAGATGGGCTGCCAACTGGCTCACTGACAGAACCCACATTGTGAAAGTAGCAGACTCCAAGTCCGACTTCAGACCAGTGACAAGTGGAGTACCACAGGGTTCAGTCCTGGGGCCTCTCCTGTTTGGTATCTACATCTCTGAAGTACAGGCTAATACAGAAGGTCTTTGGCTAACGAAGTTCACAGATGACTGCAAACTAGGAGCCATAATCGAAACTCCTAACGATGTGGACATCCTACAAATGGGCCTCACTGAGACAGATGCATGGTGTCAAAGTCATGGCCTCAAGCTCAATGCCAAAAAGTGCATTGTCATCCCCTTTGGTAAAAACTCTGCACCCATGAACTACAACATAGGCGGTAGTATACTTAACACCAAAAGTGTGATAAGAGACCTTGGGACACAGGTGGACAGTAGTCTCTCCTTTGATAATCACATTGCCACAGTAGTCAGGAAATCCTTCTACGTGGCACACCTCATCACAAATGGTTTCTCATCCAGAGAAAAAGCGGTCATTGTTCCCCTCTACTCATCACTCATTAGACCCATTATAGAGTACAACGAGCCTTTTGGTATGTACCTCACATGTCATCTACAACAACTGGAAAGGCCACAGAAATACCTCACAAAGAGGATTACCGGCCTCAAACAGATGCCCTAAGCAGACCGTCTCAAAAAACTCCAGCTGTACTCTGTCGCATATCGCCCACTCAGTGGTGACCTCTGCCTAACATACAAAGCTATGTCAAACCCAGAGCTGTTGGACATGCTCCACTTAAAGAAGTCCCAATCCCTCTGAGCTACATGCTCTAGGGACCTAAACCTTGTCACCGCAATAAGCAGAACATGCTGGAGGGATAGATTCCTGTCCCAAAGACTTCCCATACTCTGGAATAAACTACCTATCTATATCAAACAAAGCTCCTCATTAGTACTCTTCAAGAAAAATCTTGATGATTGGATGGGAAATAGGAAATTCACCCTGGGGATCACTTCTGTGGCTCTGCTCAAAAGTGGCAGAGGAAAATACTTTTCTTGGGTGGCAAAAGCCAGGGTACCTTTTTGGCTGGGCTTGTATAGGCCCTAGGGCTGATAGCCTAGTACCTACCTATGAACCTATAAAAGACATCTTCAATAGCAGTGACTGCAGGGGACATCTGCATAGAATATATTAATTGACTGCAGCAGCTTTTAACTGACACTCCAGGCATACAGCCATACCTGGATCACACATTTTATTTCTGATTGAACATTGCTGATGAACACATTCTTGCTGTGTATGTAGCAATAAATATTACAATAGCAGTCGCATAATGCTCACAATTTCTCTCTCCACAGGAACTACAGGTAAATGGGTGAGGTAGCCCATATTATGAGTAGATAATTGTGTGTTTAGATGTCACAGACTGTTAAAATATGTAACAACCCAATTGTTTTATCCAGTAAAATATATTGTGCCTAATTCTAAACTTTTCAAACTACTTACAGCTCTTTCCAGACATAATGATGCATGTATATCATTTGCAACTTTATTCTACTGCATCAGTTTCTCTAACATTTAAACAGAAAAGCTCTCAGACTGTAAGAAAAAAATATACAAACGTGCCCTTAATTATAGCTTCAAGATAACAGTCCTAATCACTAAATGCAAAAAATGCCTTTTGTATAACATTAAATGACCAAATTTAATTTACAGAACCAAATTTAACTAGTAGGTTTCAACTAGCTTAATATTACATAGTAATGTTAAAAATAGCTGCAAGCTGCAAGTTGAAATGTTTACTTTTACCAGTATATGTGCTATATTTGCAAACATGTCATCTACATGTACCACAAGCAGCGTTCCTAATCACTAAATACAATGTATTTTATATAATAAAGCAACAAACAGCTAAGTCACATTCAAAGTGTTTGCACAGTGCAACCAGCTGAATGTTATATGTCCTTGTGCGTGTGCTTAGCTGCAAATTAAAGGCTCTGTTACTTTTGAAACTGATACATTGCAGGTCAGCAGAAATTCTCTTCCAATTAAACATATTTATTGCCCCCCTCAATATTTTATTTTATTTTTTCTTTCAAAATAACCATTTTAGGTGCAGTACTTGTTTTCTTTCAATTTTGAAGCAAGCCTTATTTATCTCAGAGCAACTGTTCCAAAACAAGAAATTCTATCATTGTTAGCCCTCTAAGGTGAAGAGACAGTCTACAAGAAAACAGTTCTAGGGATTCAGAGACAAGGGTGGGGGATAGTGATGGTACCAAAGCAACAGAAACCAACAAAAACAGACAGAAGACCCCAAAGGGAGCTAATGACCAAATTAAGGTTGCAGAACATAATGAAGAAGGGGGTATGAGACATACATTCAGATACCTAGGAAATACGAAACTCCAGCAGGATAAATGGCATGCAGGCAAATAACAGGATTTACTGACTTCTACCAGTCTTTGACATTATCAGAGTTCGATCAGTGCACCTGTACTATAATGTAAATGTTAAGAAGAAAAACAATGTCCTGCGGGATTTAAACTAACAACTCTGTCCATTTACACTCTACCAAGTAATTTCTTAACAAGCTGAGCAATAAAAGCAGTCCCACTGATGGTGCCACAGAAACAGATAGCAGTTGAGTGTTATACATTTCTAGATTGAAAGAAAAAAAAAGCCAGGCCTCAAGAAATTTGAACCTATTACCCTCTTCCATGACATATTGCCAGACATTGCATTTACGATGTGAGCTATAAAATCAGTCACACTGAACATGTCAGGGAAGCACATACCAGGTGAGTGTTATACATTTGCAGACTGGAAGCAGAAAGACAAAAACTATCCTTAAATGATTTGAACCCATTAGCCTCTATAGAGCTACTTTACTAAACACAGTGTTTACAAAATGAGCCATAGAATCAGTCACATTGAATGGGTCAGAGAAGCATAGAGCAGGTGAGTGTCAGACATTTGCAGACTAGAAGAAGTTTCTTTCTCTCCATCGGGTGAGAAGGATACTCACTAAACCACAAGAAGTAATTTTGTTTGCATAAATTAGATCAATCAAAGTCTCTGAGTGCAAAACTCATTCTCATCTTCTCTATAATTAGATCAACCACTATCTCACTGTCCCCCCTCTGTCACAGTATCATCACTGTCTCTCTCTTCATCTATCCAAAATTAATACTCCTTAAAACAGTGCAAGTAACCCCCAAACTTTCTCACTTTCCTGATCACTTTGCACCTCAACCTTAAATGTAATTATATACTTATAGTGGATCCTCTACTAACGTATCATACTATACTAAATTATTAACTGCTTTCCCCTTCTCTAATAGTTCCATAGTTAGGCTGCCTCTTCTTTTCATTATTTTAATTTTTAGAAATTGCAGGTAATATTACAGTTTCAATATTCTCTCTCTCTCTCTCTTTTTATATATATATATATATATATATATATATATATATATATATATATATATATATATATATATATGGATCTAGGACATTTGCTTGAGTAAGCAAATGTCTGAATCCATAATAACCAAACACACTTTAACAAAAGAGCTTTTATCGAAAAAGAGCTTTCATTAAAGCATGTTACAAAAAAAAAAAACACTACATTTACATTTTAGCAGGGGGCCCCCTGCATCTCCCATGTGGGGAGCTGTGCCCCCCACACCCTCCCTACTTTAATATTCTCCCTCCGAGACCGCATTACAGTGGGGAAAAGGGAAATTTCCCTTACCCATACCATAGTACAGCCTTGGCAACAGGCATACTTATGCGAAAGTGCTTCTTCAGTGAAAAGCACTTTCGCGTAAGTATGCCCGGCCATTTTGGGTTTCGGTCATTTGCTCACTCAAGTAAACGTCGTAGATCCATATATATATATATATATATATATATATATATATATATATATATATATATATGTGTGTGTGTGTGTGTGTGTGTGTGTGTGTGTATACTATATACAAGCCATGGTCAATCTCTAAGAAATTATTAACACTGTATATACTGATACAAACTATATACTATACATGCTCTGTTTCTAAATGATGTTTATACATATCAGTGACAAAACTGGTATTAATATAAGGAGCTTTTCTCCCTGGGCCCCCACTGAAAAAGGGTTTTATCCCAGTTGGACTTTAACAGTAAATAAAGATAAATAAAGTAAATAAACAATAATAAATATACAACCCTGAGGAGATTTGAAACCTCCTGTCTGTGCATTGACACCGTATTAATAGTTTATGAGCAAGTTGCACCATGGAAGCAGTCAGACTAAAAGCATAAGCTTTACCCTATTTCATATTTGCACACTGCCATGAAACAGCTCAGCTCATTTCATAGGTTCATAGGTTCATACTAGGCTATCTGTCCTAGGGCATTTATAAGCCTAGCCAGAATGTGTTTGGCTTTAGCCACCCATTTTAAATTTATTTTGCTATGCCCTTTTTCGTGGTTAGTATACTGTGCCTCTGTCTAACAGTGACACAGAAGTGATACCCGGGGTAAACCTACGATCTCCCATCCACTCATCAAGATTCCTCTTGAAGAGAGTCAATGAGGGACTCTGCCTAACCTGGACTGGGATTTTATTCCAGAGTGAAGGGAGCCTCTGGGTTATGAATCTGTCCCTCCAGCATGTCCTATTTATTTCAGTGCTGAGGTTCAAGTCTCTCAAGCACGTAGCTCGATGGGATTTGGATTTTCTGAGGTGCAGCATGTCCATTAATTCCGGGTCGGTCATGGCTTTATACGTCAGGCACAGATTGCCTCTGAACAGGCGGCATGCCACTGAGTAGAGCTGGAGTTTCTTTAACTGGGCAGCATATGGCATCTGTTTGAGCCCTTTGATCCTCTTGGTGAGGTACTTTTGGGGTCTTTCCAGTTGCTGCAGGTGTCTGGTAAGGTATATCCCAAAAGGGGCATTGTACTCAATCATGGGCCTGCTGAGGGATGAGTAAAGAGGCACGATCGCCTCCCCTGATCTAGATGTGAATCCCTTCATGATTAGGTGGGCTATATAAAATGTTTTTCTAACCACTTTGGCCACGTGGTTGTTAAATGAGAGATTGCTATCAACTTGGGTCCCCAGGTCCCTAATTACTTCTTCTGTACTTAATGGATTACCACCTATGTGGTAATTTGTGGGCACTTTGTTTTTGCCAAAGGGGATGACTATACACTTTTTGGCATTTAGCTTGAGGCCATGGCTCTGGCACCAGTTGTCTGTTTCTATGAGGCCCTTTTGGAGGATGCTTGTGTCGGCTGGAGAGTTGATTATGGCGCCCAGTTTGCAGTCATCTGCAAACTTGGTCAGTCACAGTCCTTCCGTGTTGGCCTGCACCTCTGAGAAATATATACTGAACAAGAGAGGTCCTAGGACTGAGCCTTGTGGGACACCACTTGTGACTGGTTTGGAGTCTGACATGGCTCCAGCAATTCTAACCATGTGGGTTCTGTCCTTGAGCCAGTTTGCAATCCATCTAGTGACATAGGGGTTTATATTTAAGCTGGTGAGCTTATCTATAATGCCTGAGTGGGGTATTGTATCGAAGGCTTTTGCGAGGTCCAGGTAGGCTGTGTGGACCACCTTCCCCTCATCAATGGCCTTGGTGACTGTTTCAAAGAAATTGACCAGGTTTAAGAGGCAGGATCTGCCCTTAACAAAGTCAAACTGGGTAGGATCCAGTGTCTGTAGGTCCCCAATATCTTTATTTATGAGGTCCATGATGATCCTTTCCATAGCTTTGCAGACCAAGCTAGTCAGGCTTATGGGGCGATAGTTTCCAGGATCTGTTGAGGCACCACCTTTATGGAGAGGGACCACTGTTGCTGTACGCCACTCTTTGGGCACATATCCTGTAGTAAGGCTGAGATTGAACAGTAGTTTTATGTTTGGGTTTAGCTCTTCTTGGAGTTCATGTAGGATGCAGCCCGGGACACCGTCTGGTCCCATTGATGCTGTGTTTTTTGCTTTGGAAAGGGCCGCTCTTACCTGAGCATCTGAGATGTCAGGGGGGCAGCACTCTGCTGGGATAGATATTTGCCCTTTTGGTGGGGAGGGGGGGGGAGAAGTTTGCGCTGAACCTGTCAGCTAGGATGTTGGCAATGTCTGTGGGTTCGGTGTATTTTTTGTCATTTTGGACTAATTCTGAGCATATCTGGGATGATTGACGGCAGCTGATGCCAGTATAAGTGGGGCATGACATCAGTTGTACTTCATTGTTGCTATACAATGAGCAGTGCCATTTCTTATTGGTTGTACATGGGCATTCATGCTGCTCTTCATAACCCATCATGCACAGTATGACTACAAAATGATAAGTAATGTGAAAGCTGTTTTGGGGCATGTGTATAGTGCGCTAACTATTTTTCAACTGGATTAAGGTTTGAAAATGGGAGCACACATAGGAAAGAGATGAAAAGTAGAAGCAAGCAGAGGGTAGAACAGCAGGTGAGCAAATTATGAGCAGGATAGAGGTGGGGTAGAATGGAAATACGTTCATGTTATGGAGACAGGTGCCCAGTTTATTTTTATGAAAAGCTGGGAAAGCTGAGAAGGAAAGTAAGGATGGTAAGAGAAAGGTAAGAATAGTAGATTAGGTAGCAGGGGGAGACAGACAAGATAAACATGCAGAGGTGGGTGTGGGCAGAATAAAGGAGGGGAACACTGGGCTGGGGATAGGAGTAGGTGTTTGATGATGCAGAATCAGCCAGCTCAGTCACAATGGGCAGAATAAAGGAGGGGAACACTGGGCTGGGGATAGGAGTAGGTGTTTGATGATGCAGAATCAGCCAGCTCAGTCACAATGGGCAGAATAAAGGATGGGAACACTGGGCTGGGGATAGGAGTAGGTGTTTGATGATGCAGAATCAGCCAGCTCAGTCACAATGGGCAGAATAAAGGAGGGGAACACTGGGCCGGGGATAGGAGTAGGTGTTTGATGATGCAGAATCAG
This sequence comes from Protopterus annectens, assembly GCF_019279795.1. NCBI lineage: Eukaryota > Metazoa > Chordata > Ceratodontiformes > Protopteridae > Protopterus > Protopterus annectens. The sequence goes on along the minus strand of NC_056737.1, from coordinate 1,417,093,118 downwards.
CCAGCTCAGTCACAATGGGAGATTATTCTTCACATTGTCAATCATTAGCACTGGGTCCTGGCTCAGAAAGTGGATTCTGTGTTGAGCAGGAACATGACTCAACAGGTCTTCAAAGCATGGTCTCCGCACAGGCAATGAAGACACCCAGCTTACTATCTATTATCTCCCCCACAAGCTCTGCCAGCTCCTGATGGGTGACAAAAGTGTCCCCCCACTTATAACACTAGGGGTACATACCTCTGTACCACCATACCACCCTCCATTGTAGGGCTACTTTCAAACGTGGTGCAGACTGAGCAGGATGTGTGGACCAATTGTGATAGGCTGGGACCCAGATGAGTCAGTGGCTTCTAATGTTGGTGCTGGTGGTGGTGGTGATGTTACTGTTGCTATTTGTGGGGGAATGAAAGGCCTTGCTAGTGGTTTGGATATATGTTGCTGTTCTGCTTCATGTAATAGTAACAAAAATGGAGAAAAAATAAATCTATGAAAGAGACAGGATAGTTACAAAGAGGTGGGGTAACAGAAATACAAAACAGTGATTATTGCATTTTGACTATGCTGATTTTGACACAGTAAAGTATAACAACCTTTTAATAGTAAAACTTACACAGGTATGTCATCAACCTGTTTGTTTCATTATAGCAGGAAGGTCATAACCAAAAAAAACATCCTCACATGCAGTTTAACATGACAGAATAATAACTGTCTGAGTTTTTTATCAGGACAGCATATCTGCACTTTTGGCCATTGTTGCTATATGACTTTTGATATTAGCAGAACTGGGCATATAAATAAGAAACATTCAGGTCACACAATAAATATGTCCGACACAGGTGATGTACAAGAGATAGACACTTCCCCTCATATACTTTGAAATGCCCAACCAACTACTACTTATGGATATTACATATATGGATCTTGTAGCATTGCAAAACACTGTACTCTGCCATGACATCAGAATTCTTTTTATTGGGGAGGAATTGAACCCACAGCCATCCTATGAATCTCAGTGCACAAAGACTTAACATGATGATCCACTTGCCCACCTACACAGTATGAGGCATGTAGCAGCACACTTCTAACATTGCACAGTTATACGAATACCTTTATGTATTCCAGTACTGACAGATGAGGTACTGCTGTAAAACAGTTATACAGACTTACTTTTAATGCCTACAGCTGTTACTGTGCCAACCAATACATCTTTCCAGAGCCATATATACCTATCCTGGTGCCCTCTTAGACTGACAATTCTTAGTCCTGTGTATATTTCCTACTCCTTTCAATCTTTGCAGGGGCTAGAGATATAAATAGGGTATAATAAGACATTGGACAGTGCAATGACAGGCTATTTGATCAGCTAAAAGATGGATAATTTACAATGCAGAGGTGGTGACTGCACCATAACTTCAGTCTCCCATTGGCCAAAGAGGTCAGGCTTGCATCAGCTCAAGTCACTGTGGTGGTGACAGCACTGCTTTCCCTATGTGTGGGATGCAAGGTAGCACAGGTGACAGCCTTATCCAAACTATTCCAGGTATCAACCTTATACTGTGACCCAGTATAGCTCTTCTGTAGGAGCCTACAGTCGTATCACTTATGAAGGACATCCAGTATAAAAGAGCACTACCCCTCATCTTCTCCATGCATAACTGTCTCATCCTTTAGAGACCACAGAAAAAAATAGCAGCAAACTGGTCTCCAGAACAGTTATCTCATGTCCAGGTTTCTGAGCAATGACTGGCACCAAAAGGCAAATTTTTTATGAGATGTATGGTAAACTAATATAATATAGGCACAGTGATATTATGCCTCCAATAGCACTTTTAACTGTGAAAGATGGCAGTCCTCCCTCTCTCTCTCCGTTTGCTGCTGGGAAATCCTGCTCAACAGTTACTTATCTTTTCATGGCTAAGCACAGGATGACAGTTCCCTCAGACCTCATCTGTTATGCATATCTCAGGTGCAGGGAGCTGGTCCATACCTCTCAACTGTGAATATTTTCAGAGAATGCCCAGATTTTTGCCTCATGTTTTGGTCCATTTTTTAAACAATTGTGGTTTTCTGGCAAATCCTTGAAGACTGAAGTTAGAAACTAGCAGCAGACATTTGAGTTTTAGACTTCATACCATTCAAAAAATTCATGCTAATGCAAAATCTATTATTCTATCAACTTTTTAAGTTTGTAAGAGCAATATTTAAAATTGTCTCTATTTTTTGGCCTTTGTCCTACTTTTATTTGTGGTTTTGTCCAGAAATCTTGCTTTAAGAGGTCGAGAGGCATGAGCCGGTCGTATATGCCCAGTCATATACATGGCATAATTTAGAATTTTTCACATTATCTAGTTTGCTCATCATGCAAATCGAGTTATTCAGAAACAATAATGAGATGATCCTTAATTAGCATACTCACCTTTGCTAGAAAGGTTAATCTACATGACGGCAAGCGGAGAGCCACATCATACTAATGATGAACCTTTAGAGCACAGACATGTAGAGAGGGTGGGTCATTCAGTGCATTTCCTGGTGGAGCCAGCTATTTCTGCACCCATGCAAAGGACGATAACTGTGTCCTATCATTTGCACATTGTTATTTGGTTTGCCTACAGGTACACAGAGACCTGTGCTGTTTTTCTACACACTGATACAAATATATATATATATATATATATATATATATATATATATATATATATATACAGACAGACAGACACACACACACACACACACACACACACACACACACACACACACACACACACACATAGCTACCAGAGGGTCCAAAGTTATAGCACTCAAAATTTGCATATCTGTAAATTTGCATCCCTAGGCTGAGTGCATAAATGTTCACATTTACCCTTCCACCAGGTACAGCCTATAAAATTAAAATCCTTATGGTGTAAAAAGTTGAACACCTATCTAGCTATAGTAGAAAAAGATGTCAGTGCTGCACTGTTAAAAGATATACGTTTGTATCCTTGACTTACTATGTGTGCCAGTCATAACTATAGTTTAGATATCAGAATTAGTATAAACTTTGTATATTTTTTTGCCTCCAGAAAGGCTGTAGAACTTTCAATAAATACATATTTTTATTTCAGATAAATAAAAATCAAAGATTTATTTATTTATTTATTCTTCTTTGTTTACTAAGAAAGTCTGACTGGGTAATACCCATTTTCAGTGGTGGCCTGGCGAGAAAAGCTCCATCTGTTACATTGCATTATACTAAGTTTCAGTTAAACACAGAGTAGTTACATTTCTATTTACATTTATACACAAACAGTAGTTACATTCATACATTCTAAGATTTTACACAGGAGGATGTTACTAAAGAGAAAGCACACAAGCAACTTAGTGGATTGTAGAGGCAGCAGTTATGTATAAAAATGATTTTGTCATTTCAGTGAGAGGCTAAGAGTATTCAGTTTATGGGGAGTATTTGCAGAATATCATACAGTGAGCACAAAGTCTTACCCTGGTGATGAGCATGTGCAGGACCAGAATTTATTAAGATGTTGTTTAAGCAGTGGTTTAAAACCACTGAATTTGCCAGAGAGTTTTATTTGTGTGAGGATACTATTCCAGAGTTTAGTGATGTGTTGGGAGTACAATGAGTCTCCTGCAACATTATTTGACTTATTTGTGAGTAGTAAGAATTTGTTACTAGAACGGAGGTCCCTTGCTGGACAGTAGGGCAGTAATGTGTTTTTTTTAGTGCAAGGCATTGTTCTGGATGATGAATGAGTTTGTGTGCTATAGTTAGTTCTGAATATATTTACAGTTCAAACCAGTTCAACTGCTTTAAGCTATGACAATGGTGGGTCCTATGAGGGAGATTGGTGGCAAATTTAGCTATTTTATTGAAATAAGGGGTGAGTTTCATTCTTTAAGATTTTTTTAATGTTTTAGGATAGGAGCAGAGTATACGAGGTTTCACAGTAAGAAGGTGGTGGCTAGAGTTTTTCTTGCAGTATCTGTAAGGAATCCATTGATTATATAAAGGGAGTTTAGTTTATGGTGTGTAGATTTAATGTTGTGCAGTACATGCTGATCATATTTAAGATTGTCATATATTATAACACCTAGATGTTTAGTGTGAGTCTCAGTTTCAGTGACAGTATTATTTGCTGACTTCATAGTAAAAGATTGCTTTGATTTTGGCAACTTTTGCAGGTAAAAAGCATTAACTTAGTTTACTTGGGTTTGAGTAAGAGATTTAATTCTTTGAGGCAGGTTTCTACTGAGGAGAAATATTTTTGGGGAATGTCTTGGAGCTTATTTACTGTTCAGGCTGCACATATTAATGGTAAGTCATCTGTGTGCTGAACTAAACTAACATGGTGAGTAGAGGTGTGGAGGTCATTAATAAATATATTAAATAGGAGAGGACCCAGGATAGAGCCCTGAGGGACACCTGTAGTAACTGATTGAAAAGATCAGCAGGTGTGTTGCTATTCATCAGCTTGTTGCCTTCCAGATAAGTAACTAAGTAACCATGACAACAAATTTGTGAAAGTCCTATTGAGGAGAGCTGCAGGTGGGAAATCTCAGTCTGCAAATGAACCCCACAGCCTATTTTTTTTTCATTTTTCTTTTTTTTTTTTTGATCATTTTGGCCATTTTTAATGTTCATATGTTCATAGGTTCATACTAGGCTATCTGCCCTAGGGCATTTACAAGCCTAGCCAGAGTGTGTTTGGCTTTCGCCACCCCTTGGAGTGAGTTTACTGTGCCCTTATTAAGGTTAGTTTACTGTGCCTCTGTCTAGCAGTGACATAGAAGTGATCCCCGGGGTAAACCTATGATCTCCCATCCACTCGTCAAGATTCTTCTTGAAGACAGTCAGTGAGGGACTCTGCCTAACATGGACTGGGATTCTATTCCAGAGTGAAGGGAGCCTCTGGGTTATGAATCTGTCTCTCCAGCATGTCCTATTTATTTCTGTGCTGAGGTTCAAGTCTCTCGAGTGCGTAGCTCTAAGGGATTTGGATTTTCTGAGGTGGAGCATGTCCATTAATTCTGTGTTGGACATGGCTTTGTACGTCAGGCATAGATCGCCTCTGAGTAGGCGGTATGCAACTGAGTAGAACTGGAGTTTCTTTAGCCGAGCAGCATATGACATCTGTTTGAGTCCATTGATCCTCTTTGTGAGGTACTTTTGGGGTCTTTCTAGTTGCTGCAGGTGTCGGGTAAGGTACATCCCAAATGGGGCATTGTACTCAATTATGGGTCTGATGAGGGATGAGTAAAGGGACACAATGACCTTCCTTGATCTAGATGTGAATCCTTTCATGATAAGGTGGGCTATATAGAAGGTCTTTCTAACCACTTTGGCAATGTGGTTGTCAAAGGAGAGGTTACTATCAACTTGGGTCCCCAGGTCCCTAATTACTTCTTCCATACTTAATGGATTACCACCTATGTGGTAATTTGTGGGCACTTTGTGTTTGCCAAAGGGTATGACTATACACTTTTTGGCGTTTAGTTTAAGTCCATGGCTCTGGCACCAATTATCCGTCTCTATGAGACCCTTTTGGAGGATGCTTGTGTCAGCTGGAGAGTCAATTATGGTGCCCAGTTTGCAGTCATCTGCAAACTTGGTCAGCCACAGTCCTCCCATGGTAGCCTATACCTCAGAAAATATATACCGAATAAGAGAGGTCCCAGGACTGAGCCCTGTGGGATGCCACTTGTAACTGGTTTAGAGTCTGACATGGCTCCAGCAATTCTGACCATGTGGGTTCTGTCCTTGAGCCAGTTTGCAACCCATCTTATGACATAGGGGTTTATATTTAAGCTGGAGAGTTTGTCTATGATGCTCAAGTGGGGTATTGTGTCAAAGGCTTTTGTGAGGTCCAGGTAGGCTGTGTGAACTACCTTTCCCTCATCAATGGCCTTGGTGACTATTTCAAAGTCGTTGACCAGGTTTAAGAGGCAGGATCTGCCCTTAACAAAGCCGAATTGGGTAGGATCCAGTGTCTGTAGGTCCCCAATGTTCTTGTTTATGAGACCCATAATGATCCTCTCCATAGCTTTGCAGACCAGGCTAGTCAGGCTTATGGGGCGGTAGTTTCCAGGGTCCGTAGAAGCACCTCCTTTGTGGAGTGGGACCACTGTTGCTGTACGCTATTCTTTGGGTACATATCCTGTAGTAAGGCTGAGATTGAACAGCAGCTTTATGTGAGGATTTAGCTCTTCCTGGAGTTCATGTAGCACGCAGCCAGGGACACCGTCTGGTCCCATTGATGCTGTGTTTTTTGCTTTGGAGAGGGCGGCTCTCACCTGGGCATCTGAGATGTCAGGGAGGCAACACTCTGCTGGGATAGATATTTGTCCTTTTGGGGGGGGGGGTGTTTGCACTGAACCTGATTGCCAGGATGTTGGCAATGTCTGTGGGTTCAGTGTATTTTTTGTCATTATGGACTAACTCTAAGCATATCTGGGAGTTGTCACCCAGGTTTCTAACATAACTAAAGAAAGCCTTATGATTATCTTTAGTGTCTTGTGCAATTTTTCTCTCGAAGCTGGCCTTGGATGATTTTATGAGTGATCGTAGTTTTTTGCTAGTACTGATCAGAGATGCCTTCCTTTTTAGGGATTTTGCTCTATCATGTAGTAGCTTCCTCCTTCTGTTGTATAGCTTGTTTATGGCTGGGGTCCACTAGATAGGACGCCTGCCTTTGGGGGATTGGGTCTTGGTTTTATTTGTGATTGCATGATCCATGCATTCCTGAAGGTGTCCATAGAATGCGTTTATAAAGGATTCAGCAGATTGGGCTGTAGTTTCCACTGGCCCAGGGGCCATGAAGGATTCCACTTCGGTTTTAAGAAGTGTGAAGTTAGCTTTTAAGAAGTTCTTCACTGTAGTCTTCTGTGCTGGGGGTGGGGGCGGGATGTGAATTTCTAGTGAGATTAATTTATGGTCAGATCTTACCAATGAGTGGTATACTTCTGGTATGGAACATTGTGTCCCCATGTTGGTGATGATCAGATCTAGTATGTTTCCCCTCTTGTGGGAGTGGTGACTAGTTGTTCCATAGCATTTGAGTTTATGAATTCTAGGAACCTTTGGGCTAGGGTGTTGGGGCTTGAGTAATGCTCCCAGTCTATGTTTGGGTAGTTGAAGTCCCCCAATATGATGGTGTTTGGAGAGACCTTCATATTCTCCAGTGTCTTCAGGAAGGCTGAGTGGGGTTCCTAAGTTTGAGAGGGTGGTCTGTAGCATGCTACAAACTGAAAGGCAGTTTTTCCCACTGTTAGTCGCACATGGATGGTCTCCGATGCTTCGTGCAATGCCACTAACCTGGAGGTGTGGGTATCCTTGATGAATATGGATACTCCCCCTCCTTTTGTGGTTCGGTCTGAGTTTTGGGGCTGGAAAGCATGATATGAGGTATAACCTGGTAGTGCTGGGATGCTCTCGGGAGCCTTGAAACAGGTTTCTGTCACTGCACAGACATTGATGTTCTCCATACTGAGGAGGGCTTCGAGAGCGTGCATCTTGAGGTTTAGACTTCTGGTGTGATTCCCTTCTTCTTTAGAAAAAAAAATGTTTTTGCTCATTTTGCTCCATACAATAAATAGATCCATTTCAGGGTGTGAAGCGGTTAGCATTACTGCCTCACAGCAAGAGGTTCTCTGGTTCGATTCTCGGCTGGAGTGCCTTCTGTTAGGAGTCTGCATGTCCTTCCTGCAGTCATGTGGGTTTCCTCCCACATCCCAAAGACATGCTGAAGGTGGATTGGACACACTAAATTGGCCATAGGTATGCATGTGTGTGCCTTCTGTGGAAGGGTGGGTGCCGGAGTGGCAACTCAACACTATAAAACCGCACTGCCAGTCGTTCTAAGGACCATTGTTCTGCTGTGGCAACCCTTGACAGGAAAAGAAGAAGACAATAAATAGATCCAGTTCAAACAACATTGTCAAATTGTTTTGCCATCTGACCAAATACTGCATATATTCCTATTCCATGTTTGTATTAAACATATTGCAGTTTTTCACAGCCCTGTATTATTAATGTTCATCATAAAATTACAAAAGCTTTGCAACACACACACACACACACACACACACACACACACACACACACACACACACACACACACACACACACACAAAACCTTCAATTACAGCCAAAGTTACTAGTATAATTGATTTTGCATTAGCAATCATTTTCTGTAAATTATGAAGTCCAAAATGCACCTCATCATTATTTTGTGTCAGCAGTCAAGAATAGGTTACCAGGAAACCACAGATTTTATAAGTATTAAACCAGAAATATGAGGCACAGTTGAGGACAATTGAGAACTATGCCCTCTGCACAAATACATATACCCCGGGATTCATGAAGCTTGCGCCAGGCGCAGGTGTAGCATAGGCGTTCTAATGCCAAATATGGCCGCCGAGCGATTCAGGTACGAGCCGATTCCACATGCACTACCAGCGTACGCCAGAGCTGCGCAACTCTCGGCGCATGTATGCTAATCACCCCATGTGCAGTAGTGCAGCATGCAAATGAAGGTACATAGCGATTCATGAAGTGGTGCAGGCATAGCATAAGCATACAGAAATGTAAACCAAAAAAACGGTTTACATTTTTTCAAACAGAACATCGGAGCCATGAAAGCGGACCAAACTTATGTATTACAAAGTTAACATATGCCAATGGCTAAATATACAGCCAATGGCATAAAAAAATACGAGCAACACATAAAAAATAACATTTAATGTCATGGCCACACTAACGCAAAGTACAACCGCAGTGCATGTGTGTGCAAACGGGAACACAAGGAAAATATATATATATGTCATAAAACTGCATTGTAACACAAATCATGATTTCACCATAATAGTCAATGGTATGCATGCTACACCACAACCAAGGTGCAAGGGTTGCTAAGGGTCTGTGACAGTGTTCGGCATGGTATCTAGGAATTAGTAGTCAATGCCATGCAAATGAGGCAAGCAATATTGAATCGCAAATGCCTTGCCGGCATAAGGCTGTACCACACGGCATAGCAGTATAACACCGAGGAGTGGCCTGGAGGTATACATGACATCAGGAGAGGGGTGTGCCACCGTAGCTGTAAGCACATTGGATCATTGCTAATCCGGGTTGCCCATTGCTAAGCAAAGCCGCAGGATAGGGGTGTAGATGTAGCCATAGCTTTGCTTAGCTGAGAGCACACAAGGTGACCGAAAGCGCATGTGTACGCGGATGACAACGCGCTCGAAACCCAGTAAATGGCTGTGCGTGGCGCGCACCACAGCTGAAACAGGAAGGTTATGGGAAGACAGGAAATGCCGCAGCAGGGTAATTGGAGTACAACTGAGTAATTAACACCTATTAAGTCACAGTGGGCCATTGACCGTAGCTAACAAGACTGCTAGCAGCAACCTGCAGAACAGGAAAGGGGAGGTGCCGGATTGCAAAGAAAAGAGAACTTTCACAGCAGAACAAAGCAAACCTGCAGTAGATTGGCTACAGAACGCATTTTGCAACACAATCCTGGGTTGAGAAAGTACAAAACAAGAAAGCAGGCTGCTGGATGCATGCCTGACAATGGGAGGGGAATCGGTTTGAAAAATGAAGGCAAGGGCAAGAGGTGATCCACGGCAGCCAAGTGTAATTCAACACCAAAGGCCGCATAAAATAGCAGTACCTGCGGTAAAACCCATTAAGTAAGATACCCTACAGCTCGGATTGTACATACACACCCTATGACACCATCAGCTTCCAAAGCACAATAGGATAAAGTGTGAAGGCACCTCACACACACTTGTGTATTCCCAAACACTGTACCATCAGTGTAAACAGATGGGGAACTTTTAAAATGTACATGTTGGGAGCTGCCATAACTTTGATTCATCAGCATGTGTTGGAGACTGAAGGTGGTGTGGAGGATGATGCTGGCAACCACCTCAGGCACAGGAGGAGGAGAAGAGTGTTCAGACCAAGGGTAACCTACCAGGGGCTAGATGATCTGGAGATAGTAGAGCATTACAGGGTGGACAGGGACATCATACAGCAAATCGTTGAGCTGTGCCAGCCATGCCTCAGAGCCGGAAACAACAGAGGGGAACCCATCCCAGTGGACATGAAGGTATGTGTAAGCTTGAGAATACTAGCCACAGGTACCTTTCAAAGACCAACTAGAGATATCATGGGGATCTCACAGGCATCAGCATCCAGGGTACACTACCAGTTCCTGGATGCCATGTTACCACATGTCAATGAGCATATATACTTCCCCCAAACTCAGGAGGAGTTGGCCAGCAATATGCGTCTCTTTCACCGTGTAGCAGACTACCCGGAGGTACTGGGTGCAATAGACTGCACGCACATACACATCAAGTCACCACCCAGTGAGCATGGTAGGCACTACATAAACCACAAGGGATACTACTCCATCAACTGACAGGTTGTGTGCAATGCCCAGGGCATTATCATGGATGTGTGTGCTGGTAGCCCTGGAAGCTACCACAACTCCCACATCTGGCATGCCTCACAGCTGTACCAGGTATTTGTCAGGGGGGGACATCCCATATGGCCACCTTGTGGGGGATGCTGGCTATGCACTGGAGACGTGGATGATGACTCCCATCAAAAATGCACACACACCCATGCAAGAACACCATAATGAGGCACATGCACAAACCAAAATCATCATAGACCATGTGTTTGGGATGCTGAAATCATGGTTCCGTTGCTTGGACATATCTGGCGAAGCCTTGCAGTACTCTCCAGGCACGTGTGCCCACATCGTCATAGTATGTGCCATGCTACATAATATAATCCTGCGGAAACAGCTGCAGCAGGGACATAATGGTGAAGGCCCTAACAGCCCACCACAATTGCCAAGGGCACCACAGGCACAGAGGGATTCAGTCCATGAACACCCTGTGCCAGCCCCAGTAGGCAGACAGAGGCATGCCCAGTATGCCCATGCCTTGGCAAAGAGGGAATGTATAGCACATACACTGACAGTGTAGGCCCCTACAGACTGACACACTTCTCCACCTGCACACACAGTAAACATGGATGGCACACACACACACACACACACACACACACACACACACACACACACACACACACACACACACACACACAACCACCTGTAAATTGTCATGTATAGGTGGTCTACTGTGTGCATCCTACATAGGCAGCCCTCAACTATTGCACACACAACTGGTATTGGCACAAGGTAAGTCAATACCTGAACAGTAAATTAAGCTAACAGCATGTGTTGATACTGTATGTATAGGTTCCTAGGTACATCTGTAGGTACATGCCTAACTGTCAGAGGCCATTCATAAGCCTAGCCAAAATGTGTCTGCTGTCACCACCCCATTGATTAACTAACTGTCCCTCTGTGGAGCTGAGTCAATTGCAGGATCCCTGGGGTGTAACCACTGTTCCCCACACACTCTGCAAGGATTCCCTGGTGTGTTAATGAGGGGTTCCATATAATGTAATCAGGGATGTAGTTCCAAAGCATGGGGAGTACCCATGACAGGTATCTGTCACCCCAGCATTCTCCAGTTATGGTTGTGGCAAGGTGTAGCTCATTACAGTGTGTGGCTCACTGTGACATGGATTCCCATAGCTGGAGCATATCCATTAAGCCTCACTTGGACATACCATTAGCAGGTATCATCCATTTGTACACCAACTGAGTTACACATTTGTTTGCAGTATGGAGGAACAACCGTAGTACACTCTACATACTAAACACCATAACACTTGTACATATCCCAGATGCCTCAGTGGTAAAGCCACTGACTGTGTCGTTCATGTCCCGGTTCCACGACCTGCAAGGGCTGTTACGTAATTCTGATGTCCCGAATAATGGATGTTGGATGCAGGTCATTAGAGCACGTTTAAGCACATGTTAGCGGGTTTTTGCGCCGGTAAGTGGCATTTAAGCATGACTACACAGATATGCGCAACACAGGTCTAACCTTTGCTGAATATCACACAGATCATGGGCAAAGCTGCCCAGAACTGCTAAAATGTGCGTTATTTACCCTTGTACTAATAGTGCCTGCTCTGAGAGGTAAAACGACCACTGCCAGGAGTAGAACATGCAACCATGTGCACAATCTTCACAAAAACCTACCACTAAGCTACCTGCGATGTACCAACGGCAGGTGTGTATTGTGACAGGTTAAAACACAAAAGGGAAGACTTCAGGAAATAGTATACACTGCCATGTACCCAATGAAAGGTGTATTCTCTCTCTCTCTCTATACATATATATATATATATATATATATATATATATATATATATATATATATATATATATATATATATATATATATATATATATATATATATATATATAAAATATAGAGAGAGAAAGTGTGATAGAGAGATATATGTCGATATATATGGATATACATATATATGCAAATATATAGATAGGTTAACAACATCTACACAACCATGGAGGTACATATAAATAGGATACTACCAAATACTGAATGCTTTACATACCGACGCGAGTAATCACGAGGCTTAAAGACCAAAAGACCACAGTACCGAAACACCAGAACCGCGAGTACTATTATCATGATGTTAAGGGACATTTAGTTAGTGCTTCTGGTGCTGCTGTTCAGGTAGGTACTGTGTGTAAGTGTGTTTCTGATTGCTGTAGTGTGTGTAAGTGTGTGTTCTGAGTGTGGTGTGTGTTTCTGGGAGACTGTAATGTGTGTATGGGTTTGCTTCGTGTGTCTGTTTGTGCTATCTTGGAGGTAGATTATTAAAGTAGGTGTGGTGTGGGGTGCACAGCCACCCATATGGGGGGTGTATGGGGGCATGGCCTCCTGGTCATATGTAGTGTAGGATGGTTTGTTTGGATGTGATGGGTAGCATTGTGTCTGTGTGTGCGTGTGTGTGTTCTGTGTTTGTGTTAGTTCCGGGAGTTTGACTGTCGCAGGTTTGAGTGTTTGGTATTGTGGGCTTTGGGTGTCTGGGAACGGTAATGTGGTTGTTGAAAGTGTGTGTGTTCCTGAATCCATGGGTATGCCATATACAGCGGTTGAAGTCTTCAAATATGTGTATAACATGGACCATAGCAATCACACATTCCACCACAACTGAACATTATGAACAAAGGATATGGAGAATATATATGTCTATACACTATTACAAATATGTGCTATGGACATGAGCCAAAGATAGGGTTACCACCTGTCCCACCTTGCGAGGGGCAGTCCCTCTATGTGCGGTAGTGTTCTGACCAAAATGAGTACAAATACTAATGTCCTACAATCTCGAGACATTTGGCATGTTCCATATGTAATGTAATTGTTGCATAAAATAGTCATCTGCAGCTAAAATACCTACATGTAACAAGAAACAGGATAAGCAGGTAAACTGCTACAATAATATAAGCTTTTATGTAGGCATATATGTAAAGTTCTATACTTTGTACTGACCGTGGGTGTGTGTCGGCCTCTAAAATCCGATGTGTGTCCTGCAAATGTCCTACTATGGCCATTTGAAAATGTGGCAACCCAAGCCAAAGAGGTTCAGTCACCAACACAACTCCAATGAGTGCAAATATCTGTGACACAAATACATGAGACAGCTTTCATGTAGCAACATTTCATTACATACCGATGTATTTCCGAAGGGATTGAAGGACCAACATCACCTGCATGCTATACAGGAACCAATTAACAATGGCTTAATGAATCAGCCTGCAATTACCATAGTATTAGTCCACTAAAGGATAGGTCTTCAAATAGGGAAGGAGCCCTCACACACATATGGAATATAGGTTCATAGGTTCATAGGTTGGTACTAGGCTATCAGCCCTAGGGCCTATACAAGCCTAGCCATAACAATTCCCTGGCTATTTCTTCCCACATTATTTACTTTCCTGGACCCCTGTCTAGCAGGGCGACTGACGTGATCCCTGGGGTGAATTTCCTTTCTCCCATCCAATCGTCAAGGTTCCTCTTGAAGAGGTCCAAAGAGGCACTCTGCTTGACATGTATGGGCAATCTATTCCAGAGTCTGGGGAGTCTCTGGGTCAGGAACCTATCCCTCCAGCATGTTTTGTTTATTGTGATGACAAGGTTTAGATCCCTGGAGCGTGTAGCTCTGAGGGATTGGGATTTCTTTAAGTGTAGCATGTCCAACAGCTCTGGGTTTGACATGGCCTTGTATGTTAAGCAGAGATGCCTCTGAGTAGACGATATGCGACAGAGTATAGCTGGAGTTTTTTAAGGCGGTCAGCATAGGGCATCTGCTTTAGGCCTGTGATTCTTTTAGTGAGGTATTTCTGAGGCCTTACCAGTTGTTGCAGATGTCTTGAGAGGTACATACCAAATGGGGCATTGTATTCTATAATGGGTCTAATGAGGGATGAGTACAGTGGGACAATGACCTCCTTTTTTCTGGATGAAAAGCCCTTCGTGATGAGGTGTGCCACATAGAAGGATTTCCTGACTGTTGTGGCGATGTGGTTATCGAAGGTGAGACCACTGTCCACCTGTGTCCCTAAGTCTCTTATCACACTTTCTGTGTTTAGTGTACTGCCACCTATATGGTAATTCATGGATACATGTTTTTCCCAAAGGGATAACAATAACTTTCGTGGCATTGAGCTTGAGCTCATGGCTCTGGCACCAAGCATCTGTTTCTGTAAGGCCCTTTTGTAGAGTATCCACATCATTTGGAGATTCAATAATGGCTCCCAGTTTGCAGTCATTTGCAAACTTTGTTAGCCAGAGTCCCTTAGTGTTGACCTGTACTTCAGAGAAGTAGATGCCAAACAAGAGCGGCCCCAGGACTGAACCCTGAGGTACTCCACTTGTCACTTGTCTGGAGCTGGATTTGGAGTCGGCTACTTTTACAGTGTGGGTTCTATCAGTAAGCCATTTAGCAACCCATTGGGTGACATAGGGATTAATGCCCAACTTAGTAAGTTTATCTATGATTCCAGAGTGGGGGATGGTGTCAAAGGCCTTGGCAAGGTCTAGATAGGCTGTGTGGACCACCTTACCCTTGTTCATGGCTCTGGAGACTGATTCAAAGAAGTCAATCAGGTTCAGGAGACAAGATCGGCCCTTCACAAACCCAAACTGGGTGGGGTCCAGTGTTTGAAGGTTGCCAATGTCTTTGTTTATAAGTTCCATGATAATACGCTCCATGGCCTTGCAGGTAAGGCTTGTCAAACTGATGGGACAGTAGTTTACGGGATCCAAGGTGGATCCCCCCTTGTGGATTGGGATAACTGTAGCTCTGCGCCACTCAGTGGGCATGAAACCTGAGGTGAGGCTATGATTAAACATGACACTTAGGTGAGGTGCCAGTTCATATTGTAGTTCATGTAGTACACAGCCCGGGATGTCATCTGGTCCCATGGATGCTGTATTCTTGGCTTTAGAGAGTGCATTTTGTACCTGTGTGGCCGTTATTACTGGAATTTGGCAATCTTCCGGTATTGAGATGGGCCATTTAGGGGGTGAGAGGGGGGTGAAGTTGGCACTGAATCGATCTGCCAGGATATTGGCAATATCCTTCGGATCAGTATATTTAATGCCATTCTGTTTTAGCTCAGAACAGATCTGAGCATTGCCATTTAGATTCTTGACATAGTTATAGAATGCTTTGTGGTTGTCTTTGGAATATTTGGCAATTTTATTGTTGTAACTAGCTTTGGAGGATTTTATGAGGCATCTCAGTTTCTTACTGAGGCTAGTAAGGGAGTTTTTTGAATCCTGGGATTTTCCTCTTTTCTGCAAAAGTTTCTTCCTTTTGTTGTAAAGTTTGTTTATGGCAGGGGACCACCAGATTGGCTTCCTTTTTTTGGATGAGAGCATTTTGGTTCTATTTGGGATGGCACGATTCATGCATGAGTGGATGTGCTTGTACAGTGCCTTAGTGTAGGATTCAGCAGTTGAACTTTCAGTTCCCGTCTGCATGGGTGTCATGAAGTTTGTCACTTCTGACTTGAGTAGTATGAAGTTGGCTTTGGAGAAGTTTTATGGTGGTTTCTTTACTGGGGGTGGGGTGGGATGTGGATGTTAAGGGTGATTAGCTTATGGTCAGACCTGACTAATGAGGGGTGACCATAGGTATGGAGCATTGATTTCCCATGTTGGTAATGACCAGGTCTAGGATATTGGAGCCCTGGTGGGACTATGGATTAGTTGATCCAGGGCATTGGAATTTATGAATTCCAAGAACGTTGCAAAGGTGTTGGGACATGAGTAGTTTTCCCAGTTAATGGCAGGGTAGTTAAAATCACCCAGTATTAGGGTGTTTGGTTCTATCTTAATATTTTCCAGTATGTTTAGAAAGGTGTAGTGAGAATCTTGGGGTATGGTGGGGGATCTGTAGCAAGCTACAATTTGGATTGCAGTCTTACCTAGTGTTAGTTGCACTTGGAGAATTTCAGACACATTGTGTTGGCCAACTAGCCTGGTGGTGTGAATATCCTTGGTGAATATTGACACTCCTCCACCTTTAGTGTTTCGGTCCTGGTTTGGTGGCCGGAAAGTGTGGTAAGAGTTGTAGCCTGGTATTGCAGGGGTGCTCTCTGGAGCCTTGTACCAGGTCTCAGTTACTGCACAGATATCAATGTTCTCCATTTTTAGGAGTGCCTCGAGAGAGTGCATTTTGAGGTTTAGACTTCTAGCATTGAGTAGCATTACCTTCAGATTTTGCATGCTTGTATCTGTTACGGTGGTGGTTTTGTCCTTTGAAGTTTGCCTAAAAAAGGCAATATATATATATATATATATATATATATATATATATATATATATATGTATAAATGCAGTTCCTACACACCTACATCTGCTATGTACACCCACCTACATCTCCCCACACCCGAAACAATTGCAATACATACTGTAATAACATCACAAACATCCACTCGCTCTATAACATCTGCAGAAGCCTTAACATACCTTGTCAGAGACACACTATAATGACCCTATGTGAAATCATTGCTGTTGTACAATGGAACAGACACCGATTTTACAGGGTTTGGTTGCAATAATCCCGTATCAGACGTCTGTGCATACACCAGGAAGTGTTACCAATTACTGATTAACAGCACAGTATGATACACATGTACAGTATACCAAAGATGTCAGATGAGCACAGTTCAAAACACCTAACATTCTATGCATAGCCACACAGCCTTGAGCTGCCCAAACATCCTTGCCACACCTAAACATTTGCAGATGTATCAGGTACAAACCCTGCAGAAGTAGCAATGTTCAGAAATATAACGGCTAGACTGACATGTAGAACTACATCCTTTAGCCATTACACACAATCCAAGGGAGCCATGAAGTTAATATATCTCTGTGTGTCTCCATATAGCTGTTGCAATTCATCACAAACAACACATCCAGGCCATCTTCCTCGAAGGTAGGGAAAGGGACAATGCCCAAGTGGAACACTCAATTATACACCACTGTTGCCATGTCATTGGCTAATGGAGTAGCTGCACAGCTGATGTGGATGTAATCATCTATTCCGGAACACCAATTGGTGGCAGGATACCACATGTTACTGATATCTAAGTATAAAAGGATGGCTTGTCACACATTCAAACCATATGTACATACCAGAAAAACGTTACAATGAAGATTTCAACACAAACCGAATAGGATTTATATTAATGTCAACTCGGGTTACTAATAAGGTATGTAGAACACTCAGTATGTCAGTGTATGTAGTACCTGTTCTGTAATAATTAAAGTGTACGCAATGCATATAGTGGGAAAAGGTATTATGTAGTGATGTATTGTTGAGCATAGTAACGCTAGTAGAAATTGTGTGTACTGCTGTAGGCCACAAGGTAAACACCTCATACACCACAAGGGATGCTATATAAGGACTTTGAACACAACAATTCCACTCCAGCCGCTGTCAGTGGCAGGGTTGGTCCAACAAGTACGTGCCATAACAGGGGATAGTATATGTTGATATACTGTAAAAGTAGACATATGTATGGGCGTATAACTGAGAATAACATGTCTAAGGTGGTCCTGCTGTGCAATTATGATTTGCATTTTGGGATATTGTGGAAAAATGTGTAATGTACAGTATTGTAGGTAAATATGTCTAACATTTTACATAGTGTTACTGTTATGTTATGCAAACATCAGGTATGGCTATTGGCATGTACAATACACAATAACAGGATACATATGACTTGTAATCACCAGACAGTGTATCAGCATGATAGTTAATTGAAATGGAAGAGCTAGTCAACTATCCATGCACAAAGGACATGTAATAGCTTCATAGGTTCATAGTTAGGTACTATGCTGTCTGGCCAAAGCCATTCATAAGCCTAGCTACAGTGTTTTGACTTGCGGCACCTCCCTAGGGTAGTGTCCTATGCCTGTGAACAGCAGAGCCATTTGTTTCCTGTGCCTCTGTACAGCAGAGCCACTGCACTGATCCCTGATGTACATGTCTGTCTCCCATCCACCCATCGAGGTATCTCTTGAAGAGTGTTAGTGAGGGTCCCTGCCTGATGTACATAGGAATCATGTTCCAAAGCATGGGGAGTGTCCGGGTCAGGAATGTATCCCTCCAGCACGTCCTAATCATCGTTGCGTTTAGGTACATATCCCAGAGCATGTTGCTCTCAGGGGCTCTTGCTTATGTTTTGGACATGCGCCTTGTATGTTCAGCAGAGATCACCTCTGTGTATGCGGTATGCAAACGAGTACAGTTGGGGTTTCTGTAGTTGGGCTGCATACGTCATCCTTCGGAGGTCAGTATTCCTTTTAGTGTGGTAACGTTGTGGTATATCAAGCCATTGCTGTTGTCTTGTAAGGTACATCCCAAATGGGGTGTTGTACCCTTTAATGTGTTTCATAAGTCATGAGTAGAGAGGCACAATGGCTGCCTTTGTTCTGGCTACAAACCCATACGAGAGATTAGGGGGGCCATGTAGAAGGATATCCACACCACCTTACCAATATGGTTATCAAAGGAGTGAATGCGATCTACTTGGGTACTAAGATCCCTTATTACGTCTTATGTATGTAGGGGACTACCACCTATGTGATAGTCCGTGGGTGATTGATGTAATCCAAAGGGGATGTCTATGCACCTTGTGGCATGCAGCTTGAGGCCATGTTATTGACACCAGGTATCCGTCCCAGTTACACTCTCATGGAGGGTGTCTGTATCAGCTGGGGAATCAATCATGGCCCCTAGTTTGCAGTCGTCTGCAAACCTTTTCAGGGTAAGTCCTCCTTTGCTAGTCTGTTTCTCAGAGAAGCAAATACCGAACATGAGGGGCCCTATGACCGAGTCCAGGGGGGCGCCAATTGTAACTGATTTACAGTAGGACCTAGGGTATGCTATCCTTACTGTGTGTGTTCTGTCCATGAGCCACTTTGCATAACATCTTGTGACGTAGGGGCTAATGTGCAGGTGGATGTGTATGTTGACAATACCAGAATGGGGAACGGTGTTGAAAGCCTTTGAGAGGTCAAGGTAGGCTGTGTGGATCTCCTTACCCTCATCTACTTCCTTGGTAACTGTCTCAAAGGACTCCACCAGGTGTAGGAGGCATGGTCTGGGCCTAACAAATCTAAACTGGGTAGGATCAAAGGTTTAGAGGCCACCAATGTCTCTGTGAATGAGATCCATGATGATGTGCTCCATAACCTTGCAGAACAGTCTAGTCAGGCATATAGGGCAATAGTTCCCCTGGTCCATTGTGGCGCCACCTTTGTGGAGTGTGATAACTGTTGCTGTGCACCATTCAGGGGCCACAATGCCTGATGCAAGACTATTATTGAATATGGTGCCCAAGTGGGGAGCCAGTTCGTTCTGACGTTCGTGGAAATCGCAGCCTAGGATGTTGTACGGTCACATGGATGCTGTATTCCTGGCTTTAGAGAGTGCAGTTTTGAACTGCATAGTTGTGATCACAGGGACTCTGCATCATTCCTGTATAGATATGGGCCCTTTAGGGTGTGAGAGGGGTGTAAAGTTAGCACTGAACCTATCTGGCAGGATGTTGTCAATATCAGTCGGTTCTGTAATGTTCGTGCCTTACTGCTGTATGTCAGGGCAGATGTGGGTATCACCATCGAGAGTAGTGACATACCTCTAGAATGCTTTGTAGTAGTTCTTGGAATTAGTCGTGGTTATGTTTACATAGCTAGCTTTGGAAGATGTGATAAGGGATCTCAGATTCTTACTGAGGCTGACCAGGGAGCTCCTCCACTCATGGGATTGTAATCTACTTTGCAACAGTCTCCTCCTTTTGTTGTACATTATGTCCATGGCAGTGGGATTCTGTTTGGGATAGCATGATCCATGCAGTCATGTAAGTGCTAATTAAGTGCAGTTGTGTATGATTCAGCGGTTGTAACTGTATTGTCCATCTGTAGGGGTGTCATGACGTTTACTACTGCTGTCATAAGAAGACTGAAGTTGGCTTTGTAGAAATATTGTACTGTGTTTTCCATAAAGGGTGTGGTGCTGGGATGTGGATAACAAGGGTGATTAGCGTACGTTTAGATCTAACCAATGAGGAGATAACCCCAGGTGTGGAACACCAGTCACACATGTTGGTAATGACCAGGTCTAGGATATTGTTGCCCCTGTTGGTGGCGTGGATAGGTTGATCCAGGCAATTGGAGGTTATGAATCCCAGAAAGCGTTGGCCTAATGTGTCAGTACATGAGTAGGTATCCCAGTTAATGGTGGGGTAGTGTCAGTCGCACATCAGTAGTGTGTCTGTTTGAACCCTACTTTCCAGTACACCAAGAAGTGAGGACCGTTAACCATGGGGTATGGTGGGGGATCTGTAGCAAGCTACAATTTGTATAAGAGTTATGGCCAGAGTTAGTTGCACTTGGCTAACCTCTGATGCATTGTGCTAAGCAACTAGCCTGGAGGTGTGGATATCCTTAGGAAATATGGACACACCTCCACCGTGGGTGTTCTGGTCCTGGTCACATGACTGAAAGGAGTGGTATGAGTAATAGCCTAGTAGTGCAGGGGTGCTCTCAGGAGCCTAGAAGCAGGTCCCAGTCACTGCACAGATATTGAAGTGGTCCATTACAAGGAGTGCCTTGGGTGAGTGCATTTGAGATGAGGGCATCAAGCACTGAGTGGCATTACCCTCAGATTTTGCTTGCCTGTTCCTGTTATGGTGGTGAATATGTTATTTGAACCATGCCTAAAACAGGCACTATAGGAGCAGCAAGAGCCTTAGCCAGTATCTGGAATCCCAGGGCTGACAGGTGCAGGCCATCTGTGCCAAAGCATCGTGTTCTGTCGTCCATGTCATTCAAAGCAGACATACACTGGATACCCTTGGAATGACACCAGAAGCATAGTCAATTGTTGAAGTAAATAACTGTGTCCTTGTACTGCGTTATCAGTCTGGACGATGGCAGAATGCTACTCAGGGCTAGGGTGATACCTGCCTGGGCTACAAGATCGGAGAGCTATTCCATGTCTCTTTACATGTAGTCCAGGAAGGTACATCTCAGGGCATTCACACTAACATGGAGAATGACACAATCATATTGTACCTTTTGAAGAGTGACCTGAGTGCATAGGTTATGTTGCGGATCCTGTTACCCGACAGGCAGCTGACAGTAACGATCTCCTTGTGTAGCCTGGTGAGTGGGACATCAGTGTGACTGCCTATACAGTCACCTGTGACTAGTGTGTTGGGTACATTATTTCGCCCTATTGGCTGTGGTTGATGGGCACACTGAGTCTGTGGGCTATAAGTAATTGGTGTTGTGCTGAGTGATGGGGGCTGCCTGCATTTCTGCTTTGGAGTTCTCTGTTGCCTAGACAGAGTAGTATTGAGAGGCTCTGCAAATGTTGTTGTCTTACTATGTGTGGCCTGTGGTGGTGGAGATCTAGTGAGACTATGTGATGAGTGTGGTGTGGTGCAAACATTTAACATCCCCACATGATTGTCAAGTTCAGTCTAGGTTGGAAAGAGTTTTACCTCCACTATGGCTAGATATGTGCATCTCCCACAGGTTGTAGTGTTGTATGTTAGGAGGTGAGTATTGAATGTGTACACTAGACAATTTCTATATTGCCTCATGATGCCCATATTCATCATATAGACAGGCAAAAACACTGGGAATTGACACTTGGACATGCCTGAATATATAACTATTTCCCACTAAATAAATGAGGAAAGTGTGTACAAGAGCTGTTTTACTCTAAACAAGTGGGAAATGTAAGTACAAACAGTGTTTACCTGTAGGTAATGAGGAGGATTGAGTGCTATAGTAATTAGTAGCTCATGTAGTGCTTACATGTTCTGAACAAGTGCTGAGCATGAATAAGCAATACAGATAGGGTGTTGGATAACATAAACACACTGCCCCCCCAACAGGTACACAATCATATATCCATGTACACTACAGAGCCCCTGTAACCATAGCTATGATGGTACAAGGAGCACTCAGGCTGCATGGGACCTGTCCACATCCCTGGTTGTATCATACACATATGGCAAAATAGTTTGCTCTACACATACACATCATGTAAAACATAGCTTCATGTCAGTCTGTGAAAACACTGAATGGTGCACACCAACAGTTATCACAACCCACAAAGTGGAGACACCATTCATAATGGGAGGCACTGCACTACTACCCTGCTGAGTCTGGTCTGAAAGGCCATGAACCTTAATCAACGTATATGTTGTTAGCAATACAGATGTAGATGACAGTACGGATGATTTCACACTGCATATCATACCTGTGACAGGACATAGGACATCATCACCCATACTGTGTTCCACCTACACTCAGTATACTAGATGTACATTTGTATGTCACAGGAGTGTTCTGCCAGTGGACTGCTGACAGAACCAAGACTACAGAAGGTGTCTGATTAATATGTGCATATCACACCAGTGCCAGCTACAGTAAAACAGGGTTAATTTGTTGTACTCCCTCTCATTGTAGCCCATACCACACAGACAAATGGGAGGCATCTGCCTAATGTGAATGGCTATGACCTAGGAGCAATAGCTGACTCAGTGTTGTGGACAACATAGAGAAGGGACTTTGTGGGTGAGGTGAATGACATATGTGCACAATCTGACAGCTGCATATTGCATTGTCACTGCTAGGTTAATAACCATGTACCCATGAACTACCACCTAGACAGCGGTCAACTTAATGGACACTGTGTGTAAAGGATGCTGCTGTGCAGTTTACCTCCCTGTGCTAGTGACGTCACCAAGCCTATTAGGTAGTCATAAGAGGCAACCCTAGTCATGACAGGGTGCCATCCATGAATATAGAGATCATTGTTCAGCCATACTCATCACTCAAGTGACCTATATCGGATCACATATCACCTTTAAGGGGTATTGGCCATGTTTGGATGGCCGACACCAGCCTTCACAATCCTCATCTCTGCTATGTAGCATGATGCCTACCCTGCATAAAGACATGTCCAACACTGTGATGTTGGACATGCTACACGTACATATCCTGATCTCAAATACATACGTCGTGGACATTCACCTTCCTAGTACAAGGATCGCCACATGCTGGACAGAACCTTGTGCCATACACGTTACATACTCCTGCCATACTATGCAACCCTGTCCAGCAAAGCTGCACATATCACCTCTGTCAGACATGGTGTGATGACCGCATGGTAGATGTATCATTAACCATGTGGATCAGTTATGTGGCACTGCTTCACCTGGTGCCAGAAACACAGCTGTCGGCTACAGCTAGGTAACCTTACATCCTAGGCTCATACATGGCTCAGGGCATACAGACTACAAGATGACCTTGGCCGTACATGCTATAGTTGATAACCATCCCTTCACATACCATCAGGCTAGCCAGTGTCCCATGTGCATCACATGTGCAACACAGGTGATACGTGGCAGGATTTTGAACTGCTGTACAGTGCCGTGTAGATGTATATGGCAAAACACATGCATGTAAAGCCTTCCATGTGCATGTCTGCAGTGTCACAGGTCATGTCCGTTAAGGCAGTGTATGTGTTTATATGTGACATATACACAGCATCAAGGTCGACAGCATTAATGTGGACACATCCAGGCATGTGCTGATAGGTAAGAACACCAGTACAGGCAAACAGACATGCCCACATCAAGACAGCATCCACATGGAGTATGAGCAATGTAATCAGGTGACACACATATATGGTGATAATATCCAATCCCCATTGGGTGTCATATATGTGTGACACAAACATGTCAGTGGTGTCAGTGTCATGAAGATTTGCAAAGACAACTATTTATATGTAATAAATGTGATACACATGTATGTGCAGCTGTATCTCTGTACATCTCTGAGATACTGTGACCTGTTTCCATCATTATGTCTTCCAGGTAAGCCACGAGCAAGGCTACCAGCCTATACACGCTTGGAGGATGAGGCCCTTATACCTTACCTCCAAGATAACTATGATGTCCTGTTTAGCCATGTGCCACAGGATGTACAGCAGCAGGATGCCTGTGGCAGGAACTTTGCAGGAGGGTTAATGATGTGGGTGGCCATAACTGCACATACCAGCAGGTGCGCAGACACTGCATGGACCTAATCAGATGTGCAAAACAGCATGCAAATGCAATCGCCAGGGAACAAGGTGCAACAGGTGGTGGGCCACCAACCCAGCCCCCACTCACACATACCGAGGAGCTACTGGCCAACCTGGGGACACCGAGAGAACAGCAACCACAAGCCTTAGCTGACATCGTGGAGGTGGGTGTCTCTCAACCACCGAGCCTGGAGTTGCCTGGTAAGTCACTACTGCACATATAACTATTATATCCCATATAGTTGCATGTGTCACTGTACAATATGTAATGTAACATCATATGCAAGGCATGTATACACACATGCCACATACTATAGTATGCTACTCTGTGCATGCACATGTGTGCATACTCCATAGTATATCCTATTGTACTGGCGAATGTGTTAACATGCACATTGTACCCTGTAGCTGTCATACAGGCATGGATAATGATCATAATGCTGTGTCACCCCTATATAGGTACCTCTGGCATTCCGCTAAGAGAGCAGGCCATTGCAGCTGAGACAGTTATAAGTATCAGGCATGTTAATTCACAGATCTATTCATCATGTGGCCAGTTAACACATGTAAACATAATGTATGGTTCGGTCACAATATACAGGTCGCATCTGCAATTCATCACAATGGCTACCCATGTGCAATACTTACAAACTAAGTCAAACACCAACATGAAACCTCAGAAACTATCATTGCTAGATGTGTGGACACCTGTGCATACAACGGTGGAGGTGTTGTTCAATGTAGGAACATGTACTACACATCAGAACTACACATGTGGGGTACACAAACAGTACTACACAGTGAGCTGGAGTATGGGCAGCCCACAGGATTCACCATTGTGGATTATGCCCCTGCTATGAGTGCACACATTGTGATGTGCCATCTGACATGTCCATGACATGTAGTGGGCTGGCTGCAACATTGTCTCACTATCCCATAAAACATACCCCACATAGCAAACATACAACCCTTTGTCTGCATAATCCTGTGGGCAGTGGAGTATATGGCATCTATGGGTGTATGTCATATGGGACAACACAGACGTGAGATAGACGGCCATCACAACAGTTTGGCCAACACATGTTCACACATGGCCATGGAGGATGGCCAGAGACATGTAGCAACACACAGTAGATGTGATGTGTTTGCGTGTACACCCTGTTGTACATTGGCTACACATGGTCCAACTATAGCCTTTGTTGAATGGTTATATTGCAGATGTGGAACACTGGACATCCTATAGACCTGTGCACAGCTTGTGGAGGCGTAACATCATTCGACCACATAAGATGTGTTGAATGTCATGACTGTGCCACAGCATGACAGTAGTCACCTGTACAGCATCCACATACATACACAGACAGCCACATCAGGCCACAGATACAGTACATTTCCCTTGCTGCTGTTGGACATCACTGTCAGCCATGCACCTCGTGTGTGTGGTACACAAATGTCATGTGGGACATGGTGTATTGACAAGTCTGCCATGTGTGGACATGGTTGCCAGGCAGCTAAAATATGTTTGCAGATGTGCAGGGGTGTCATCCGTATGGCTTTCGGTGACCTGTGTCACACATTCCACATTATGGTTTAGTGTGTATACACCTCAGTGACTTGGGTCACAATCCGCAATATATATGCATTGTTTATGCACACAGGCACTGTGTCTGTAATTCACACTGTATAGCAATAGAGATGCCTCATGATTCCATGCAATGGCACTGTGTCCATACTTCAAACTGTATATCAATATAGATGCCTCATTATACCCTGCAATGGTCATGCACATCTGCTAAATGTGCATTTTATCTGTAGGGCAGATAGACAACACTGTAATGTGACACCATTACTCCACTGTATATGTGACAGGACACCATTGTGTTAAACATGTATGCATGTCAATGCAATCGTCAGCAGATTACATGTCATACTACATGTTAATGTCAAGGTCATATTCCACACATCAGCCATGTGTACTGTTAACCTGTACTGGTCCACATGGTGTAACTCAGGGATGCATGCTTACTACCATGATTGTGTGAAATGCATGGCTTCTGCTATGACACATGCATGCCATTTTGTGCAACCCAGGGATGTATGATAACTACCACTATTATTGTCTAAGGTGCATGCCATCTGCTGTATCACATACATGTTGCATTCCTTCTGTCAAATCACATGCATGGTGTGTGTGTGTGTGTGTGTGTGTGTGTGTGTGTGTGTGTGTGTGTGTGTGTGTGTGTATGTATGTGTGTGTGTGTGTGTGTGTGTGTGTGTGTGTGTGTGTGTGTGTGTGTGTGTGTGTGTGTGTGTGTGTGTGTGTGTGTCTGTGTGTGCCTGTATTGTAATGTAGAATCTTTGTCTGCCCTCACAGGTGATGTAGGTGCATTACCCTCCTGTGGTCCATCTGATGTTAGTGTCCCCACAGACTCTAGCAGTGATCATGAACATATGCTTGAGGCATGGGCAGGATTGTCAGGGGCTGAATCTGTGCCATTGGTCGTCATTCCACTTATATCCCCCTCATCCCTGCACACAGATCTCATGCCAACACATACCCCATCACCAGTGACCATAGAGGAAGGACAGTTGGCGTGTGGTAGCTTGTAACAGGAAAGTGTGGTGGCTACAGAAGGTGTGTATTCACACCATGGTGTCAGGCAAATGAGTGGAGATGGGCCACACAGGCATGTGGTCAGTGCTGCTCGTAGAAGGACCTCTGGCCGACATTGCCCTGCAGGACAGAGCACAGCAGTTGGTGTCACCAGACACATGTTTCAGGCCATAATGGCGGCACAGGCACGTGCTGAATGGCAGAACAGAGAAGGGCAGAGGCTTCAGAGGGCTGCTATCCATTCTTTAAACAACAACATCCAGGCAATGACAAATGCTCAACAGCAGATTGCTGAGGTTTTAGACAAATGACTGGGTGACATGATTGGAATCCTTGACCATGGCATGACAATCCGCGAGCATGAGCTGTCTGTGCTGGAACATCTGGTAGGAGTGAGGCATAGGGCACATGGACGTAGGCCAGCTACATCACCTGGTGCAGGTCTACGTGAACAAGCTACCTCACATGCCTGCTCCCATAGTGGCAGTAGCAGCAGCAGTGCAGCTGGTGCTGTGCTGTCCACACCAGGACACAGCAGGCCACGTGCACGTGGTCCTGGATGGTCCCAACGGGGACACGATTCCAGTGGACAAGTGTCATCGGACAGTACCCTATCTGCACCTCTGCCTGGTAGTGCCTGTTCAACTTCTGGCAGGCACAGGTCACATGGCTGGAGCCAGACATCGTGAGCTGTAAAACCTGGTCTGTACAGTCTGGAGCTATCAATATTACCCCTGTGTAGGCCAGACACATGGCAGAACTGTGTGCACACATACACATACACCAGAAACATCTGTAGGGCACCGCAACACACACATGCATAACAACCACACATGGCCAATTAGATCACAGGCCCTAACCCACACATATGATGTCATCCACTGGTGCAGCCTAAGCCCCTGGCAAACATTATCACCCTGTGCATCTGATGATGCCTGTGCCACATCCCTGTCATCCACACCATTGGTGCAGGGACATGCTCATATGGTCTGATGTACAGGGTGAACAGAATAGGGGGATAAGTGTAGATTACAATTGCTGTGTACTGTTGACATGCAGCAGACATACCATGTAGTACAGGTTTAGAATGCATTGTTTTCTGTTCACAGTATGTGTCTTGGTAACAACAGTAACAGCATGTTGGTCATGATGTCCTGCTTCCCTCCTTCAGGTCTAATTGCATGTGCCGTTGAGTGTCAGTGTTTGCAGTTAGTTTCCTGTGTGTAAATGTGGACTACTCACAGGTATGTATGGCAATACCAGCATGCTATTCGTAGCTTCAACCTCACTGTTAGAAAGGCTGACATTCCAAAGATGTCTACACATCTACTGATCCAGGAGCATGGGATCTGTGTACTAAGCTACAGTGGCTAGAGACGTGACATCCATACCGGGTGACATCACAGGTACAGTTACATGGGGCGGGGAGTTTACATAGCAGTCTAGCTGATGACAAGGGTAGAGGCCAGTTGATAGCTTGAGACCTCACTGTGTAGCAGTAATACACATTCACATTACAGGATGAGAACACACAACTACAAACACACACACACACACACACACACACACACACACACACACACACACACACACACGCACACACAGGTATTCGCACACATGTATTCAGACACACAGTAACACGCCCACAACTCACGGGGTCAACGACACTATAACACACACACACACACACACACACACACACACTTGATAGTGTTGAGGTGAGGACCCCTGCCTATGTGGTAATCACCATTACAGTACTGTGCACCCACATGATGTGACACAGAGAATACACATGTACAAGTAGTCAGTAATGCCTAAGATCGACGGGGTCAACAGGGTAGTAGATTGCATCACCTGGAGGGGTTAGGGGTCCTCTCTGTTCACTATAGTAACATACATCCTCACTCCATGGACCAGACAGCCATACATACATACACACACACACACACACACACACACACACACACACACACACACACTGTGGAGTCCACAATTGAATGCACCTATGTCATTCACATACAGATAGCTCACATGTGTGTGATACACACCCCACCCCTGCCTATGTCTTGCTTTCTACAATGCAGTATGTACAGATCTCTACAACAGTGTACAGGAGAGTGAGTAACAATTGGGATGTATTCCCCACCATACGTGGTATATATGGACACACAAGCAAACACGCATGGCAATACTGTGAATCAAACACCTGCTATCTTATGATACATATGACAGACATGCAGCAGTATTGCCCGCATTACAATGTGTACCGACGCTACCTTTGGCAGTTGTGCTGATATATGCACACGGGAGGTCTTAAGTATTACAGGTGTCAAGTGATTTACAGTCCGTGACCCCTTGACCGCTGTGTAGGTTGTATGTGTTCCCCTTCAATTAACAGAAACATAGCTTAGTGTTTGCACATGTTATTGTAGGATGGCTTGTGACACACCTGTGAGCTGTCTTCATCAAATATCCAGCTGCAAAGATGGCCCACCACTTAGTTATGTCCACACATCTGTCCATACCAGATGTACATCTTACCATACTGTCAGTATATCACCATATACAGTTGGCAATGATGGGGCTGCATTGCAACTGCATGTTGTAGTAAGACACACGTCACCTGCAAACATCAGCTACTGCACACGCATGGTAGCTGAATGCGCACCACTACATGTACATGTGTGTAGGTCCTACATTCCTGTCATTTAGCCATGTTTGTAGGCATTGCAATTGGTGGACATGTGTGATGACATACATGACACATGGACTGTTGTATGATATGATAGTTGTCATGGGTAACCAGTACAGATGGAATGTTAACTCAGTCAACATTGATATCACACCTTATGTACTGTTAGCATTCAACAGTCATGGACCATGTGCATGTGTGTAATTGTTGTAGCTACCTGTCTGCACGAAGGACAGCAACAGCTATGCTATGTACATATGTGTTGTGTGTGTGTGTGTGTGTGTGTGTGTGTGTGTGTGTGTGTGTGTGTGTGTGTGTGTGTGGCATATACATATTCACGGCAGGTACATGTATGTCATATCCAAACATGAGGGTGTTTACTGGTGTACAGCAACAGTCATCTGTTACTGCTGTATATGACCCAGGGCCCCTGTTATGTGTACAGCCAACCTGGTTATGAACAGTGGTATCATTGCATTGCATAACACATGATGCAACTGTGTCAGTATATGGGTAGTCTGCACAGTTGATGTAGAGCTAGGTACAGTCCACTGGTCATGGGTCACATGGTGTTGTACTATTATATGTTCTACCACATGTATGGATGTGTGTTGCTGGTCCAAGGGCATGGTGATGTCTGAGGGCTACATCCTAGAATGCTGGTTTTGACACTATGATCTGCACCTGACATATCTGTGATGCCTTTTGAGTGGCCTTCATGTACGTAGGGACACCACCACCTGAATTGGTCCGTACCTGTGTTATGGCCCACATGTCTGTATCCGAGGTATATGGTGGTAGTGCTATTGTGCACAACTGAGCCTTCAGCCAGGTGTTCCTCACTGCACAGATGTCAGTATTCCCCATTGTTGGATCTACATTGGGCAGCTGTGATTATGAACGCTATACATCTAGCACTGTTTAGCATACACATACAATGCAGTTGTCCTCTAGGTGTCAGGGTGTTAACCTTGTCTCAGGACATTCGACTATGAATGGCACTATATGGGCGAAGTAGCCACTTCTGGCAGGACATCACCACGGGTGGTAGTAGTGTGCCAGGTTTAGATTGGTACATCTAAGGTGACGGACAGCAGCAGACATTGTGTTGAAGACTGGTGTCAGATATATGTAGTGCAGCGTTCTTGCTAACAATGACAACAATCGACACTGGAGTCCATTACAATGTGTTGTTCACTTCTAACTGTAATAGCATGGCCACTGTGCCCTTCCGCGTTTAGAATCAGAGTGCATACAAAACAGCCCTGTGCTACTACGTGTGTGAACATGCCCAGTATAACATTGTGTAGATGGACACATAGTGCATTCCAAACGGCCGTGTGCTACTAAGTGTGTGAGCATGCCCAGTGACACCTTGTGTCGGTTATGTGCCTCTATGTGTATGGGCATGGCCATTGTAACCCTGTATAGCGATAGTAGTCATCCAGTCAACAGATGGCCATAACCCACTTCAGGATGGATTCCTACATTGAACACACAGGTTCACAGGTATGTACATCGTAACTGCCAGCATCCATGTTGATGTCCGCATTCCTAGAAGGTCATATTGACAGTCTTGAAAGGTGTAGTGTCTGTGGCGCGGCTCGTATCTATGTAGTATTGTAATAGTGGTCCATAGATAGGCAGTTGTCCTGATCCCACCACTGGCGTGTGTTTGTCTCCATTTGCCTGGGGACAGAAATATGCTTTTAGACTGCTCACACTCCATACAATCCCTATCGCCGTCTTTGCCAATGCTGATGATATATATATATATATATATATATATATATATATATATATATATATATCATCAGCATATATATATATATATATATATATATATATATATATATATATACACGTGTGTGTGTGTGTGTTTGTATATATATATATATATATATATATATATATATATATATATATATATATATATAAATTACATCTGTACATAAAAACATACGTTTGCTATGCTGGTAGCTGCTTACACCCGCACAGGCACACTTGCATATGCTTAATGTGAGTTACATATGTTTACTGCCGCTTATTTGTGCTTATGTGTGCCTTATTCGTTATGACAGTACCACTTTGATTGAATGAATCCGGTTAATGGCCTCATGTGAAACACACGTTCACCTTTACATGTTTAAATGTTGGCTTTACAGCACAGCGACATTCATTCCACAAGGAAAATGATATATGCTATAGTCGAATTTGAACCGGGAATGCCTGTACGTTAGGTGGATGCTCTAACCACTACACTATTGGTGTTCTGCTTCATTTATATGTATACCCATGGTTCATAGTTACCCGAACACACGCCTCAACACTTCACTTACACAGCAGGCATCCATTCTCCTGCTTGGAAAACCGCAGTACTACACATGCACCATTTCCTATTCCCTACTGCTCCGGACCCGTGCTGCATGTTTACTCACTTCGAGGATATTCAGAACTCCAAAGCTTATAGTCCTGACACATACGTGTGTTTGATTGTCAGGGTATTCATGTGGTCATCTGGGTTTAGGCTTGTCCGACTGGAGACAGAAACAGCTCTGTACCTGTTTGAAAGTCAGACTTAGCATGTGGACAGAGTTAGTCCCAATGTTACCATTTTACCTGTGTTTACAGATGCAGGGGTTTGCCCACCTTTGACCGGCTTGATATGTCGGCACTACATAATACGTGGTGGGGGGGTTCCGCTGGTATTTCCCTTCACATTCGTTATGACTGCTTTATTGTGACCATGTTCATTCAAATATAATGTGTATATATATATATATATATATATATATATATATATATATATATATATATCTGTCTGTACATAGTCATACATATACACCTACATACCTATTTACATTTCCCATACTGTTGAATGTCTGCCGGGCATCCCCGCTGGCTTTACCTCCCTATATCTGACGGATATTATTCTGGCCATCACATAAAATTAGCGGCCGTTGCATGGCTTGGACTCAAAAATAGACACACCTTAGTCACTGGTTTGACCACTACACCATCTGTGGTACATTCTGCATGGATGGTAGCTAATATATATGACTTCACTACAGGTATTCAACAGTACTGGCAACAAATGTGACAGTTGGTTGGTGTACATATGTGTACAGACCTCTCAACCACTCAGGGGCTAATTTCAACAGTAACAGGGACAAGGCAAGGACAAATCAGGGACAATCACGGACACTTTTATGATATTAGTACTATTAACTTGAAACATTGACAGAATCAGAGCATATGTATTAATACTTATTTTCTGAAGTAGAAAACGTCTATTACTCTTAATTATTGTTATTATTCATTCAGTGTAATTCACCACCTTTCCTCCAAAGGTCACTGGTTTTGGGGGGGGATTACGAGGCTGGCCAGTTATTGTGTGAATGCTCTGACCATTGGTAGGGTTGCCACCTTTTCATATGGCCATGATGGGATATATTCAGGACACACCAGTTTTTCAGGCCAACACATACCCATGGTCAGTACAGGGTTTATAACTTTACTTATATTCCTAGATGAGAGCTTATTCTTGTAGCAGTTTAGTTGCTCATTCTGTTTCTTATAAGATGTATGTATTTTACATACAAAATAACTGCTTTATGCAACTGTTACATGAGATATGGCACATAATTATTTCCTACAATCACAGGACATTTGCCATTGTATTATTTTTGGTCAGGACACACCTACCCAAACAGGGACTGTCCCTCACAAAGTGGGACAGGAGGTACCCTGCTTACGTCAGCGCCTTAATCACCCTATATCCAACTGCCACTATGCAAATGTATAAAGTATATATTCTCGATAATGCATGTGGGGAGCCGTGCATCATGGTCAGGTGTTTAATCCCGGGTAGTAAGTTCTGCATGAGTGGCTGGAGGCTGAGCAGTCTCGTGAATCACTACTGCACATACAACCTGTATCCAGATGTCTACAGGACTGGACATCGTGTCGTGACACCAAGTCTGATGTTTACACAGGATACTTATCCCATGAGGGATATCCAAAAACTGAACAGGACAATAAACTCCTATATTTTTGGATTTACGAAAATGTGATAGGGTTATACATGCAAGGGATACATAGTTTGCAATCCTGAGACTGCCTAGAGTGACACTGCCTACTAGATATGAGTAGTGGTCACTATGTGCAGATATGGCTGCGCCAAGCTAGCAGCCCGGGTATGGATGGATTTGGTGGACGTTCAGGAATGGGGGGGGGGGTTGTGTGCTGTAGAGGGGAAGGTGGGTATTCAATTATGCATCCCGGTGTGTTGTGCTTAGATGGCTCAGTTCAGTCCAGACTGTTATGTGGGTATATGTCGGTGATGCTTCTGTACATGCGTATCGCACATTTTAATATTCATATGTTTGTGGTATTGTGTTCTACAGTATAGCCTGTCAGGTTGTATTGCAGATGTGTATGATTGTTCTTTGTGTTTCTTTCTGATTCACCCACTGCTCCCTCATACACCTCCAGTTCACCTATTGTGCATCCAACACAGTCTCCCCTTGGTGAATTATTACATTACCCGCCCCCCCCACACCCATATTCCACACACTCCATCCCTCCCTTCTCTGGTTGATGGCCTATAGCACGGTCAAGGGAACACATTGCATACACTACATATCTCTGGTACCTGTATGGTTGTGAGGACTACCCTGGCATTTTTCACCTTCCACATGCTGTACATCACGCACATAGGTACACGCAAATACTTATCTTTCATGACATGGTAGGTAGACCCGGGTAATACCCGTTCATCTTTGGCCCATCCTGACAAGGATGCCTTGAACCACGAATGGGCAGATTTTGGGCGAATGCTCTGACCATTGGTAGGGTTGCCACCTTTTCATATGGCCAGGATGGGGTATATTAGGGACACACATCCAATTTTACAGGCCAACACATACCCACAGTCAGTACAA
The DNA here is from genome assembly GCF_019279795.1 of Protopterus annectens. Taxonomy (NCBI): domain Eukaryota; kingdom Metazoa; phylum Chordata; order Ceratodontiformes; family Protopteridae; genus Protopterus; species Protopterus annectens. Next base: position 1,417,058,283 of record NC_056737.1, on the reverse strand, counting down.
CGGGTAGTACTTTTATTTTATGCCTAAATGTAAGCTTATTGTAGCAGTTTAGCTGCTTCTTCTGTTTCGTTTACTTGCTTAATCTGTTTCTTGTAACATGTAGGTATGTTGCATATGGAAATAACTATTGTATGTGGCTATTACATAAGATGTGGGACATAATTATGTCCTACGATCGCAGGATATTTTACATTTATAATGGTTTTGGTATGGGCACAACTGCCCAGAGGGGGACTGTCCCTCACAATGTGGGACAGGTGGTAACCCTGACCATTGGGCTAGACTTAGCTATTGGCGGCGTGCTAACATGATGCATTTCGCTTCCACTTGGTATAACTATTAACACTACACAGAATATGGGCACAGGGTTTTAAACGTCATTTGTTCGAGGGATGGGGACTCAATATTCAGCTACGTGCATTTGTGTTTGCTTCTTATTTTTGTGTTCGCAAAACTGTCTTGCATGCTTTGCATATGTTTCAGTATCCACGAACACTGACAGGTGTGATTACTATTGGAGGCAGGCTGTAATATTCAGCATTTTAGGTTGTATATAAACAGCCAACATGTCCACGCCTCCGTGCAGCGCTTCGACACGCACCATGCACTCGCACACATTTCCTATGCACGTGGATGTGGCGGCAGCGCGTCTTCATTAATATGCATATGGCGCTACTGCGCCATCTCTACGCCGCACGGTCAGTGCAAGCCTAACGCCGTCCTTGCGCTGAGCTTCATGAATCCCAGGGATACACTCAAACAGCAGTTATAGCCATTTATAATACTGTGTACATTTTACATGTCTAATTGAGATCAGATGAATGTATAAATGCATAAATAATGCCCTAGAAATGCATTTCAGCATACTGCTGGTATAACCAAACAGTGCATCCTTCCCCCAACTTCTATGCTCAAGAACTGCAAATAAAAAAAAAAAGTAAAAAAATTACAAAGACCTAAATTTAGGGAAAAAAATGTTAAATACTTACTTAGAAAGTTGCTAAAATAAAAAGCTTTGCATTAGCAAACATTTTCCCAAGGTTATGAAGTTTGAAACTCACACGTTTGTCTGCAATTATTGCAGTCTACAACAACTTTTGAAAATCAGACATTTTATGACAAACAGACCATAATAACTCAGTGTTATCTTCTTTGCACAGCAAGGGAGATAACGGTCTAAAAAGCAATAGTTTTTAAATAGAATTCTAATTCACCTGACAATATATAGTACAACAGATGCTGCACCAACCTGTATTTTCTGAACAATAAAAAGTATGAACTACCCTAACACATTACAACTTCCTCATTATATTCAACTCTTAGTCTGCATGCTTACCCTGAGGGTCACAATCTGTAATATACATTAAACATGAGACCTGGCTAACATCGGTGTACTTGACCTCAATCATTGTTGAAATTTTAATATTACCTTTATCTACAATATATAATTCTCATGTAATTTATATTTTATTCTGTACAATTTTTTAAATTGCATCAACTCTCATTTGTATTTTTTGTAATTGTATCAACTCCCATTTTTTGAAATGTTCATTTGTAATGTATGTTTTTAAACTGTTTTTAGGCATAGAGCTTTTCTCCCAGGCCTCCAGTGAAAATGGGCTTTCACTGGCCCAGTGGACCTTCCCGGTATTCAAATGCCAATAAATAAATAAATAGAAATGAAGCTGTTAGTTACTGGCATCATTGATTGGCTGTAGTAGCAACCAGTGATTTACCATACAGAAAGAAAATAGCCACAATCAAGGGGCATTCTGAAAGTCCAAGGGCATCTGAGAGGCAGAGGCACCTTCTCTGTAGCACTGAGAAATGCTGCTTTTATTTTTAATGCAGTGCTAGAGGTCATCTCTCCTTCTAGTCCATTTTGATCATGAGAAACTCCAGAAGTATTTAGATAATTGACATTGGCATGGTTTGGCATGTACCTCACAAAGCACTTACAGCAGCTGGAGAGACCACAGAAGTTCCTCACCAGGAGAATTCAGGGCCTCAAACATCTATCCTCCACAGATAGGCTAAAAGCCCTGTCTCTCTACTCAATTTCATATGGACTCCTCAGAGATGACCTCTGTCTGGCATACAAAGCAATCTCAGACCACGCCTTGATGGGACTGCTGCATATCCGCAAGTCAATTTCCACTTGAGTAACCCACACACGTGACCTCAACCTGGCCTGTGACATCAATAGGACTTGCTGGCAGGACAGATTTGTATCCCAGAGACTCCTCCATCTGTGGAACAGACTCCCTCTCCACATCAAACAGAGTACCTCATTATCCCTTTTTATGCGCAACCTTGATAACTGGATGGGAAACAGAAAATACACCCCTGGGATTCCACCTGTGTCCCTGATGAACAAGGGCTTTGGGTACTGACTTGTCTAAACATGGGCTAAACTCTTGGCTAGGCTTATAAGGGCCTCAGGGCCAATAGCCTAGTAACTTTGTATGATCCTATGAAATCAAGCCAATAAAAAAGAAGAAACTGGAACAGACTCACATCAGATAGAAACAGAGGAGAGCCCACAGATTCAGGAAGTGAAATCAGAGCACTCCACCAAATTCAGAGCAGCTGAGATGTATGTATATGTATGCTATTTTTGCAGATGTATTTTATATACATATTTTATTTGTATTAATTAATTAATTTATTTATTTATTTATTTATTTACTTATTTAGTCTCCAGTGGTGACATTGTGCAAACAGCTGCAACAACAGCCTCTTGGAAATACACATTTACTATAGCTGCAGTAACCCCTAATATTACTTCTAGGTTTACTCAACCAGGACAGGGGCCTTTAGTCATGTCCAACTATACAAAGGGCACAGCACCACAAAGTGGCATTAAAACATTTATGAATCACTCCACCATCTTATTTTGCCTCATTAACATACACTGCTCCTCATTATACAGTCATCAGCATATAGAATGGCTGATTCTGTTATTTCGTCTAGCCACATCATGTTGCTGTGTTTTCTGAACTGGACACACCCTACATGTGTCCACTTATTGCTCATATCCACTTACCACCACAAGGAAAGTTTTCTGAATCCAGCATTATGTTTGAAGTGCAAGTGTCATGCAACCAGCATGTGCTCTGGCAGTTGTCTTAGAGGATTAAGGAGCTGTTTCCTGTGGTCCAGTGGTGCAAGGTTTGATTCCCTCAGGTCTGTTGCCTAACCGCATGACTCAAAGCAAGCCACTTAACCAGATACCACTCCCACACTGAGTCTGAAATAGCTCCATGGAGGTCAGAGCTCTATCCCAGAAAACAAAATTAATCTAATTTCATTTTTAAATGTTAATGTCTATCTGGGAAAAATTAAAATGTCCATTTATGCAATCAAAATATGCCATCACTCGTGGTATTTATACTCTTCTGAAGGAAAAGAACAGCCTTGATACCATACCTTTCAACCTCTTAGCACAAGAAATCTGGACAAAGCCTAAAATAACGGGTAACAAAGGCCCAAAAACTAGGGATGGATTTTAGAAATTGCTCTTATAAACATAGAAGGTTGCTAGCATAAAAGAATGTGTGTTAACATGTGTTTTCTATAATACAAGTCTGAAACTCAAATGTGTATCATTATTTAGTGACTTTCATCATTGGTGATTTACCAGAAAACCACAAATTTTATGAGGGACAGACCAAAAAATATAAGGCACAAATCTGGAGATTCTGCAAAATTCTGGACAGTTGAGAGGTATGTCTGGTACTCTGACTATACAAGAAGTTTAGCCCTGAAAGTATTACACATAACACATTCCACATGTAAACAACTATTGACACAGAAGAGCCAAAATACTTTTAGACTAATTCTAAGCTACCTTTTCTATACAATACCTAACAGTTACAAGAAAAAGTAGAACAACCCAGTGTAAGATGCTCTAAGGAACAGCCATAAGTGATAATGTCTTCATATATGTTATAGGAGACAGAATTATAAGTGACTAAATATAGCAGGAACTGTCTAGTGAAAGCTATTATTAAGCTGGAAATCATGTGTCAGAACACAAGATCATGAAAACTAAGGCAGAAAAAGAGAATTCTGCATTGCAATTTCATCCAGAAATCACATTGGCAGAAAACATTTGTTGCTAGCATCATATTTAATTCAAGTATGTTTAACAAGTGTGCAAATGAACCTGTCCTAAGCAGAAGTTATCCAGCCTGTTAAGAAGACTTGGGAATAATGTTATCAGTTTTGCCAACTGCCATAAGGTGTTGTCGTTGCGGTATGATAGCTGTATGATGTGTTGTAAGGATGTTTCAGGTAATGCTCTCATCCTTCTTCAACATCTTGCTTTTTGTACTGCTTGGTGTGACTTAAAAAATGAAATGCCAGTGCTCTTTGTTAGGATGTTACCCACTGTAATAAAGAAATGAGATGTGGAAGAATCTAAACTTTGGAGCACTTCAAAATATAGTCTCCTTGTTTTGGAGTGCGATGTGCAGGTTGTATGAGACAACACAAAAAACAAAATTAAATCAAATGAAATTAATAAATAACACAACCTATCCTTAATCACACAGACTGCATGTGGGAGTCTGGGGATTTTAAACGTGGCATACTGCCTTCAAATCAAACGTTTTAGAATCCTCATGGGTGTGTTTCACCGATACAGGAAATCATTTGTACTGAGAAAATACAGTCATGCAATTATGACCACCAACTGCAACTTATCGTTCAGAACCTAGGAATCCTTGGATTTGGCCACAGTTTCAAGTGCATTTTAAAATGACCTTATTCCACTCGGATGCTGTATTTTTGTGTCCACTGAGTAAAGGCCTGTCCATCCCCTAAAAAAAAAAAAAAAAATTAAATGAAAAACACTGTCAGCCTATATCTTCTGGGAATCAGCCATGAAATCTAATTCAATTAAAATGTCTAACAGAAAGGCAGATCAGATGGAAAAAATGTTAACGGCCTGGAAAAGCAGCACATACCTCGTCCCACACAGTGACAGACTTTTCATTTCATTTGCATCAAAACATTCTGAGAAAGAAAATTAGTGGACTTTACAATATGTTTATAAAAATACATTTCATTGTAGCAACAGACATCTGAATTCAGCAACAATTTTAATAAATTATTACCCCAAAAGAATAATCATTGTATTACAGAAGTCGTCGTGCAAATGATACCGATCATCAACAGGCATGCAAAATGAAAATAAAGGATTGTGGTTGCAAGTATACATGAAATATTCTTTAACTTGAATACTTTTCTAAGTGATAGTTATCATAAACATTAACATCCTTCATCTGATCATAAAAATGTAGGTGGGTAACCCTGAGATTTTAACACTTACAACTCTGGAGGTTCTGTAAAGTTAGTTGTATCTCTGTCAAGCAACTAGTAGCAATAAATACTTTACTTCATGCTTGTGTAAGTAACATTACAACAGATAAAAAAAATATTTTCATAATAGCTTTTGTTTGTGTCTTTCGGCTTTTCCCAGTTAGGGGTTGCCACAGCGGAACTCCGGTCTGCTAATGACTGGCAGTAGAGTTTTACGTGCTGGCTTGCCGGGCCTAACACACAACCTTCAATGAAGGAACGCCCGTTCACGCATGTTGACACACAGAAGACGCTCTGAGAATCGAACGGGCAACGTCTAACTGTGAGGCAACAATGCTACCGCAGTACCACCACCGCAGTTTTTCATAACAGCTAAAATGTGAAAATGAATGTGTGTGTGTGTGTGTGTGTGTGTGTGTGTGTGTGTGTGTGTGTGTGTGTGTGTGTGTGTGTGTGTGTGCGTGTGTGTCTCAGTAAAAATGCTGAGCCCCTGGAAAATAAATGCATCACATATATTTAAATGTATTTCAATTAAATAAGTTTCACATTCAGATCTACATTAAATAGTGAAATAGTGGGATACAATATGATGGGTTAGCCAGATGGGAATGCAAGACTTGGCATGGATTGTCTCATTTGAAAAGTCACATGATTTATTAGATCATAAAAGTGTCTTCAGATTCAAATAAATTTGCATGCTATTATTAAAACACCCAACACACATAGAAAAAATATAATTCTGACTGTTACTTAATGTTTAGTAAGAAATTGGAAGGCATCATTCAGAACTACACTGACTGTTATAGGAAATGTACAGCCCAATTAAAGCTTTCATTTATACTTCTGTTTCCCCATAAAGATATAAAAGAACATGAGGTAGCAAGTGTTAACTCAATTGGTACTATATGTCTTGTCAATGAATTAATTACAGTAAACTTTCACTTAACCAGGACTCTAGCAACCGGCACTCTCCAACAACCGGCAAAAAATATTGAAGAAATACAGTACAATTTTCATGTATTGCACTTTCTGTACCACCCCCCCCTTACATTTTTAGTGTTTTAGAGTTTTAAAAAGGATGATATGAATAAGTTCCCCTCTCTCCCCAACTTGAGAACAAGTAAGGCCTGTTAGGCTACAGTATTAGTCAGGCTTATTTTTAATAGTAACTCTCAAGCAACTAAAAACTGCAGATGTTCATCGTGTTACACTGCTGCAGTCATTACACTAGGGTTATCCTGCCGTCAGGTGGTTCCCCAGTCAGCCTGAGTTCCAAAGTCTTGGTCTGGCATCAGTTGCTATCGCCTCCTCCCTGACGTCAGTGTGACAGGGGTATATAAGATGCAGCTGACGCCATTTTCTTCAGTCTTTCTTGCTGCACGGTGCCCGAAGCAAAAGCAGTTCGCAAGTGCTAGTCGGCCGACTCCTGAGATTTTCATTCCAAATCCAGAACCAAAGTCTTCTATAAAGCTAAGTACCCCATTGGGGAAACTTTTTCTTGCCTCAGTCCGATGTCAGTAAACGTTAATAACTGTATTTCTTGTGGGAAGCAAATACCTCATAAGGATTTCCATTCCTATTGTATCCCATGCCTAGGCCCAGACCATGACGTCACTGGTCGTCGGTTTTGTGCTAGGTTCAACAAGTGCACTATTAAACGTCGGTTTGATTTTGCCTGACATTATTTTGGCAGAAAATTCAATTACACCATGCCATTGGAACTTCCGACGACCAGAATACATAAAAAGCGCAAAGACAAGGACAGGCATCCGAGGCCAAAAACTGATGACTAAGCCTCTTCTAGGCCGGTCGCCGGTTCTCCGGTTTTCAGCGAGGCACCTTTGCAGCCCCTGACGACCACTTCTGCAGAAGTACAGGCCACCTCCGACTCCCATGTGGAGATGGCTGGGCCTTCGGATGCACAAGTTTTTAAGCCTACCAAAACTAACCCTTCAGAGGGATCCGGAGTAGCTGAGCACCCCAAAGCTTCAGAGGGTGTTTTCAGACCTACTCAGTTAAGCATTAAACCCTCTGCTAAGTCTAAGTCTCCTTTTAAAAACAAAGAAACAAATACAGCATTCTCCAGGACAGGCCTCCATGCCTAAGAAACAAATGTTCAAAATGGCCGAAGACCTTATCACTCTGATTAGGGGGTCCCATCCCCCTCCTGATAAAAGGCCCAGACAGGATGCAGACTATGACTTATCCGACCAAGTGTCCATTTCTTCAGATTCATCCTCAGACCTAAGATATTCTTTACCCATTATGAGGATTCTGATGCTGAGGAATCAATTCCATCAGCCTCTCCACCTGAGGACTACTCCTTTGGGGAAACCTTACATACCATGAGGGAGCCTTTCCATTGGGAAGGCCAGGATTACTCAGAATCCAAGAAAAGGCTCAGAGACTTCATTTTATTACCTCAACACAGACCCCTTGTTATTCCGCCAGTGTTAGATATTGTGGATGATGTGTATACTGAATCCAGCTTAAATCCTGATTCCTTACCTCCAGCCCCAGTTAAACCTGACAGATACTACAGAGTCCCTGACGCACACAAATTTCTGTATAAAAGCCCTGTTGCTGACCCTGAAACTTTTTCTCAGGGACCCAAAGGGATTAAGGCCTCATCAGCAAAAAATCCAGTTCCCTCTGATAAAGATTCCAGAGCATTAGACAAATGGGGAAAGAAAGTATATACATCTGCAACTTTAGCAATGAGAGCCTTAAATTGCCAGTTTCACATGCTAAAATATCAGCAATTTTTGATGTCTCAGTTGAAACAAAAAATGCTTCCAGATTCAGATCCTCCTAATTTTAAAGAAATGCAGGATTTATTGTATGCAGCTGAACAAGTGGGAAAACATACTTTGCAATGTGGTTTTGATTCTTTAGAGGCCTCCTGTAGAGCAGCGGTTACAGGCTCTGTCATTAGAAGGCATGCTTGGTTAAAAGAACATACGTTACCAGATCATGTTAAAGCAAAATTATTGGATGCACCTTTGCAGCAGGATGTGTTATTTGGAGTTAAGGCAGAAGAGGTATTAAAGAAAATGGAGGCTAAGGCAAAATCTATGCAAATGGTGAAGGATTTCTTACAGGTTCAGCCTCCATGATTTAGCAGAAATTGGCCAACAAAGAATTGGTCCTTTCCAGTTACGGACAGACCTCAAAGGGGCAGATACAGACGTCCAAGAGGTAGAGGTCAACCACAAGGTCCTTACAGGCCTCGACAATGGGGTGCACCAGGCCAGAAAGAAGGGGAAGACAGGCCCCAACCATATAAAAAGCAGCCTCAATGACTTCCCACTACAGCTGCCAAACAGCTCTCTCTTGGCAGCCCCCTTGGGAGAAAAACTGTCACTTTTGTATCACAATTGGCATTGGATCACCAAAGACAAATGGGTTCTCAACATTGTATCTCAAGGTTATAGGTTCCACTTTCACACTCTGCCAAGGTTAAAAGGAATGCCAAATCTGCCACCAAATCAATGGGCAGAGGCTTAAAAACAAATTACAGCACTCATGGAAATGAGAGCTATTCAAAAGGTACCACCACAGGAGCAAGGACAAGGATTTTACTCAAGACTCTTCCTGGTTCCCAGAAAGGACAAAGCCTGGAGGCCCATTCTGGATCTTTCTTCTCTAAACACTTACCTGGATGTTCCAAAATTCAAAATGTTGACACTAGAGCAGCTTCTTCCCATGCTGGGCAAGAAAGCTTGGCTCGTGACCTTGGACCTCAAGGAGGCATACCTGCATGTCCCTATCAGACAAAACTGCAGAACATACCTCAGATTCATACCTGGTTTAATGCACTATCAATTCTCTGCACTGCCATTTGGCTTATCTACTGTGCCCAGGGTCTTCACAAAGTGCCTGGCACCAGTAATTGCATTTTTCAGACAGAAAGGAATTCAAATTTATCTGTACCTGGATGACTGCCTGATTCAATCAGAGAGAAAGGACATTCTTCTAAAGCATCTGGCATTTGTAAAAAAGTTATTAAGTTGCCTGGGGTGCACAGTAAATGAAAAGAAATCAAAACTAGTGCCCTCACAAGAGATAATATTCCTGAGTGCCAGCTTGAACACAACGGCCTAGATGGCTTATCTCACACCAGACAAGCAAGGACAACTGACTCAATACTTTCAGTTGATGGCAACAAAGACCCAACTCCCTGCAAGAAAAATTTCTGCAGGCCTTGGGTTACATGGCATCTTGCATACCACTAATTCCATATGCCAGACTGAATATGAGGAAACTACAATGGTACCTAAAGAGTGTATGGTCTCAACACTGTCAAAGTTTGGAAACAGTTATACCACTAATTCCTTGCCTTCAACAGGAGTTTCGATGGTGGGCTCAAGCTTGTCACCTCAACAAGGGACAGCCTTTTACTCAACCCACAGCCAGGCAAACACTGACAACAGATGCATCGGATTATGCCTGGGGAGCACACATGGCAGGAAAATGTATTCAGGGCAAGTGGCCCGCAGAACAAAGGCATCTTCACATCAATCAAAAAGAGATGTTAGCTGTACAAAATGCCCTTATAGCTTTCAAGGACCTGCTGCATCTAGGACAACTATTACTAAAGACAGAGAACACCACAGTTATGTGGTACATAAACAAGCAAGGGGGCACTCACTCCTACCCCCTCTGCAGACAAGCCATGACCTTGTGGAACACAGCTCTAAACTATCAAGTTCATCTGCAATCACAATTCCTGCCAGGAGAGAAAAACACACTGGTAGACGACTTAAGCAGAAACATCATGGATCCCCATGAATGGGAATTGAATCCACAAATATTCAGAATGATAACACAGAAATGGTGGAGCCCGGACATAGATCTGTTTGCATCCCCAATGAACTGCCAGTGACAGAAATTCTGCCCAAGGAATTACCATCCACAAGCATGGAAAGTGGATGCCTTCTCATTCAGCTGGAAAAACCTACAAGTATATGCTTTCCCACCACTACCTCTCCTTCCAAAGGTACTCATAAAAGCCAGGCAAGAAGAGCCAAAGATGATCCTGATTGCACCAGACTGGCCACGCCAGCACTGGTACCCAATCTTAAAGAACTTAGCACAATAACTACCCTGGATTTTGCCTCAAATCCCACATCTGCTGACTCAGCACAACAATCAGATACTTCACAGTCAGCTAAAGACCTTAAACCTAGCTGCATGGAAAATTCCTTAGTCAAGCAAGCAATGCCTCTCTCCAAAGCTGTTATGGATGTCATTCTGGAGGCCAGAAGGCCTAGTACCAGGAAAGCCTATTCGGATAAATGGAAGAGATTCTGTGCCTGGAACCAGGCTCACAGCCTTGACCCTCTTGTCCCAAACATTCCTCAGATACTACAATATTTAACTGAGATGCCTGGACAAAGGCCTCTCCTTTTCATCCATCAAGATCCACGCCTCAGCCATCTCTGCTCATTACAACACGGATCCATCAATTTTTTCTAATCCTTTGCTAAAACAGTACCTCAGATGGGCTAAAAACATAAGACCACCCCGTAGAGCACCTACTCCAACTTGGGACCTCAACTTTGTTTTGGAAAAATTAACTTTACCTCCTTTTGAGCCAGCTAACACAGCAGAATTAAAATATATCTCTTGGAAAACTGCTCTGCTCCTGGCAATAACATCAGCATGAAGAGTTTCAGAATTACAGGCACTAATGGCAGTGGAACCTTTCCTCATTTTCCACCAGGACAGGGTCTTTTTAAGAATTAACCCTACATTTATGCCAAAGGTGGTATCAAGTGTGGCTCCAAACCAAACTATTCACTTGCCAACTTTTTATCCAAAACCACAGAATAAAGGGGAGAGACTACTGCATTCTTTGGACATTCACAGGCAGTTACGCTTCTACTTGGACAAAACCAAAGCTTTCAGAAAATCTGAGCAATTATTGGTAGCATATGCTGCAGGAGCACAGGGAAAAGCCATTTCAAAACAGACTATTTCAAAATGGATAGGACATTGTATACATTTCTGCTATACACACCATGGGAAACCTATACCTAGCAGCATTAGATCTCACTCCACCAGGGCAACAGCCACTTCAGCTGCCTACCTCAGAGGAGTACCTACCAAGGATATTTTGGAAGCAGCAACATGGAGTTCTGTGCATACCTTCACCAAGCATTAAAACCTGCCTTTATACTCTAAATCCAGAGCTGGCTTCACCACTGCTGTGCTGCAGGGCCTTATAGCCACCCCTAATACCTTATAGAACCAGCCACCCTACCTCAGCTTTGGGATTCTACCCAAGTGTAATGACTGCAGCAGTGATGAACATAGTACAGTTTTGTACCTACCATAAATGTAGATGTTTGAGTGTATACACTGCTGCAGTCCAGGTTACCCTCCCTCCTTCCCCCCTTACTTGCTGGTACGTATCTATGTCTTCTACCCTTTACTACCTATGGGGAGTATTTGCTGGTAACTGAAAGTTGTTGTTTGCTTTTCTTTTGTATGTGTTATTAGCAATTTGAATTGCCTACCTATTTGGGGGCACCTGACATCTGGGGCAAGAAAAACTGAAGAAAATGGCGTCGGCTGCATCTTATATACCCCTGTCACACTGACGTCAGGGAGGAGGTAACAGCAACCGACGCCGGACCAAGACTTTGGAACTCAGGCCGACTGGGGAACCGCCTGACGGCAGGATAATCCTGGTGTAATGACTGCAGCAGGGTATACACTCGAACATCTACATTTATGGTAGGTACAAAACTGTACTTTATCTGCCATCTACCAATCCCCATGGGTGCCAGTTAACTGAGAGTATACTGTATATGCAAAGACTAACTCTGAGTGGCTTATCTGTCCTTTAGCTTTCATGTGCCACATTTTTGTGAATATGATTGTTCAACAATTCCAAGCTCACCAAACTGTAGTTATTAAAAGTTAACTGACAGAATCAGTGCATTGCCAAATTCAAAACGAGGATATCGGTATAGAGGAAAAGATCCTGCTCTTCCCTTATAGGAATCTATACCCTCCACACTCCTACTTTGTGAATACAACAACTCTGAAAAAGTTTTCCCCTCTTTTTTGAGGGCTTGCAGCTTCTGAGTTGTAATATTTATTTATCATAGTCATTAGGCGTAACTCTTCACACAGCGTACAGGAAAGCTTGATGAACAGAGAATCATCTTTCAGTTATTTGCCTGGGTACAAATGGACTATAAAAAATAAATAAGATTTAGTAAATCCAAAAATACTCCAAAGGAGTCAACCTTGGAGTACAAAACCACAGGCCTTCGGGTGATATATAAATGTGCCAAAAACTCTACCACATAAATCAATATGCAATAGCTCCAACCAACAAAAATGAGTATTAATGAAAGGTGGATCCCATAAATAATATTTCCTTTCTTCACAAAACACAAAAAAACACCAATGATGCACCCAAGGTGTAAAAATAAGCAGAAAATCATTGGCCTGAAAGGTAAACAAAACATTTAAATAAATGCTTTATAATAAGTAAATAAAAACAAAAAAAAAATAAGCTCCAGTTCAGTTTCAATGTCAGTTTAGCTCTTTCATCCTGTACATCAAAAAGGACTTCTTCAGAACTCAACTGTAGCCCACGTCTCATGAAATCTATATTTTACCCTACCCAATTAACTTAATTAAATTAACCCATTAACCAATAGCTATATCCTAATCCTGAAAAACTAGCCTTAAAGGAATACTTATAGAATAAATAATAAAAATAAAACTGAGGTAAAAGCACATTAATAGTGCAATAAATACAATTGATAAACAATTCAATGCACCATCCAACAAATTCAATAAAAAGAAATAAATAATAAAGTTGTTATTATACTGGAATATGTTTAAACAGGTTCCCATGATATTGAATATCTTTTTGGAACCCCTTTTATTTACTTATAGAAAAAGAAAGAAAATGAAATATATATATATATATATATATATATATATATATATATATATATATCTATATATGTATATATATATATATATATATATATATATATGTATATATATATATATATATATATATATATATATATATACATATATGTATATATATATATGTATATATATATATATATATATATATATATATATGTATATATATATATATATATATATATATATATATATATATATATATGTATATATATATATATATATATATATATATATGTAAAAGTAATGCCAACAGGAAAGATGGGGAATCTCAATGCCATAGTGATACATTTATGTGTGGTACTTGCAAACAGTGTCTCTGTAGCACCAGTACTGATAAGATTTGGTTGGAATCAAGAAATAGTTTTTTATGTACATGCCAACATTTTAATTGTTTGAGTAATGGGGTGGTGTACATAGTGAGATGTCATACCTGTGACTCATTTTATATTGGAAAGATTGAAAGGGCATTAAGGAAATGTATATATGAACACTTGTTCATAGACTCATAGGTTCACAGGTGTTTATTATGATAACGACCACAACAGCCATTTTAAGCCTAGCCATGCATCCCAAAACTCTGAGAAGTTCTGGTACCCTTGATAAGTGTAAGCAGGGGTTTGAGAGATGAAAATTTACAAGCAGGATGCTGGGAGATGAACCATTTACAGGTAGCCTCAGTCCATTAGAGACATAGGTATCAAATCAGGGATGTATTTCCTGTTATCCATCCAACTGTTCAAGTTGCACTTGAATTGGGTTACAGAGGAACTCTGCTTCACATGGATGGGGAGCCTGTTCCATAGACAGGGTTGTCTCTGGGATACATACCTGTCTCTCCAGCAGGTCCTATTTATATCACAGGCAAGGTTTAAGTTTTTAGAATGGGTAATTCTGGTGCTGTTTGCTTTGTGGATATGCAAGAGGTCCATCAGAGTGGGGTGTGACAATGTCCTGTATACCTTGGCATAGATCGCCCCTCCACAGCCTGTAGGAGACAGAATACAGGGATAGGGCCTTGAGGTGTTCTGCATAGGACATTTTACTTATGCCCTGTATTATTTTAGTGAGGAACCTCTATGGGCATTCCAGTTGTTGCATATGCCTGGTTAGGTACATACCAAAAGGAGCATTGTACTCGATAGGTTTGATGAATGCCGAATACAGTGGAACAATGACTTCCTTGGACCTGGATGCCATACTTTTGTTTACAAGTTGCACAACATAGAATGATTTCCTCATTACTGTAGACATGTGATAGTCAAAGGCTAGATTACTGTCTATGTGTGCCCCTAAGACCCTGACTATTGGGTCAACTCTAAGGGGTGTGTTTTCAATATGATAGTTACCAGGGGTGAATGACTTATTTATTTATTTGACATTTGTTAACCAGGTTGGTCCACCTGACCTCAAGCACATTTCCAGTGGAGACCCAAGGAGAAAAGCTCCAGATATGCATACAAATTATATAAGAATAAGCAAAGTAAAAATATACCAAAAAAGTCAAAAGTCAAGACTTCCTGAAGGATAGTGTTATGCATTTCTTGGCATTTAGTTTTATTCCATGGCTCTGACACCATTTATTTATCTGTATCAGCCCTTCCTGGAGAACATTTGTGTCAGTATGGCATTCAACGACAGCTCCAAATTTGCAATCGTCTGCAAATTTAGTCAGCCATAGACCATTGATACTGGCCTTGACTTCAGAGAAGTAAATGCCAAAAAGGAGCAATCCAAGGACTGATCCCTAAGGGACTCCACTTGTGACTGGCCTCTTTGTAGAGGTGGACTCCCCAGTTCTAACTTCATGGGTCCTGTCTATGAGCCTGTTGGCTGTCCACTAGGTGACATATGGGTTTGTACCTAATGCCTTGAGTTTGTCAGCAATGCCAGAGTGGGGTAATGTGTCAAATGCCTTGGCTATGTGAAGGTAGGCAGTGTGAACCATTTTTCCCTCATCCATTGCTTTGAAGACCTTCTCAAAGAAGTCCACCAGGTTGAGTAGGCATGACCTGCTCTTAATGATAGTAAACTGGGTTGGGTCTGGTGTCTGGAGGTTTAATATATCATTATTGATCATTTCCATGGTAATTATTTCGATGATTTTGCATATATGTAGTGAGACTTATGGATCTGTAGTTTCCAGGGTCTTTAGATGGCCCACATTTGTGCAGAGGAATGACTGTTGCTTTTCTCCATTCGTGAGGCACGAAGCTGAGTCACATTTCATACTATTTAGCAGGCATTCTGATATATTGTCTGGGCCAACGAATGCAGTGTTCTTGGCCTTATAGACACCATTAAGGTACTGTTCCCTAGTGATACCAGGGGGAGTTACATTTGATGGTATTTCCTGAGGAAAGAAGATTGGGGAGAGAGAGAGAGAGAGAGAGAGAGAGAGAGAGAGATAAAGTTGGAGCTGAATTTATTGGCCAGTAGGTTTGCTATATCTCATCTTTCAGGCTTTCGTAGACTTTATTTGTCCTCTGAGTTGTTTGTTTAGTTTGATGAGAATGCTTATATCCTGCTGGGTGCTGCACCTCCTAATTTTTGCCATGATTTTCTTCCTTCTGTTATATAGCCTATTGATTTTGTGATTCCACTGGGGTAGCTTGTTTTTTGAGTTAGTTCTATACTTCTTCTTGGTGGGTACAGCTGCTTCTATGCAACTATTAGCATGCCTCTATAGGGTTTTTTGAACAGTTCTGCATAGGCGACAGTGTTCTCATGGTTTATGGGGGCTTGAAATTTTGCCAGGATGTCACTTAATAGCAGGAAGTTAGCCTTAGAGTAGTTCCTGAATATTCCAGGTTTAGCTGGGGGTCCAGGTTTTATTTTTACTTCAAAGGAGAGCATTTTGTTTTCTGACCTTACCAGGGAAAACAGTACACTAGGGAATGTGCTGCACTCTCTCATATTTTTGAGGACCAGATCCAGTATGGTTGTACCCTTGGTTGGTGCATTGATATTCTGGTGTAGGGAGTTTGTGTTGTCAAAGTCCAAGAATCTCTGTGCCTGTATGTTTGGTGTCATATAGGGTTCCCCGGTTAATACTGAGTTAATTAAAGTTGCCCATGACTATGGTATTAGGCTGGATGGTGAGTGTTCCAAATAGATTTAAATGCATGGTATGTGTAGATCAATATGTATGTACATCTTTAAGAAGCTTTCTAGGGGCTTGCACAAGTGCATAAATACTGAGCAAGTGAGAGCCTGAATGCCATTTTGTAGTAAGCTGTTGAGATGTAAGCATGTATGTCTGTATAGTCTGTCATTTAATCAGTTCATTTATATTTTGGAGTGCTGCTATCCATCCTGATGTATTTCTATGTGATAAAGCATATAAGCAAACTACCTCACCTTTTCATCATCTATTCAATATGGGGACAAGCGACATGGTGCCAGAATGGGATCCAGATTCTTCAGATTCAAGACCAAGAGGCACTCAGTTAAGATTGGAGGAATGTACGGGAGTGAATCATCCCTACTGCACGTATAACTTTCAAAGCAGGTCATGAATTTCAGGTACTAAAACTTGCTCAAACTATTTCTTATTCGCAAAATATGAAATGAGGAATTCAGAAAGCTGTAATTTCTAAGTAACAGAAATATCCGATACTGCGACATATTAATAGAAATATTTAAATAGCTATGGAAAATGTTTGAAATAAAGTCCAAATCACATAAAATGTATAAAATAAGGGAAACTGGTGCATTTTTTTTCCTAAGCACTACTTTTTCGTATTAATCAAAGCTACTTGAGTTGTCTGAAGTGTATGAAATGTTTGCATTTTTGTGTAGTATTACAGTACAGTTATTTCACAAAATACAGCCATTTCAAAGCATATTTCACAAAGTACAGAATTTCAAAGAGTTTATTGTGCATTCAAACATTATTACAGGCACACATAGCAGCTTGTTCATATATAATTACAAGGGCCATATTTTTCAGTGTGTTTGGGCATAAATTGTTTTCATGGCAGATGGATTTCAAAAACCAGGTCCACTTGTGTTTGACAATAATATTGTAGAAAATAGGAGAGTGCTTGAGCAAGAGTACAATATTTTCATAGAGGGTGCATTTTCTGATAAAGATGACCATACAAAGGCATTTATTTTACTTAATTTAGCTGAGTCGGAAGCCATAGAAAAAGAGCGTTCATTTGTGTATGCACCTGCTTTTGTTGCAGGAGAGGGGGAAACCATCATATTGTTGTACCAGCTGAGTCAGGAGAAGACCTTAAGTGCTTAAAACGTAAATTTAAAGAAACATGTAACCCCCAAACGAATGTTAACATGTAACCCCCAAACGAATGTTACAATGGAAAGGCACTTATTTTATACAGGGGATCAAAAGCCTGGTGAAACTTTTGCAGCATATATAACTGATTTGAGAAATAAGGCTAAAATGTACAGATATGGTGATTTAAGGGAAGAGTTGATAAAAGACAAACTTGTGTGTGGTATTAAAGATGATGCTGTGTGAAAGAATTTGCTTTGTGACAGTGATTTAACTTTGAATAAGGCCATTGAGATTTGTCAGATATATGGGACTTGCATAAAAGCACACAAATATTCTTGCAAATGAGAAATGTATGCTTACAAATGAAAGTAGCCTTGGAAGATAGTGCAGTAAAGCCAATGTTGATAGTATGCAGTACGTAGTTAAAAGAAACAGGCCCATGTACATGGCAGCAATTGTAATCCCTGCAACAGTCACTGGGAAAACCCATAGTTTTCTAGCAAATTCTAGAGCACACACAGTCTCATTGAAGCATGAGTGAGTCAGCAAACTGAAAGAATCGGCCCCCACACAGTTATATTGCAAACTGTCATAATTGTGGTGGAAGTCATGAGCATAAAAGGGAAAATATTTAGCTTTTGGTCAGCAATGTCACAGATGTAATAAGTGGAATCATTTCAAAAGGTTTTATAAATCAAAAGGGACACATTCTTTTATTAAAAGGGAACATTAAAAGAGACAATTTGATAAGTTAGAAAGCCATGACCCTACTTTTTATGTTGATGGTATGTTAGTGCTTCATGAAGCAGTCAGTGCAGTAGATTTATAGGCAAAGAATAAAGTATTTTGTACTGTCCAGGTAAATGGAAAACCCATAGAGCTCAGACACAGGTTCAAAGTGCAATGTTATGTTTGCAGAAACATTTGCTAGAGTATGTGCTGGTGAGAAACTTGATTTGGCAAGGTGTGTGAAGCTTGTTGTTTATGGTGGTGAAGAGATTCAAACTGAAGGCTCAGTAGTACTTTCATGTTCTGGGGGAAGCTATGACTTGTTATTTTATGTGATCAAAAGGCATGTACAGTCATTATTAGTGCTCAGAGACAGTTTGAAAATGGGACTGCTTTCATTTAATAAGGAAGTTCATCATGTTAGCTTAAAAAAACACCACGCTAATTTCGCCCAGTATATTTTCTCTACCTATGCTGATCTTTTCAAAGACAAACTAGGCAAACTTCCACTTGTGTATTCCATGAAGTTAAACCCAGATGTTAGCCCAGTTGTCAGGCCAGCCCAAAATATTCCAGTACCTATGCAGAATAGAGTCAAAGCCGAGCTACATAAAATGGTGCAACAAGGTATACTTTGTCCAGTTAAAGAACCTAATGAATGGGTATCCTCCATGGTGGTAGCTCATAACAAAAAGCTCAGATGATATCAGAATATGTATTGATCCATGAGCATTGAACACAGCATTGAAAAGATCTCATCATCCAATGTGCACAGTCAAAGAAGTTGCAGCACTGCTGCACTGATACCAAATGCCACTGTTTTTTTCTGCCTTAGATGCAAAGAGTTCCTTTTGGCAAATTTTGCTTGACAAGGAATCCTTGTTGCTAACTACGTTCAGTACTCATTTTGGCAGGTATAGATTTTTGAAAGTGCCATTTGGGATAAATTCTGCCAGTAAAGTCTTTCAGCATGCAATGGAGCAATTTTTTTCTGGGTATCCCTGTGCTATTATAGTAGATGATCTTTTAGGAGGAGGTAATGGTGAAGCTGAGCATGTCAGAAACCTCAAAAAAGTCCTGTAAAGAGCACATCAAGTAAATCTTAAGCTGAATCCTCAGAAGTGCAAGTTCAGGTTACGAGAAGTTACTTAACTTGGTCATTTGTTTATCAGTTCAGACTTATAACTAGACCCTTCCAAGCAAACAGCTATTCTTGAGATGCCAGCTCCAGACAATGCTTTATTGGCATGATTAACTATCTAGGCAACTTCATTACAGACTTAAGCCAACTTGCAATGTTGCTTAGAGAGCTGACACGTAAAGATATATCCTAGTCATGGATGGAACAGCACCAGAGAACATTTGATGTTCTGAAACAAAGAATTGCTAGTCCACCACTTCTCAGATGCTATGATGTTTACAAACCAGTTACTCTTTCATGTGATACTTCAAAATTTGGTCTTGATGCAGTCATTTTTCAACAGGGTCAACCTGCTGCCTATGCATCCAGAACTCCTCTAACCCAAACTGAAATGCAGTATGCTCAGATCGAGAAAAAACTTTTGGCAATTGTGTTTGCATGTTCAAAGTTCCATGATTATATTTATGGCAGACCTATTCAACTCAAAATATACTAGCAACCTCTAGTTAATATTTTGAGAAAGCCTGTGCATACAGCTCCAGCCAGACTGCTACATTTGATTTTGAGATTGCAGAAGTACAGTTTCAATCTTGTTTACACAAAAGGCAAACTTCTTTATCTTGCTGATATCTTATCCCGATCACCCAGAAATTCCACTGAACAGCATGAGAATGAGCAACTTGATTCTGAAGTCATGAAAGTGAGAGATTTTTCTTCCACACATCTTGATGAGCTTAGAAATCATACAGCCTCAGATCCTGTTCTACAGAAGCTCAAACACTTTATCAATCAAGGATGGCTGTCAAAGAAATCTAGTTTACCTCAAGAAGCGCAACCTTATTTTCCCTACAGAAATGAGATTTTGTCTGATAATGGTATCATCATGTCATTGTTCCAAAGTCCTTGCAACCAGAGTATATTGCTATCTTGCATTTTGGCCACCCAGGAAGTGATTCTACCAAAAGAAGGGTGAGAGGACTAGTATTTTGGCCTTCTATGTCACAAGACATTGAGAGAGTACTTTCATCTTGTTCTGTATATAATAGTACAAAGCCACATCAACAGAAGGAACCACTTCAGCTGAACCAGATTCTTGAAATACCTCGGTCGACAGTAGCCACTAATATTTTCAAATGGAATGGTCAACATTACTTGGTGTTAGTAGACTCCTATTCCAATTGGCTCAACACTGACCTGCTTCCTAATCTGGCATCCAGTACTGTCATTACTAAGGTGAAGCATCATTTTGCAGTCTATGGTAGTCTGCACAAAGTTATTTCTGACAATGGCACACAGTTTACTAGCCAGCAATTCAAAATATTCTCCAAAGAGTAGGAATTTATCCATGTTATGAGTAGCCCTGAGTACCCACAGTCAAATGGTTTGGCAGAACATGCAGTTCAAAGTGTGAAACAATTACTGGAGAAGTCAAAACAAGATAATAGTCATGTCTTCCTGAATCTCTTGAATTTCAGAAATCTTTGTCGTGATAAACATCTTGGTTCACCTGCCCAGAGACTTCTGTTGAGACAAACAATAACCCCATTACCAGTCAGCAGTAGTTTATTGGTTCCAAATGCTAAAAATAACAGATCTGTGAGAGACCATCTATTAAACAATTGCCTAGCCCGGAAGTCTTATTACAAGTGCAGCAAACTGCTCAATCCATTACGTGAAGGAGTGACAGTGAGAATGCAAATGTGCACAGGTTATGATTGGATTGAAGTTGTGAAAAGTGTATGCCCAGATCCGAGATTGTACATTGTGGAATCATAAGAGTGAGTTATCCAGTGTTCCATTTCAAGACGCTGTTCCAGTAAATATCCCTGTTCCTGAGACTAATGCCAAAATTCCTGATAAGAGTTGTTCATTGAAGACTGGACCATTTGCTAAACCCAAGTCTGATTACTATATTACTATATCAGGTCGTATTTCCAGACCATGTTACAGATACACAACAACTTAGACATAAACATTGTCCCCGGGATTCAATAAACTCTGTGCAGGAGTAGTGCTATTCCTGCATGGAGTGATTTGTGTCCGTGTAGCCACAGCAGTGCAACTTGCATATTCATGAAGGCATGCTGCTGTTAAGGCTAAATGGATTTGAACCATGAATGAGTGCAGGGGGCATGTTTAAGTAGTGCACGGACTACAAACACTCCTGCACTTAGAACTATCCAAATGCATTTCAGTGTCCGCGGACACTGAAAGAAAAAACAAAGGATCTTTCAGTGTCTGTGGACACTGAAATTAGTAGTAGAACAGGAAGTGAATGCAGGGAGTGTGTGACAGGTTTGTCACACACTCCCTGCATTGTGAACATGCCATACCGCACTTTGCAAGTGCTGTCAGTGTCTGTGGACAGGTATAGTACAGGTATGTTTTCCTCCAAACCAAATGTTGGGACTTGTGTTCTATTATTGTTCATATATTTGATTGTTTGCATGTTAACATACCTTGTTCAAATACCATTGTTGATGGCCTGTTGCCATCAATGTTACTGGCATGCTGTTTACAATGCATATTGTTGTTCCATTTATGCATGTGTTTGTTATACTAAGCAACTGTTTTAAATCTGTTTAATGGGTTGAAGTGGAACACCCATGCATGCTGTTATAACTAATCGTGTTAGATTAACCAACTAACCAACATATTTTTTAAAACTTCAACACCATATCATGTTTGGGAAGGCAGATCCTGGAGGATCTACCTGTCCTACCTCATCTGGCTGTGGAACTGGGCCCCAACACATCTGGGATCCAGCACAGGACTTCCTTGTCTATTGGTCCTGCACCACCTTCAGGTGGAACTGCCTCAGGGGATGGGTGTGGACAGGAGCCTGTCATCCACAGTCAGTTCCAGGGTTTGGTGCACAGCTCCATCAGAGCAGAGTTGGGTGGGTAGCTGAGCCAGACTGAGGGTCACCTGGCACACATCAAGGGGCAGGCTGCCTCTCCTGTCCACCCCCCAGCACATCCACTTTCAGGGCTGTGAAAAAGCAGTGTTGACTGCCCATGGGTGGGGCTGACAGTCCCACTGTATCCATTTGGGGGCTCATGGGCTTTGGATTCCCAACCACCGTCCCTGTCAAAGGTGTTTACTCCCCTCATGTGTCATATACCACACCTGTCTGCTGTCTTGTCTATTTTGTCTGTCTGCAAATGCAACCTATCCCACCTAACCTACCTCCCCAAACACACCTACACCCCTTCCACAACATCCCACTCCCACCTTAAAATAAAGGGCATCTGTCCCACAAAAAAAAAATTGCCCCATACATAGCTGTACATTTTGGCCCCATGTACAGTGAATCTAATCAATCAACCCACATACTATTCTGCAAATGTCTGTCGCCAAGACCCCTCCCTGTGGGGTGTAAGGCTGTAAATTCCAAATTCTACACATTATTCACAGCTGTTGCTGCAGAAGAAATGTAGCGTTATGGCCCTTTCCTACACCCATCCTGAACACCCCTAGTTGCTTTTCATAATGCTTTACCCTCTGCTTGCCCCCATTTCACCACTTTCCTATCAGCCTTTTTTCTTTTCTTTAAAGGAAATTAGCTCGGGTGTAAGTGGGAGTAAGCAGTGCTAAGTGAAGCTAACAGGGCTTAACTGTCTGTTAGCATCACTTAGCTCCACTCAAAAACACTTGCAAACCCGCTTACAACTGCTTAAAAGTCCCTTAACCACTCTGTCTCCATCAGCCTTTGTTCTGCCCGGCAACAAAATAATCAGCCCTGCCAAGTCCCAAACCGAGGATGCTGTGCACTACAACTGCAACCACATACCACTACACCATCTGAGCTGTTGGAATCTGTAATGCTTTTACAAACATAGCATTCATTCTGGTCATTTAACATTAATGAAAAAAAGTAATCACTTCCAGCTCTGCAACCCAGGACCTTGTGCACAACAACAATAGGTTCATAGGTCCATAGGTTCATACTAGGCTATCTGACCTAGGGCATTTATAAGCCAAGCCAGAGTGTGTTTGGCTTTTGCCACCCATTTTAAATTAATTTTGCTATGCCCTTTTTCGAGGTTAGTATACTGTGCCTCTGTCTAACAGTGGCACAGAAGTGATACCCGAGGTAAACCTATGATCTCCCATCCACTCATCAAGATTCCTCTTGAAGAGTGTCAATGAGGGACTCTGCCTAACCTGGACTGGGATTTTATTCCAGAGTGAAGGGAGCCTCTGGGTTATGAATCTGTCCCTCCAGCATGTCCTATTTATTTCAGTGCTGAGGTTCAAGTCTCTCGAGCATGTAGCTCGATGGGATTATTATGTCCAATAATTCCGGGCTGGACATGGCTTGTGCTGAACCTGTCAGCTAGGATGTTGGCAATGTCTGTGGGTTCGGTATAATTTTTGTCATTTTGGACTAATTCTGAGCATATCTGGGAATTCCCACCCAGGTTCCTAACATAACTAAAGAAAGCCTTGTGATTATCCTTAGTGTCCTGTGCAATTTTTCTCTCGAAGCTGGCCTTAGACGATTTTATGAGTGGCCGTAGTTTTTGCTAATACTGATCAGAGATGCCTTCCCTTTTTGGGATTTTTCTCTATCATGTAGTAGCTTCCTCCTTCTATTGTATAGTTTGTTTATGGCTGGGGTCCACCAGACAGGACGTTTGCCTTTGGAGGATTGGGTCTTGGTTTTATTTGGGATTGCATGATCCATGCATTCCTGAAGGTGTTCATAGAATGCGTTTATAAAGGATTCTGCGGTCTGGGCCGTATTTTCCACAGGCCCGGGGGCTTTGAAGGATTCCACCTCGGTTTTGAGGAGTGTGAAATTTGATTTTGAGAAGTTTTTCACTGTGGTTTTCTGGACAGGGGGTGGGGTCGGGATGTGAATATCCAGTGAGATTAGTTTATGGTCTGATCTTACCAGTGAGGGATACAGTTCTGGTTTGGAGCATAGAGTCCCCATCTTGGTGATTATTTATTTATTTATTTATTTATTTAACATTTGTTGACCGGGAAAGTCTGACTAGGTTCCACAGATCCTGTTTTCCGCAGAGGCCCGGGGAGAAACGCTCCAGATGTAATGATCAGGTCCAGTATGTTTTCCCCTCTTGTGGGAGTGGTAACAAGTTGTTCCATAGCATCTGAGTTTATAAATTCTAGGAACCTTTGGGCTAGGATGTTGGAGCTAGAGTAATGCTCCCAGTCTATGTTTGGGTAGTTGAAGTCGCCCAGTATAATGGTGTTTGGAGAGACCTTCATATTTTCCAGTGTTCTCAGGAAGGCTGAGTGGGGTTCCTGGGTTTGGGAGGGTGGTCTGTAGCAGGCTATAAACTGGAAGGCAGTTTTACCCACTGTTAGTTGCACATACATGCTCCAATATGGTCCATTAGAACTAAAACCAAAACCGCACCATGGCTCCCTAAGGAAACAAAATCCAAAATCCTATCTAGAAACAAGATGTGGGTCACATGGCATACCTCTAAAGACCCACACTCCCACCAAGCCTTCCGGCAACTTAGAAATAAAACTAAAAGAATGATCTTAAATGATAAAAAAAACTTCTTCCTCCACCTCCAACACAAACACCTTAATAATCCACAAAAATTCTGGGCAGGCTTAAACAAGCTCCTGCACCCAGGCCAGGCAACCACCCCCACTCCAACAACTTGCAAACAACAGTGCCCTGTAAACATTGCTAACACATTCAATAGTTTCTTCACAGAAACTATACAATCCCTGGCCACACAATTCAAACAAACAACCAGCCCACTACACTACCCATGCCAGCAGAATACTACAACTACATCAGATCATCTATTTACCTTCTATCCAGTACCCATATCCTCTATAACATCTCTTCTTAAAAACTAAAACCCACTAAGCTAGCAGCTGACCTTCTCCCAGCTGAGTTTCTGCAAAAAGCAGCTGAGGCCATTTCCTATCCCATCTCCATAATCATAAACTGTACCTTGTCAGAAGCCTTCACCCCCTCCATATGGAAAATGTCCCACATTATTCCTCTCCATAAAGGTGGTAGCTCACTAGAGCTAACCAACTACAGACCTATAGCTATACTCTCACCCTGGCCAAAATTATGGAAAAGTGTGTCCACAAACAACTGATGGAACACCTCACCAAAAATAAAATTCTAGCCAACTCCCAACATGGCTTCAGGCCAAATCACAGTACCACATCAGCCCTACTATCCTTTTCTAATACCATCAATAACTTCAGAAACAATAATAAACTATCATCTGCTCTTTTCTTAGACCTCTCCAAGGCCTTTGATATGGTGAACCACATTCAACTCCTCCATACATTAAAAACTATCACTCAGCAATTCCACACTGAAATGGTTCCAATCCTACCTGTCCAATAGGCAACAGGCTGTTCTATGGCAGGACAAATTATCCACATGCCTACCTGTTACACTTGGAGTTCCCCAAGGATCTATTCTTGGCCCTCTTCTCTTCACCATCTTTGTTAATGACCTGCCCACAATCAACCCCCATCCCACATGCATTCAATATGCAGATGATTCAACTATCATCAGCACTGCCTCCAACCTGGCAGACCTCACTGCTTCAACCCAAGACACCTTCAACCTAATAGAAAAATGGTTCTCAAGTCGTCAACTAGTTCTCAACCCCAACAAAACAAAACTACTTACTTTCTCACCCACTAACAAGACTCTTCCCCCCACCTTCTCTATTACATCCTCCAATGGAATTACTATATCACCAGAAGCTCACACAAAGCTATTAGGTGTTACCATTGATAACTCCCTTAAATTTGACACCCATTTCAATCTAACCATCAAAACCGTCAATAAAAATCTTGGCTCTCTCTATAAAGTAAAACACTTTCTCACTCCTCACGCTAATTGCCAGCACACACCTACTATCAACTCTTTTCTATGCCTCCCCCCTCTTTACAAACCTAAACAAGACAACCCTTAACAAACTTGCTTCTTGTTACAATCACATAGCTAGATTTGCCACAAATTCCACCTTTAGAATGCACCACTGCACTAACTTGAAGCAACTAGGGTGGTTAGAGTTTTCCAGCCAACTCCATTTCAACCAACTCAAAATGGCTCACCAGATACTGTATCACCCAGAGAAAACACCAGCTCTGAAAAACATCATTCACCCCTATATTAACCTGCAATCTTTATGCTCCTCCAATAAGATCTTAGCTCAAACTACCAAAGCCAATAATTCTGCTGGGGATTCTCTATTCTCAAACTTTGTAGGTAAAATGTGGAACTCCCTACCGACCATGCTCACCTCAGAACCTTCACTCCTACAATTCAAAAAAAAGCTTAAACCCCATCTCAATACTCTCTGGCAATGCCCATGTTCCAAACCTGATTAACCACTATCATTTACCCTTCTCTTACCTCACTATCCTTAACTGCTTGTTAACAAGGCGCCTCGCCTTTGTAACTGACCTATGTTTTTTTTATATGCTGCTGTTATTTTTTTCCCAAGATGTGATGTATCTTTATATTGTATTTAGAACTCAACTATCTTCCTTTTTTGCATTAACAATGTTCATATGTCTGTTATGTACCTGGAACTTTTCTCCCCGGGCCTCCGCTGAAAATGGACATGTATCCAGTCGGACTCTCCCGGTTAACAAATGTAAAATAAAAATAAATAAATAAAATAAAACATGGATAGTCTCTGATGCTTCGTGCTGTGCCACCAACCTGGAGGTGTGGGCATCTTTGATGAATATTGATACTCCCCCTCCTTTTGTGGTTCGGTCCAAGTTTTGGGGCCGAAAAGCATGGTATGAGGTATAACCTGGTAGTGCTGGGGTGCTCTCAGGAGCCTTGAACCAGGTTTTTGTTACTACACAGATATCGATGTTCTCCATGCTAAGGAGAGTTTCGAGTGTGCATCTTGAGGTTTAGACTTCTGGCGTTGAGTAGCATTACTCTTAGTTTCTTATCCCTTGTGATACCTATGGAGGTGGGTTTGTCTTTTGAGCCTTGCCTAAAAAAGGCACTATGGGGGTAGCAAGAGCCTTTGCCAATATCCGAAAGCCCAGGGGTGACAGGTGCAAGCCATCCCTAGCGAAGCATCATTGAGCATGTCATCCCAGGCTGACAGGCATTGGATCCCCTTTGAATGACACCAATACTTAAGCCAATTGTTGAAACTGATCATCTTGTCTTCATATTGTGGCATCATTCTTGGTGAGGGTAAGATGCTACTTAAGGTCAGGGTCATACTGGCCTGGGCTACATCCTCAAAGAGGTCCTCTATGTCTCTTTTCATGTAGTCCAAGGAGGTACGTCTCAGGTCATTCACACCAGCATGGACAATGACTGAGTCATATTTGTACTTGCCTTGGAGTGACGTGACCTGAGTGCGTGTGTTACGTGGTGGATCCTAGCGCCCGACAGGCAGCTCACCATGACCTCCTCCTTGTTCAGCCTGGTGAGTGGGACATCAGTGTGCCTGACAATAGAGTCACCTATTACAAGTGTATCAGGTGTGTTGTTTAGCCTTAAGGGCTGTGACTGTTCAGCACACTGGCTTTGTGACCTATGTGTTGCACGTGTTTTGTTTTGGGGTAGCAGTTGCTTGGATGTCTGCTTTGGAGGTCTCTGCTGCTAAGGCAGATTTTTATTTAGAGCCTCTGAGTATGTTTTTGTGTGTTTATGTGTTTGGTTTGCTGTCGTGGTAGGTCTATGTGAGACTGGAATTGTAGTGAGTGTGGTTTCCTTCTCCTCCTGACTGGTTACACCAGTACTGAGTTGAGAGAGCTTAGCCTCCAGTTTGGCTATATGGTTGCATCTCTCACATGTGTTGGAATTTGTTGGGAGAAGGAGAGGGTTGTCTGTGTACATGAGGCAGTTGTAACATTGCCTCAAGATTCCCAGATTCACCAGCTGGACCTGAGAGGAGATTGACAACTGACCTTTGGACATGCTAGAATAGTATTGGGAATTCCTTTATAATTGAAAAAAAGGGCCAGTATGCTGTACTAGGTACTCAAGGGGAGTTTGTGAGGATGTAGTGCTTTTAATTTTTTTAGTGTTGACTTAGTGAGCAAGTGCCAGGTAACTTAAATGCAATGTGTTACAGGTAACTTAAATGCAAAAACGACAAACAGTAACTTTCTTTCAAGTGAAACAAGGAAATAAGTACAGTAAGCAATGCAGATATCACTAGGGATCCACAGAAGTGCTGAAAAGCCAAGTTTTAGGTGGAATTAGCATTTCAGGGAAATAACAAGCAAACAAACAACAAGCATACAAACAAAACTATATTCAGCAGGCCTGGATCTAGTCTATGCTACAGCAAACAAGGTGTACCAATTTCAGTAAGAAACAGTTCAAATATGCAGGCACTATAAGCCTTTAACCAGAAATTCCCAGCTCAGAAGGGCAGAGTCCAGCCTCTCCTCCCACAAGAGTGCAGACCACGAACCTTCTTAATGTAAAATAACTGGCCTGAAGCCCAAGTGCTTAAATCAGAACTAATACACTTTCAGAATAACAGACACTGAGCCCTCAATCAGAAGTTCCCAATTTAGAAGGATGTAAGCTACCTTTCCTGCCACCACAGTGCAGGCCACAAACCTTCCTAATGTAAAACAACTGGTCTGAAGCCCAAGTGCTTAATCCAAAAGACTTAGAATGATAGCTACACTTCAATCAAGTTACTACCAAGCAGTAATAAATGCAATTGAATACTTTAAAGAATGCCTGGATTAGTGCTCAAGTTATACAAACAAAGCTAGATTCAGCAGGCCTGGATCTAGTCTATGCTACAGCAAACAAGGTGTACCAATTTCAGTAAGAAGCAGTTCAAATATGCAGGCACTATAAGCCTTTAACCAGAAATTCCCAGCTCAGAAGGGCAGAGTCCAGCCTCTTCTCCCACAAGAGTGCAGACCACGAACCCTCTTAATGTAAAATAACTGGCCTGAAGTCCAAGTGCTTAAACCAGAATTAATACACTTTTAGAATAACAGACACTGAGCCCTCAATCAGCAGTTCCCAACTTAGAAGGATGTAAGCTACCTGTTCTGCCACTACAGTGCAGACCAGAAACCTTCTTAATGTAAAATAACTGGTCTGAAGCCCAAGTGCTTAAACTAAAAGGCTTAGAATGAGTTACACCAAGCAGTAATAAATACAATTGAGTACTTTTAAGATGACGCAAAAGCAAAATAAAGTGGGAAGAAACACAAATACAGTAAAAGCAGAATTTTTTTTTAAGTGGAAAGAGAGAAAGGAAAGAGAGAAAGGAGTAGCAGAAACCAAGATGACTGGCCTTCTCAAATGTTCTCCCTGTACTGGGTAGAATGAGGTAATGACATTAGACTGGGAGGAGGGTCCCAGATCAAATTTACACTAGGGGTGGGCAACTGCAAATCCCCCAACTATAAAAACACTATACCAACAAGGAGGGAGGGTGGGAAAGAAACTGCAGAAATGTTTCTCACAGCTGAAAAGCAGCAGTGAGCCTTTAAATGAAAGTTTTAATCAGCTAAAGGAGCCTCTAGAAAAAAGTGTTTAACTTCAACAAGTTATCAGAAAAAAACAACCCAACAGATGCTTAATAAAAGTGGACAATTTCCAGTTAATACCTCACACACAGTGAAACTAGCTTGAAAAATACACAGTGCACAAAGTACTATAAATAACAAAGAAATAAAGTAATAGCAACATACCTCTACACCATCTGAGCTGTAGGACTATGCAATGTATTTACAAAAATATCACGCACAACAGTCATTCAACATAAGGGGGAATTATATATCCATATATCCATAGTACTGTTATATACATATATATGTATCTATCTATACATATATATATATATATATATATATATATATATATATATATATATATATATATATATACATAGGAACACATTATAAGCTCAAAATACTGAAATCTTGAATTTCAATATCTCGAGTTCATAAAGTGGAAGGATCGGAAGATCGCAACCACAGAAGTGTGAAATTCAAAATCTCAAATGCAGGAGATTTTGAATTAGTAGTTCTGGTGTTGCAATGTGTTTGTGGATTCAGGTATGTGTTTATGTTTAAGGGTGTTGGGTATGGGCTATAGTGTGTGTTAGTGTGTGTTGTTACTGTGATGTGTGTGTGCGAGAGGAATGTAGTTTTGTGTGGTGGTGTTTTGTGTGTGTGTGTGTGTGTGTGTGTGTGTGTGTGTGTGTGTGTGTGTGTGTGTGTGTGTGTGTGTGTGTGTGTGTGTGTGTATGTGTATGTAGTGTGACCTTGGAGTTAGAATATTTAAGTAGTGGGGTGTGAGGGGAACCCCCTGCATATAATAAGGGTAGGTGTGTGTGCTTCTTTAGTTGTGTGTGTGTATGTGTGTGTGTGTGTGTGTGTGTGTGTGTGTGTGTGTGTGTGTGTGTGTGTGTGTGTGTGTGTGTGTGTGTTGTAATGGTGTTTGAAAGTGTTGGGAGTTTGAATTTCATGGTTTTGCAGTTTCGGGATTTAGGGATTTATATATGTATATATATCTTTATTTATTCATACATAAATATATAGACAGATAATCAACCTCTTACTGCAACACATCTGCAAAAAGCCCGATGAACGGTGGGATAAAGGGCAAACAATAGTGACATCTTTGAAATATGGCTGTCGTACATGTAGAAGTCTTCTAAAGTGGCATGGTTTGCTTTAACATACAATGCTAGATAGAGTCCAGGTATGAAACACAAATGACTGTCATTATCTACTGATGTCAATGCTAACATCATCCCAGTGATTTTTCAGAACCCCCCAACTGCTGTGGCCAAAAGACAAAACTTATGAGCCACACATTTGGACAGTATCTAGACATCTGGACAGTGGAGAGGTATGACTGAAGTCATGAAACAGAATTGAAAAACCCATGACAGCTGCCAGCCATGTCACCCAGCACCTTCTGAACCACAGTAAGACCATCACAACTCTAACCCAAATCAGGTCTGGGAAATTACCCATGTATATCCAAATATATTATGCACTACAGGGATAGAACTTTAAGGAAAAGCAGATAGTGGTGCATAAATGTCCACCCACAATCATTTGCACCACAGTCACAGCAACATACCAGTACCACAAATGAACTCTAGAGTAGAACGACTGTTTGAATGAACATATCCTGATTCCCAGCCGCACACTACACTGACATATACTGGCCCAACTCACAGTGTACTGGGAATCCTGAGGTGTTACAGGACTTTTCTCAGTCTGCCCCTACAAACATACACACCTGATAGACCACCAGCAGCCGTAGCAGCATGCACAGTCAGATAGAAAAAGGATCTGTAACACTCACATCTGCTACTCTGCCTACTCAGCCAAACAAACATCTACACACAGCACTGCTATACAATCTTGGCAGTCGTTTCACAATGGCCAGACATACATAACTCTCATTTGTTCAGATTCCCACAGAAAGTCCAGAGTGTGAGACTACGTTCATGGCCACTGCTACATACCACTTCCAGGAATCTGCTAAGTCAATGGGATGATACCTTGAGTGTAGTCACTAAATAAGGATATCACATACCTCTGACCTTCTTACTGTAAGACATCTGGACAAAGCATGACATACTTGGGGACAGGGGGCTGGAAAGAGGGACATATCTCACATAATGGTGTTACAAAATGAAACAGTTGCCAACGTCATGGGCTTTGTTGTAACATAACATCCCTGAAGGATATGATGTCTGAAACACCAATGGATGTCAACAGTTACTGACTACAATCCTCACATTATCCTACTGCTTCCACAAAAACAGATGCTGGCTGAGGAACAGACTAAACATAACAAGCAAACCCCTGGGCAGTCTGTGGACATCAGGACAGTTCAGAGGTATGTCAGAGACATATCACTGTAAGATGTCAAGTCACGCAGAAAATGCATGTCCATATAAACCTTGTTAAACTAGCAACTGCACTACTGACTTACAATCTGTACCCAATTCTGGAGCTTTGTTCCCCATGTTGCTTGGCTGTCTTCACATGTCTCTCCTGAGAGGTATTCCCACCTACTGTCTGTAAAGCTGTAGCCCCACACCTCCATAATGTCCTCCACACAGGTAAGGAAAAGGGACAAGGTACACATGAAGGCTGCATTTATAGCACTGTGTTGCTATGGCATTGGCAAATGGAAAGACAACACAGCTGCTCTGGATGCAAGGTAGCAAGTGGGGACACCGATTGGTGCACATGCCATCACCTGCTCATGATCTGTATCTACAAAAGGCAAGCTGCTGGCTGTATAACACAGGTCTCAACCCATATACATAAAGACAGACTGACTACACAAACCTAACCATTTGCATTGTTGTGAGGGAAATCCTCAGCACTGTAACAGGTATGTCAATCATGTAAGCTTGTAATGGAATGCAAGAGCGGGGATGCAATGATGTCAAATGGGATATTAAACACTAGGCCTCAACAAGACCTGCTGGATTCACATGCTGCTGTCCAGCACCTATGGCCATTTCCGCTTGTCCTGCCTGCATTGACATGGAGTACATCTCTGGCCTCTGAGTCACCCCAGCAAAGGTCAGCTCATGTATGACTACTAATGGAGTCTCTGTCATCCAATACTGAGTGTATCACTGGTAGGCCAGCTACCTGGGATGTTGTAATTATTCATATGTCACCTGTGAATGCTTCTCTGATACATATGCTTGTCTTACAACTATAAGAGATGTACATAGGGTATGTGCATACTGAATGACAAGTGCAGATGTGTGTGATGAATTGCATGTGATATACTGAGCCCATACCTGACAACTGTCCAAAGTTTTTCAGACTGACCACATATTTATAGTTAATGCCTCAGACAGATGTGTATTGTCTGGAACATCACTGGCAACTCATTAAAGACTGAAGTCATAACAAATTAGCATACATTTCATTGTCAGATGTCATATCCTGCAGAGTACACCTATGAATGTGACACTGTCTTTGCTGGCAACTAAGTGTGTTTCAGCTAGATTCATAAAGTGACACTATTTACTGGCCTTTGCCCACCACTGATGTGTGCCTTTGTACAGATGTCTTGCTCTAACAGGAGCTAGGTGTCTTACCATGAAACCCATGTCAATGCAAGTGTAACTTGTCCTGTAGGATGATGACATTTGTGCAGTCACTGACACCTGCTTTCTAGCTGTGGAGAGCACACCAGCCTTGCCAGGTCACTCATCCCATTATACGTTTATACACCAAATGGAGGCCAGCAAAGACACAGGAGGAGTGTTGAACATTAGCATACACATACACACCTCCAGGCTGGCCAAACAGTATGACACATGGGTGACATCCCAAGTGCAGTTAACAGTTGACAAAACACCTACTCAGATCATAGCTAGCTACAGGCCTCCAACCATGACTATGGACACTCACCACACTTATTGGGACCTGATGGAATTTGTCAGGATTCAGTCATCTTTCCTGCTCCTGGGTGACTTCAAGTACCCAACCATAGTGTGCCTGACCTATGCCACCTGAACATGAATGTATGTAGATTCCTCGGCTTTGTCAATGGCAATGCATTGGATCAGCCAGTCAACACTCCTATGGCAGGTGGGAATCTCATGTACCTGGTCCTAACCAACATGAGTAGCCACTGTAGCACTCCTACAGTGCCATACCCCTTGGTAATATCTGACTGCATAGCCATCACTGTTCAGGTCACCATCTCCCCTGCCCCCCCCTTTACAGTGTCAGACATAATGAACTGTACACAAATTGCTATAAATCCCCTCAGAGCAGGTAGAAGTAGCTGTACAGCCAATGTCCCATTTGTTGGAACTAGCAGTGGTGTCCAGGCCCACACCACAGTACTATGTGCACACCTACATAGCTGCATAAACTCAGCAGTACCTGACATGACAACATCATCTCCTTCAAGGTAGGGTAAATGCCTATGGTGGACAGCAGCAATACACAAATACCAGAATAGGTGGAAACAGTTGCTGGAAGGGCCAAGAAGGAACAGGGGCCTCATTGGAAGCAATGTCACCTTGATATGCACAAGCAAATAAGGGCACAGGTGATGCACCCTAAGGCTGTCTTTGAGTGCAAATTGGACACATCCACCATGGCAAATCACTAGGCCTTCCACACATGTGTCTGCAATTCCAGAGGCAACACATAAATCTGCTCTGTAGTGGTAGTCAATAACACCACATGCACGTATGGCATAGATATAGGCAACCAGCTTCAGACAGGTATAAAGTGCAAACACCACTCCCCTGTCCCCAGAGTGGCACACATGTGCAAGTACAGTACCTGCCACTTTCCCCTCATCATCAGGGAGCAGGTCCATAATGCCTAATCAAAGGCAACAAATGTAAGTTTCCATGGGAGCTGATAATATACCTGTCTGCATCCTACATGAACACAGGCATATACCCCTAGCTCCATTACACACTGTATGCAAGCAAAGCCTGAGCACCATTGACATCCCATCTGGAAAGAAGACGGACAATGTCATCCCTCTACACAAAGGTGAATGATGTTGTTTTTACTGGCCCTCACTAGGGGGAACATGACACATCAGGACCAGGAGTGCAATGCAAGCTCATACTGTGCTGATAGATGATAGGGGTATGATGTGATCATAAGTGGTGGCTAATGCTAGTCGATGTTGATGTTCAGGTTATGTAAATAACGTTGACCAATGTATGAGTTCCTGTGATGAGTTTCCCTGTTCATGTCTTCCAGGTGACATGCAGCAGGCAAGGCAGCCAGCATACACTACAGCTGAAACTGCAGCCATCACCGAGATGATAATCAACCACAATGGGGTGATTTTTGGCCATGGTCAACAGAATCTACAGAAGCAGACTGCCCTGTGGGACAAACTTGTCCACAGAGTAAGCAAATTAGGCCACCATGGACGCACATATGATCAGGTCAGGCATTGGGCGACTGACCTGATAAGCCATGCCCGGAAAAGGGCTGCTGCCGTGGCCAGGGACCGTTCCACCACAGGTGGGGATCCTGCTATGCAGGCCCCACTTACACCAACACAGTAGCTCCTTGCCCACCTTTGGGCAGCCACCATATGCCAGCAAAGCCAACACACACAAGTCATGGAGGTGGGTGTCCCCCAGACAACAGGCGAGAAGCGTTCAGATAAGGCCCCAGTGCAGATCAATTTAATAATGTAGCAGTCATACTGGATTCTGTAGAGTATCTAGATGCATATGTCAGGTCAAACTGCATTTGTGGGAGGGGTTTTGTAATGCACACAAGTGCACACCTATGGTGAAGGACAGCAAATTGTATAGTATCAGAGCTTGCACTGTACATGTGCAGAAAAGTAGCATTCATCTTGTACCAATGACACATGTGAGCCTGCTGACAATACCTCTCCTCAACAACTACATAGGTACCTCTGGTCTGGATGTGGAACAGCAGCCTGAAGCCAGTATGGTATTGTCATGTTGTGGTTCACCAATACCCCATTCATGTTAAGTTCATGCATTTTACCATACACACACCTGTTACTCTTAGCCATATTGTGAAATGTGCATGTTCACATGTAGTGAGGTTAACTGCATTGCATCAGAGTGGTCATCACAGGGAGGTGTAACATATCTGTAGCATAACTCACAACCTGTCAGTGCAAGAAATCTGGACAAAGACTGGCAAAATGGATGGACAAAGGGACAAAACTAGGGGCATAATTGAAAAATAGTGTTATACAGTTCATATAAAAAGTGTACACACCCCTGTTAAAATGCCAGGTATTTGTAGCATACAAAAATGAGACCACAATAAAATATTTCACAACTCTTCCAACCTTTTATGTGAATTATAACCTATACAATTCAAATGATAAACAAACAAACTTGTTAGGGGAACAAGTATGAAAAATAAAACACATACAATAAGCTAGATGCATAAGCATGCACAGCCTGAAGCTAATATTTTGCTAAAGCAGCTTTTGATGTAATTACAGCATTACATCTTCTTGCGTACACACCTGCCATCAATTACAGAGACTCATTGATTAACAATGAATAATGGTCAGCTGTCCTACTAGGCTTTTTTCAGGAATTTACTCAGTTGTCTGCAGTAGCAACAGGCATGTTTCGCAGAGAGCTTACAAAGCTTCAAGGGGATCTCATTGTGGAAAGGTATCAGCCCAGAGAAGGATACAAAACATTTCCACAGCATTGCGTATACCATGGAACATGGTGAAGACGGCCATCAAAAGGTGGAGAAAATATTGGACAACAGTGACATTGCAAAGAAGTGGACATTCATCCAAATTTGATGAGAAGACAAAACCAAAACTGGTCAGGGAAGCTGCCAGGAGACCTACATAAACACTAAAAGAGTTGCAGGAATCTCTGGCAAGTACTAGATGTGTACTACAAGTAACAACAATCTCCTGTATTCTCCATATGTCTTGCCTGTGGGGTAAGGTTGGAAAATGGAATCATTTTCTCACACCGAACAACATTCAGGCAGGGTTATACTCTGAAAAACAATGCATGAAGTCTCCCAAAAGCATGTGGGAAAATGTGTTATGGTCTAATGAGACCAAGGTTGACCATTCTGGCCACAATTCTGAAAGTTTTGTTTGGCGCAATAACAACACTGCATATCAGCAAATGAACATCATCCCCATGGTGAAGCATGGTGATGGCAGCATCCTGATTTGGGGTTGCTGTTCATAAGCTGAAACTGGGGCTTTTGCCAAGTCGGAGGGGATTATAAACAGTTCCAAATACCAGTCCCTTTTGGCCCAAATTCTTCAGGTGTCTGCTAGATAGCTGCAGATGGAGAGGAATTCCATCTTTCCACATGACAATGACCCAACCCATACATCCAAATCATCAAAAGAATGGCTTCACCAAAAGACATTCAATGTTCTGGACTGGGCCAGCCAGAGCCCACACCTACATCCAATAGAAAATCTGTAGGGTGACCTGAAGAGGGCTGTGCACAAGAGATGCCCTTACAATGTGATGGAATTGGAGTGCTTTTGCAAGGGAGAGTGTGCAAATATTGCCAAGGCAAGATGTGCCATGCTGATGGACACCTTCCCAAGAGGACTGAATGCTGTAATTAAAATCAAAAGGTGCTTTAACAAAGTATTCATTTAAGGGTGTGCACACTCATGCAACTAGCCTATTGTATGTACTTCATTTACTATATGTTATCCCTAAATGATGTGTATGTTCTTCAATTGGATTGCACAGGTTAGAGGTCACATTAAAGGTGGGAAATGTTATGACATGATTTCTGTGGTTTTATGTTGTATATCACAGAAAACCTGGCATGTTAACAGGGGTGTGTATACTTATATCCACTGCAAGCTTAGAAAGTTGTTAGCAAAAACGGCTTTGTTTTAACATAAATTTACTACAGGTTATGAAGTCAACTCAAATTATGTCATTAATTAGTGGTGCCAATCCACAGATCTTCCCAGTAATGTATCAGACAAATACAGATTTATGAGGAACAGACCAAACATATGAGGCACACATCTAGACATTTAGTGAAACTCTGTATAGTTTCGAGGTATGTTCTGTAGGACTTGCCACTGTGCTATACAGCTGAACAGCAATAATGTGTACATGGGTGCAGTGAGTGCAAGGTGAAGGTCCATTATGAACTACAAAATGAAGTGGCACCTCACCTAAGTGTCATGTTTAATCATAGCCTCACCTCAGGCTTCATGCCCACTGAGTGGTGCACAGCTACAGTTATCCCACTCCACAAGGGGGGATCCACCTTGGATCCTGGGAACTACTGCCCCATCAGTCTGATGATCATGGTCTGCAAGGCCATGGAATGTATTATCATGGAACTTATAAACAAAGACATTGGCAACCTTCAAACACTGGACACCATGCAGTTTGTGTTTGTGAAGGGCCGATCTTGTCTCCTGAACCTGATGGACTTCTTCAAAAAAGTCTCCAGAGCCGTGGACAAGGGTAAGGTGGTCCACACAGCCTATCTGGACTTCACCAAGGCCTTCAACACCATCCCCCACTCTGGAATCATAGATAAACTTAGTAAGCTGGGCATTAATCCCTATGTCACTCGATGGGTTGCCAACTGGCTTACTGACAGAACCCACACTGTAAAAGTAGCCAACTCCAAATCCAGCTCCAGACAAGTGACAAGTGGAGTACCTCATGGTTCAGTCCTGGGACAGCTCTTGTTTGGCATCACTTCTCTGAAGTACAGGCCATCACTAAGGGACTCTGACTAACAAAGTTCACAGATGACTGCAAACTGGGAGCCATTATTGAATCTCCAAATGATGTGGACATTCTACAAAAGGGCCTTACAGAAACATATGCTTGGTGCCAGAGCCATGGGTTCAAGCTAAATGGCAAGAAATATATAGTTATCCCCTTTGGGAAAAAACATGTACCCATGAATTACCACATAGGTGGCAGTACATTAAACACTGAAAGTGTGATAAGAGAATTAGGGACATAGGTGGACAGTGGTCTCACCTTCGATAACCACATTGCCACAACAGTCAGGAAATCCTTCTATGTGGCACACCTCATCACTAAGGGCTTTTCATCCAGAAAAAAAGCAGCATTGTCCCACTGTCTTCATCCCTCATTAGACCCATTATAGAATACAACACCCCATTTGGTATGTACCTCTCAAGACATCTGCAACAGCTGGAAAGGCTGCAGAAATACCTCACTAAAAGAATCACAGGTCTAAAGCAGATGCCTTATGCTGACTGTCTAAAAAAACTCCACCTATACTCTGCCGCATATCGTCTACTCAGAGGCAATCTCTGCTTAACATACAAGGCCATGTCAAACCCAGAGCTGTTGGACATGCTACACTTAAAGAAATCCCAATCACTCAGAGACACACACTCCAGGGATCTAAACCTTGTCATCACAATGGACAAAACATGCTGGAGGGATACGTTCCTGACCCAGAGACTCCCCAGACTCTGGAACAGACTGCCCATACATGTCAAGCAGAGCACATCTTTAGCCCTCTTCAAAAGGAACCTTGATGATTGGATGGGAGATAGTAAATTCACCCTGGGGATCACATCAGTCACCCTGCTAGACAGGGGTCCAGGGAAGTAAATACTGTGGGAAGAAATAGCCAGGGAATTGTTATGGCTAGGCTTGTATAGGCCCTAGGGCCGAAGGCCTAGTACCAACCTATGAACCTATGAACCCAATAACACTACTCACATATCCTAGAGGTGTATATTAGTAGTAACATTAAGTGGAAAGGGCTGCACTGCAGGATGTTGAGGACCTGTCCAGAGTGTGTATGTTGTGGTCTGACTGTGTGTTGTGAATGTCACCAGCTGGCTATGGCTATTGTGAGAGCTGTGTATTGCCTTTGTGCCACCTCACTTGTATGCGTCTGTGTGTGTCCATGTGTGTGTGTGTGTGTGTGGGTGTGTGGGTGTGCGTGTGTGCGTGTGTGCGTGTGTGTGTGTGTGTGTGTGTGTGTGTGTGTGTGTGTGTGTGTGTGTGTGTATATACCAGTGAACCTTATAGTGCAGGTATTAATTTACATATATTGTCTTCCCCTCACAGGTGGACATGTTGGTCGTAGTCCCTCCCACTCAGAATCTGATGTCAGTGTCTCTGCAGACTCTGACCATGATGGTGGTCCTAGTGAAGCACAAATGAGAGTTGTCAGGGGCTGAATCTGTGCCATTGATTGGCATCCCACAGTCATCCACAATGTCCCCGCACACAGTCACAATGCCCACACATACCCCATCCCCAGCAGCCACAGATAATGGACAGTTGGTAGGTGGTGGCATGGAACATGCTAATGTGGTGACTATGGCAAGTGTGAGTCTACACACTATCCATAGCCAGAGTGCAGGCAAAGTCCCACACAGGTGGATGGACAGGGGTGCTCGAAGGAGGACTGCTGCCTGTCGACCCGCTGATGTAAGTGCCACAGCAGGTGTCACCAGATGCATGTTTTGAGCTGTCATGGATGCACAGGCATGTAGTGAATGCAACACCAGGAAAAATACTCAGGGTCTTAGATGCGACTCTTCCTGGCTTACGTGATGACAAACGCAACCTTGTTGGGACTATATGTCAAAATACTGAGGTCATGAATAGATGGTGGGGGGGAGACCTTGGCAATTCTCGACCATGGAATGTCTGTGCTGTTGCATGTGATGAGAGATGGGCATCAGCCATGTGCATGTAGGTCAGTACCAATATCAGCTGAGAGTCTACATTGCTGTGTACCTTCACACTCCCGTAGTGGCAGTCCCACCAACAGTACCGAAGGGTGGATGATGTCCACACCACAACAGAGCAGGCCATGGGCACGTAGTCTTGACCAGTCCCATCAG
This sequence comes from Protopterus annectens, assembly GCF_019279795.1. NCBI lineage: Eukaryota > Metazoa > Chordata > Ceratodontiformes > Protopteridae > Protopterus > Protopterus annectens. Next base: position 1,417,017,558 of record NC_056737.1, on the reverse strand, counting down.
GGACATGGATCCAGCACACAACAGTCACCATCAGGCAGTAGTACTCCATCTGGTCTTGGGCCTGGTCATACCAGTGAAACCCCTGGTAGGACCAGTTCAGGTGTCTGTGGCCAGAGACAGTGATCTGTACACCCTGCCATGTACAGTCCACAGCTGTACAACATACCCCTGTGTAGGGCAAGTCACATGGTGTGACTGTGTACATACAAACACACACACATCACTATCCCAGCCAGGTCACCTCCATAGACATACACACACCACCTCTGCATAACCCATTCATAGAACACCCCTCCAAACACACACACATGATGTTAACTGTATGGCCCAGCCTAGGTCTCTGGCATACCCACACAACATCCTGTGCACATGATGATACCTGTGCCACATCCTTGTCATCCATACCACCAATGCAAGGACATGCTAATATGGTTCTGATGCACAGGGTGAATTAAGAACAGTTTAGCTAAGTAATGCTGTGTAAGGTGCTGTCAGCTAGCATTTGTAATGGGTACACTTCAGAGTGTGTGTACCTTTTCAGCCATGATGCATTATTGGTGTTAGTAACATTGACTGAATGTAGTCTCACATACTGTATTCCATTTGTGTTCTAGGTGTCTGCGTGTCAGCAGGATGTGGCCCATGCAGACATTGCCAATGAGAGGTATGGCAGAGTGGTAACACATTGATTGTGTCAGAGCTGAGGTACAGCTGTACATGTACATATTTGCCAGGTCTGTGTAACAGTTATTGCAAATGCCACAAACCTTATAGGGCTGAGGGGTGTACACACTATCAACAATCTTGGAAAAATGTGTTCACAACTCTCATATAATACTCTTCTATCCCCTACCCAACATGGGTTCCAGTCAGAGCATAGCACTATTACTGCTCTACTATCTTTCACTGACATTGGCAACAAAGCCTTAGATGCAGGCCATCCTACCTTTGTAATCTTATTAGACCTATCTAAGGCTTTTGACATTGTGTCACATACCAAGCTAGTAAACCAACTATCAAAGCTAGGCTGTTCTCCAAAATCTCTCAACTGATTTACCTCTTACCTACAAAACAGGGAACAATCTGTAAGGTGGTTAAATGTTCAATCCTATTACCAACGTAACAATATAGGAGTACCGCAAGGATCCATTTTAGGTCCTCTTCTGTTCAATATTTTCATAAATGACCTGCAGAAAGCCCCCCTAATCCATAATCTTATCTAATATGCTGATGATTCAACACTGATATCTACCTCCAACAATTTCTTACGCCTCCATACAGCCACACAACAGGCCTTTACTTCTATTGAATCATGGATTATTGATGCACAACTTATGCTTAACCCCCAAAAAACTAAACTTTTACTTTTCTCTACAAAATCACCTGACTTTGACTTCAAAATCCTTGCTAAAGATGGCACTGTAATAGAACTTGTGAAAACAGACAAACTACTAGGTATAACAATAGATATACTCACATGCGAACCACACATCCTAACTGCTATAAAGAAAACCCACTTCAGACTTCAATCTATATCGCTTCAAGTTCTACCTGCATAAATATGCCAAAAAAAAAAAATAGCCACTACCTTACTCATCCCCTCCCTTCTATATGGTAGTGCCATTTTTACTAATCTGCACACAACACTTAGTAATACATTACAATCCTGTTACAATAAACTAGCCTAATTTGCCTCTGAAAAACCACACCATTCTCATCACTGCCATGTTATCACCAAGCTAAAATGGCTAGAGTTTTCCCATCTACAATACACCCAACTAACCTTAGCCCACAAACTAATTTCTAAACCTAATGACTGCCCTGCCCTTAAATCAATCCTACAAACATACAACCCCACAAGAACACTAAGATCTTCCTGTAATCTGATGCTAATTGTAACTAAACCCAACAAAAGAGCAGGACAATGTCTGTTCTCCCATACTATAGCCAGACTATGGAATAACCTTCCATCTGAAATAACCCAAAGTGACCACCTAAAACTTTTTAAAGTAGCTCTAAAAACACATTATCTAAACAATCCATCCTGCACCTGCCTCAGGAGTAAACCGCCTTAAACAGTACATTTTACCAAATACTAAGATGACAAAACTTTGCAAACCCCAGTCTTCTCATTAACTACTGTATTCCTACTATACAGGATACTATAAGCCTACCAAAGAAAGTATGGTTTCATAGTCCATGTTTTTTCTATTGATGTAACATTACAACCTATTGTAAGGATTTTTCTAGTTCAGTTTAATGTAAATCCGAAGAAATGTAAATTGTAATATGTTTTCTCCCTGTTATATCTGTAATCTTTTAAATTGTATTTTAAACATTGCCATTCTCTGTAATGCTTGCGGAGCTTTTCTCCCTGGGCCTTCACTGAAAATGGGTCTCTGACCCAGTGGACTTTCCTGGTTAACAAATATTAATAAATAAATAATAATAAATAAATACAGGTACATCTATGATAGTTGATGTCAGCAGCCCTTGTAAAGTGGACAATGGTAAGTGTAGTGAGGATATTGTGTTGACCAAACACACAGAGAATACTGTTTCCACACACACAGTCTCACACACAGTCTCTCACACACGCACACACACACACACACACACACACACACACACACACACACACACACACACACACACACACACACACAATCACAGTTGCCAGTGTTGGGTTTGGAACCCATACCCATCTAACCAGTGATACTACAGTGTTATGCGGTTATTGCAGGTGGCATGGAACTAATAATGTGATGACTGTTCCAAGGTACCTGTTAAGTGAATAACATCACGTGTCCTTGTTAGGTTTGGCAGTGGGGGGTATACTGGTGTGGAAGGACTCATTAGACTGTCACCAATGAGTCTACACACTCACAAACACTGCTATACACACCAATGTACACACAATTGCCAGTACTGACAGCAACAGCCCTGACTATCTTGTTATTCATTCCATACTGTTACATAGCTGTTCCGTGCAGCATGGGGCTTATAGGGCTGAATAGTGTTCACAAATACCTCTACTGTGGATGTGAACAGTGGCCTTTGTAAAGTGGACATTGGGATGTGTACTGGTGGTACCATGGCCTAAAATTGTAAACCACGGCCATCCAATGGATATAGTTTTCGCTCAAACACACACACACACACACACACACACACACACACACACACACACACACACACACACAGGATATTGTTCTCAGATACATATATTTGCTAGGACTGAGAATAGAAGCTCTACCTATGTAGTTCTTGCTACTACAGTGTTATGCATTTATCGCATGTGCCACAAAGCTTACAGGGTAAAGACTGTCCCAAGGTAATTCCAAGGTGAACATCACCAGGCCTTGTAAGGTATGGCAATGGGTGATTTTATGGGTGAGAATGGACCCACAATACTTGAACCTACAGTTATATACACTTACACACAAATACACTCATACACACATTTGACAGAAATGAGATTAGCAGCCTGTTAGAAAAATGTGTATTTGAATATATGAGAAATGCTAGTTTAAAAGCAAAGTAGTATGTAATGCATTTTATTCTATTAATCATATAGCAGAGAGGATTTATTCATGTTTAAATGTAAAGTAGTTTTGAAACTGCAGTGTGGCTTGAAGCAAGCTGACCTTCAACCCTGGCAGATGCTAGCTTAGCAAGTTTTAATGTTTATGCTTTTCACAAGTGATTATCTGCTGGGTCAGGAAATTAAATGTGTGAAATAATGAAATCTTCTGCTCTTTCCTGCTGGGATGATTTGGCCTTGTATATGTATTACTGAGATAGCATGCAGCTGGTGGGAAAGTGTAACAGAGAACAAAGATGTGTATTAAAAGACTGAATCTGCTATTGTATTCGAATTGATATGAAACCTTGAAGAAGTAACTTTACAGAAAGACATTATGTCTGACCAGGTGGATAGCAAGGCCGTATTGTTACCAGAGGAAAACTTTTTTAAAATATACAGCATCAGCAGTTGTTATGAATAGAGGACTGTAAGCTAAAGTGATGTAGATGCCCTGTGACATTCCATGTCAGTAAGGTGGGCACAGCTTGAATGTTAAACCTATATAAAATTCTGTACTTGTACATTTTTTGCCTCCTGGTGTACACTAGTAAACTTTTGAATCTGAACCTCCTGTGTATTGAATTCTTAATTTTATTTAACAGTTTGGTCCTTCGAGCTGGAATTCCCTCGGACAGCTGCAGATCAGAGTCTACTGGTGGTCGAATACTGCGCAGGAGAAGTTACCGAAACGATTCTTCTTGGGTGAAAAGACCTCCAACTGAATTGTCGTTTAAAGAGGCTGGCCACTTTCTGATCTGTGGCCAAAGAGCGGATATTGGATGATTCAATACCGGAGGCTCAGGTAGGAAGAATTTGCCTTTTTCTGTTTTAGATCAGGGACTAGGTTACAGTATATTGTTGTCAAGATTTGTTTTTGCAGATCAGGGACAAAAGGAAGTACTGTATATTTGGTCATAGATCAGGGTAACAGAATAAGGTATGCAGTTATTCTAGATAAACTGTGAACAGGAACTGAGAATTTGATATCACGTGATAAAAAAAAGGGTTACGTAACATTTTCTTTGCCATGGGAAATCAGCGCACTAAAACATCGCGAGATCCGCCCCTAACCGAAGACGCAAAATACATGCAATCACAACGTTTTGATAACATTAGGTATTATACGAAATGGGTTAACAAATATGAATTTGATGGTAAACTAGATAAAACTTCACTAGTTAAACTCCTTAAGCAGCTTAAATCTGATGCAGGAGGTCAGGCAAAAAAGCAACGCCAATTAGGCATTCCTCAGGCACACAGGTGGATTGAGGAAGCAAATCGTAGAGAACAGAAGCTGAAAAATTCAAAAACATTGTTTTTAGACAAAGAAGATAATAACTTGGTAATAGCAACAGCTCCTCCTCCTCCTCCCTTGCCCCCTCCCTTACCCTTTTCAGGATATGAAGCGAGTGGACAGGCTGGTCCGCCTCCGTGTTATCCTGAAGTTTCAGCAAGACCACAACCATTTGTTAGAGATCCTATTGAAACTAGGTCCCGAACACTTAAAACACACAGGGACACAGAATCATATCAAATAGAGAGAAACCTACAGGATGAGAGTGAGGAAGAAATATGCCCACTTATAGAAGTTCCAAATCCTCAGGCAGGACAGGAAGGGCAAAACCCAACACTCTTAGTGTATAGACCATGGACACCGGAAGATAACCAGAAAGTTACTGAGGGAATCCCCCATCCAAAAGTTAATTTTATGAAATTTTTAGAAGATTTACAAGGCATGAGGTTGAGTTACCACTTGAATGGGGAAGAAGTAGAAAAAGTAGTAAGACAAATTATAAGTCCAGATTGGCACATGATTTGTGGCACCTGGAATCCTCATAATGCAGAGCTTAAACCACTCCCACACAGTGACGCAGAATTAGACAACAGAGTGAAAGATCTTACAGACCGAATCTCTGAGAAATGGAAACCTAGATCAGACTGGACTTGCATTAACCAATGCATACAACAGGAAAATGAGACAATAGATGGGTACTATGCTAGATTATTAGAATGTTTTAATAATCATAGCGGTATGTTGGTTCCTGAGAACCAAACGAATGATTCCCCGCATGAACAACAATTGAAAAATGCATTTTTGAAAGGTTGCATTGCACCTATTAGTAGCTTCATTATGAAGCATATGATAGACCATCGAACAGGGAGGCAACAAGACTTACTTGAATACGCTAGACATGCTGAAAGACATTTTAATAGTAAAAAGAAAAATAAGGCGCAAGTCTTCACTGCTGAAGATGGCGCTGAAGTGTTTGTGTTACAGTCGGGTAAAAAGGGCAAGAAGAATGGCCAGGGAAACAAACAGTCTGACAAACGATCAGAAGATTTTGAAGAGAGGAAAAAGAGAGGTGAATGCTTCAAGTGCGGGAAAAAGGGATATCTAGCAAGGGATTGTGAGCAAAATAAAAAGGTAATTACAGAAGATAAGGGAGATGAGGACTGACTATATGATAGTGAAGATACATCATGTGAAAGTCAGAAATCATCAGGAAAAGTTAATAAACAGAAAACAAATGTAAATGTGATAGAAGGAGTAGAGGAAGTGCAAGTAGATATGGAGGATGAAGAAAGTGAAATTTTGGATTTAGCATTATTGAGCTTAGAGCTCTACTTAGCAGATACGAAACCGGAAGTTACACTTCTGGTGGAGGGAAGGGAAGTCAAATTCCTGTGTGACTCAGGAGTGTCACGGACTTTGATACACCCCTCCAAGTTACCAGAACATTCCGAATCACCTGATTATATACTAGTCAAAGCAGCAAACGGACAGCTATACAGGGAACCACTTTCCCATGATATAGCAATAACTGACCCTGTTTCAGGTATGACCCAGAGAAGTAAAATTGTTGTTTCTGCAAAGTGTCCAGTAAACCTATTGGGCAGGGACCTTATGCAGATATTTGGCATAGCAGTAGTTCGAACTGTACAAGGTATGGAGGCACAGAGACAAATGGATACCTTTGTAGTGCGATCGGAGGGTGAAACTTTTTACTGGTACAGCCAGGACCTAGTCACGACTGGTCCAGGGGCAGTGACCGAGGAACTGATGAACGTAGCCATCAGTAAAGCCCCCTCCCTTGACACTGATCGACAGCATTTGTTACACTGTACTCTATACTACTGTACTACACCAGGACCTGATAAGAGAGCATGACCAAGAATTGTTCAGAAATCGTGCAACTAGACTAGTATTGCGTACTTTGTACTGGGATACTGAGGGGAACAGTGTAGTTAGCTGTTCATTACCTCAAGAATTCCTTGCATTATATAGATCAAATCGATTACCACATGTCAGCTTGACAAAGAACAAAAGTGTAAAATGGGCAGACTTAGGAGAAAAAGTAACAAGATGGGAAAAACAGACTGATTTAGAACTATCAGAACAAGGGATACAAAAACTAACACTGAATTGGTTGACACAGACACATCCAGCTGTACACTTGCAATCTAGCGAGGACAGCTGATTAGCATTTTTATTAGAAGAAGAAGAAAAGGCCCTATGTGAAATTCCAACGACTCTTTGGTCAACAGGCAAGTCAGATGTAGGACTTATTCGAACAGCAGGACCAGTTACAATTACCCAAAAGTCAGCTTTTAGACCACAAAAAAGACAATACCCTTTGAGAAAGGATGCAGAAATAGGAATTAAGCCTATAATAGCAGCATTACTCAAAGAAGGAGTACTGGTAGAATCTCCTGATTCACCATGTAATACACCCCTATTTCCTGTTAAAAAAGCAAACTGGGAATGGCGGATGGTAAAAGATTTACAAGCTGTAAATAATGCAGTAATACCTAGAGCACCTACGGTGCCAGACCCACATACTTTGTTAAACAATTTAAAACCGCAACAGAAGTATTTCTCTGTGGTAGATATCAGCAATGCTTTCTTCTCGATACCTATACATCCTGATAGTCAATATTGGTCTGCATTTACATTTCAGGGTAAAAGGTATACATATACTCGACTACCACAGGGATATTGTGAGAGCCCAACAATATTTGCACAAGAAATGGCTAGCAACCTGGCAGGGTTTACCCCACCGGGAGGTAGTCAAATTCTACTTTATGTAGATGACATCTTGCTAGCAGCCCCCACCCAGCAACAATGCAGGGAGGATACTGTAGTGTTATTAAAATTTTTAGCAACACAAGGACACAAAGTAAACAAAAGTAAGTTACAACTTTGGAGAAAACAAGTTAGATACCTAGGATATGTAATATCCAATGAAGGTAGAATATTAGACGAGGAAAGAAAAACAGTGATTTTGCAAGCACCCAAACCAACAACCAAGAAGGAAATGATGTCTTTCTTGGGTACAACTAATTTCTGTCGGAGCTGGTTACCAAATTATGCTTTGGAATCTGCTCCACTGACTGACTTGATATATAAGACACCAATGGCAGCACAAGATATTTTACAATGGACACCCGAAGCAGAAACGGCTGTCTGCAGGTTGAAGCAGTTGATAGCTTCTTCATTAGTTTTAGGACTTCCAAATTATCACAAACGGTTCTTTCAGACCGTAGATTGCAAGCAAGGATATATGACGTCAGTACTGATGCAACAACATGGGGATAAGCAACGCCCCATAGCCTATTATTCATCGCAGTTAGATCCAGTGGCGCGATCTTTGCCTCACTGTGTACAAGCAGTAGTTGCAGCTGCAATAGCAATACAGGCTTCGGCCTCAGTGGTGTTATTCCACCCCCTCACATTGAGAGTGCCTCATGCATTTGCAATAATTTTACTGCAAGAAAAAGTGGCATACCTTTCTCCTGCTAGACATCTTTCATGTATGACTATACTGCTGAGCCAACCTCATATGACAATTGAACGATGTACAACATTAAATCCATCAACATTACTTCCAACTCCAGTGGATGGCACACCACACAGCTGCCTGCAGGAAATTGAACAGTTAGCTTTACCTAGACAAGATCTCACAGATATGCCCTTGGATAATGCCGAGGTGACATATTACGTGGACGGCTCATGCAGAAGGGGTCCTACAGGGAAGAATCTGGTAGGGTATGCAGTAGTTACAGACACTGAAATTTTAGAAGCCCAATCCTTACCACATAACTTATCTGCACAAGCAGCAGAATTGATAGCTTTGACGCGGGCATGTACTTTAGCAAAAAACAAGTGTGTAAACATATATAGTGATAGTCAGTATGCTTTTTCTACAGTACATGTATTTGCGCAACAATGGAAAAATAGAGGAATGATAACATCTAGTGGAAAACCTATTAATCATGCAATTTATTTTGGAATTATTAGAATCTATTCAGTTACCTACCAAAGTAGCTATTTGTAAATGTGTAGCTCATACGAAACAACAGGATAAGATTTCAAAAGGCAATGCACGAGCTGATGCAGCTGCAAAGCAAGCAGCCTCAGACTCAGAAACTTTACTTTTGAATGAGGAATTACAACCCTCTGAGATTTTAGATTTAGACATGTTAAAAACAATGCAGATGCTTACTACAAAAGCAGAAAAATAAAAATGGGTAAAATGAGGTGCAATTCTTGAGAATGGACTGTACATTTCCAAAGAAAGAAAACCGATATTGCCGTCTAATTTATTTAGATATGCAGCTTTGTTGAGCCATGGGCAGTGCCATGTCTCAAAAGGGGGATGGTACAGTTAGTAAACCAAATATTCCAAGCATATGGATTCACAAATTGCACACAAAAATTTTGTGCAGCTTGTCATACTTGTAACAAGCACCATGCACAAGGGGCATTTAAAACCAAGCAAGGAAGTTTTCCTATACCACCATATCCGTTCCATACTATTTGTATGGATTTCATAGAATTGAATAAGTGTGAAGGGAAAAAGTTTTGTTTAGTTATCGTAGATATGTTTTCCAAATGGATAGAAGCTTTTCCAACCAAAACCTGGATGCAGCAACAGTGGTGAAAGCCCTGATAAAAGAAGTAATCCCTAGATTTGGCATTCCGGAAAGGATTTATAGTGACAACGGCACTCATTTCGTAAACCAGACAATTCAGCAACTTGGGAGATTTTTTGGTATCTCCTTAAAGAACCATTGTGCCTACCACCCACAGTCAGCAGGACTGGTGGAAAGGTACAATGGTACCCTCAAAAGTAAACTTAGGAAGCTAGTTGAGGAAACCCAAAAGAATTGGATATACTGTCTGCCTTTGGCACTGCTGAGTATGAGAACAGTTCTAAATGTAAAGGGTTTGACTCCCTTTGAAATGGTTTTTGGGAGAGCATATTATGTGCCTCAGTGGAAAGCTCTCGTGCCTGCAGAGCAAGAGGCTGACAGTTCATTAGCTAGTTATATGAGGAAACTGTTAACAAATAAATCTGTTTTGCAGTTTAACTCATTTTCAGATAAGGAACAGACCAGACCGGTGGAAGCAGTCTTGACCCCAGGGACGTTTGTGTGTCTGAAAGTGACGTAAAGGAAGAATTGGACGAGTCCAAAGTGGGAAGGACCGTACCAGGTTCTGTTGGCAATGCCTACTGCAGTTAGAGTGGCCGAGAGGACGTCCTGGGTTCATTTGACACATTGCAAACCGGTAAAGAACTTTCAACTTGATAAAAACTTTGTGACTGATACACAACCAGACCGAGATGGCCAAAAACAAAGCGAATAGAAATTTAGATCAACCCCAGAGTTGTTGCATAATCATTTTGTTGAGTGTACATTTATTGACTGTAATTGTGACAATTTTCCTCTTGTTGTGGTTTATCCTACACACAACCACACAAGTGAAAGTGGGAAGGCGTGATGAAACATCTATAGACTGGCATCCAAATTTTAACACATACCTAGCCATGAAACGTGTATATGCAGAGACTATGAACATTTCAAATTGCTGGGTTTGTACAGCTATACCAACAGCATATGGAGGACTGATAATGTCCGCTGTCCCTTTGGGGATAAATGAGACTTGGGAGAATTTACTCTTCGATACAGGAACTGTGAGATCGCAGGACAAAATAGCTTTATTTTTACCTGTCACACAAAAAGGAATTGTATGTTTTTATAAAAATGATACCCTCCAGGTGGGCTGGAGCAATTGTAATATAACCATATCTTACCGATGTTATATTAAGAATAGTAATGGCAATACTTTTTGCAATACTAATTATGATTCATATTTGAACTCATTGAAAACAGCCATGAATGACATTGGCAAGAATCCAGTTTTGTTTAAACAATTGTCAGCTATAGATCAGAAAATGTTTCATGCAGGGCTGATGCGTATTAGTACTAAAGTAGAAAACTGTTATTTTATTTGTGGGAAAAAGGCATATAAATGGTTACCTGAGAATTGGTCTGGCAGTTGTTTTTTGGGTTATTTGGTTCCGGCAATAAGACATAATGCAGAATTATCTTTGGGTAAGATACGAAACGTGAGAGAAGCAGCTCGAAAACCCGAAGGTCCAGTTGAAAAACCTGTGAATCCAGTCGGAAAGATCGAAGCTGGCTGGAAAGATCACAATTCCGTGAAAGACAAAAGCAAATTGACTCATATGGACTTGAGTGACAGTGTTATATTTTGGGCAGGAATATTCCCAGCCTATGGAGCAGTCAAATCGATCTGGGAGCTGAGGAAGTTGTCGAAACTTCTCGAAGTAATGAGTAATGCAACTTTTTCTGCCCTAGAACTGGTGACTGATGAACTGAATGCAATGAGAACTGTTGTGCTACAAAATCGAATGGCTCTTGACTTCACCCTAGCAGCGAGAGGTGGTACGTGCGCGCTTATCAAAGAAGAATGCTGTGCGTATATACCAGATAACAGGCATGAAATTAATAACCACCTAGAGGTAATTCAGCAAGTATCAGCCATGACTGAACCAGGCCCAAACCCACTGACAGACTTTTTCCAGAATCTATTTGGGGGGTGGGGTTCCATCCTAATGAATATCCTGATTGCCATTTGTGTGGGTATACTCCTAATAGGAGAATGTGTTTGCTGTGGGATTCCCTGCATGAAAAGATTAATCAAAGATTTTATTGATGTATCTGTTACTGAAACTTTGTACCAAGATATTGAGATTGAAAAATTGATCTCAGATGACATTTTTTCTGAAGTATAGATTGAATGACTCACCTAGCTGAAAATCCTAAGTGGAAGAAGTTGGGAGATGAAATGACACTATGCATACTTCAAAATAGAACAAAAAGTATTAATAGGAGGGAAAATGTTAGAAAAATGTGTATTTGAATATATGAGAAATGCTAGTTTAAAAGCAAAGTAGTATATAATGCATTGTATTCTATTAATCATATAGCAGAGAGGATTAATTCATGTTTAAATGTAAAGTAGTTTTGAAACTGCAGTGTGGCTTGAAGCAAGCTGACATTTGACTCTGGCAGATGCTAGCTTAGCAAGTTTTAATGTTTATGCTTTTCACAAGTGATTATCTGCTAGGTCAGGAAATTAAATGTGTGAAATAATGAAATCTTCTGCTCTTTCCTGCTGGGATGATTTGGCCTTGTATATGTATTACTGAGATAGCATGCAGCTGGTGGGAAAGTGTAACAGAGAACAAAGATGTGTATTAAAAGACTGAATCTGCTATTGTATTCGAACTGATATGAAACCTTGAAGAAGTAACTTTACAGAATGACATTATGTCTGACCAGGTGGATAGCAAGGCCGTATTGTTACCAGAGGAAAACGTTTTTTAAAATATACAGCATCAGCAGTTTTTATGAATAGAGGACTGTAAGCTAAAGTGATGTAGATGCCCTGTGACATACCACATTAGTAAGGTGGGCACAGCTTGAATGTTAAACCTATATAAAATTGTGTGCTTCCTGTTTCATGTTAGACAAAATTCTGTACTTGTAAGTTTTTTGTCTCCTGGTATACACTAGTAAACTTTTGAATCTGAACCTCCTGTGTATTGAATTTTTGATTTTATTTAACACAGTCCTGCACATCTTCTTAGTCAGTCCATACTGTTACATAGTTCCTGCATGGGGCACGGGACATATTGGACTGAAGAGTGTCAACAGATACCTCTATGGTTGATGAAGACAGTGGGGCTTGTAAAGTGGACCTTGGGACATGTACTAGGATTACCATGGTCTAAAAATGTAAAACCCACCTCCCAATGGATATAGTTCTCATGCAAACACATACACCATATACAGTTCTCTCTCACACACACACACACACACACACACACACACACACACACACACACACACACACACACACTTGCCAGGACTGAGATTAGAACTCTTACCTATCTAGTTATTGCTAATACAGTGCTATGCATTTTTCACACATGCCATGGAGCTTATAGTGTAAAGAGTGTCCCACAGTTCTTCTAAAGTGAACAACATCACCAGCCCTTGTAAAGTATGGTAATGGGCAGTGTACTGTGAGAGCGTGGCCTCAAAATGGTGTATCCACAAATATACACACTTACAAACACACATTTGCCAGGACTCAGGTTAGAACCCCTGCCTATGTAATTATTGGTACTACAGTGTTATGCAGTTACAGCATGCACTACAGAGCTTATAGGGTGAAAAGTGTCCCAAGGTACCTATATAGTGAATGACATCACCAACTATTGTAAAGTATGGCACTGGTAGGTGTACTGGGTGAGAATGGCCTCAAACTACTTTCACCCACATATTTACACACTCGCAAACACATTTATACACCCTAATTCACACACACACTTTTGTCAGTACTGAGATCTGTAGATTCATAGGGTCATATGTGTGTGCTAGGTGAATGGCCATGGAGCCTTTACAAGCCTAGCCCATAGGATTACCCTGGCATTGTGCCACCTGACAATAGTGCCCAGTGTGTCTAATAATTATAGCCACTGGAGTGATCCCCAGGGTGGGATTTCTATTCACCATCCACACATCCAGACTTATCTTGAAGAGGTCCAGTCAGGTGCTCTGCTTGACATGTATGTGAAGTCTATTCCATAGTATGGGCAGTCACTGGGTTATGAACCTGTTCCTCCAGCATGTTCTGTTGATTGTGAAAATGGAGTTGAGGTCTCTGGGTCATGTGGTGTGGACGGATTGGGTTCTTTAGATGTAGCATTCCTGACAGACCTGGGTCAGACATGGCTTTGAAAGTCAAGCAAAGATCACCTCTAAGTAGCCAATATGAAATAGAGAATAGTTAAGGTTATTTGGAGTCTCTCTATATAGCACAAGTGTTTAAGACCTAGGATCCTCTTTGTGAGGTACTTTTGCAGCCTCTCCAGTTGTTGCAGGTGTCCAGTGAGGTACATGCCAAATGAGCCATTGTAGTCATTGATTGGTCTAATGAGGGAAGAGTAGAGGGAGACAATGACCTCTTACTTCCTGGATGCAGCACTCTTAGTAATGAGATGTGCCACTTTCTGAACACAGTGGCACTGTGGTGGTCAACAAAGAGCTCACTGTCAACCTGTGTTCCCAGTTCTCTTATAAGGATTTCAGTGTTCAGTGGACTACCATTGATGTGGTGATTCATGGGAACCATGTTGTTCCCAAAGGGGATGTCAGCACATTTTCTGACACTGAGCTAAAGTCTGGGGTTCTGACACTAGTCGTAGGTCTCAATGAGGACTTTCTGCAGGATGTCAACATCATGTGGGGAGGTAATGATAGCACCCACCTACCAGTCATCTGTGAACATTGTCAGCCAGAGTCCCTTCATGTTGGGCTGGACTTCAGAGGTGTAAATACTGAACATGAAGGGACCCAGGACCAAACCCTGTGGGACAACATTGGTGACTGGTTGGCAGTCTGACATGGAGTCTGCTGCTTTCACATCATGGGTTCTATCTGTGAGCCAGTTTGCAAGCCACCTAGTGATATATGGGTTGATACCTAGCTGAGTGTGTTTGTCTATGATTCCTGAGTGGGGAATGGTATCCAAGGATTAGAAGGCCTACCTATCTTGTTATTTATTCCGTACTGTTACATAGTTATTGCATGTGACACAGAGCTTATAAGGCTGCAAGGGTCTACAGCTACCTCTACAGTGGATGACAACAGTGGGCCTTGTAAAGTGGACATTGGGACGTGTACTGGGTGGACCACAACAAAAACTTGCAACCCCCCTAATTGCTATCACACACACACTTGCCAGGACTGAGATTGGAACCCCTAACTATCTAGTTATTGCAAATACAGCCTTGTGCATTTATCAGATGCACCATGGAACTTATAGAATGAAGGGTGTCCCAAGGTACTTCTAAGATGAGTATTATAACCAGCCCTTGTAAAGTATGGCAATGGGTGATGTACTGGGTGAGAAAGGCCATAAAACACTTTAATCTACATATGTACACACTTTCACACTCACACGCACATTTTCCAGGACTGCAATTAGAACCCCTGCCTAACTAGTTATTTGCACTATAGTGTTATGCAATTATCACACACACCACAGAGCTTGCAGGGCTGTGGGCTGCCCAAAGGTACTTCTAAGGTGATTGACATCAGCAGGACTGCTAAAGTAGGGCAATGGGAAGTGTACTGGTTGTAAATGGTCTCAAAATCTTTAACCTATAGACACACACACAAACACACACACTTTTACATTTGCTAGGACTATTAGGACTCCTATCTAAATAGTTATTTGTACTGTAGTGTTGTGCAGTTATCGCACACACCACAGAGCTTATAGGGGAGAGGCCAGTCCAACAGCACTTCTACAGTGAATGACATCAGCAGATCTTGTGAAGTAGGCCAATGGGAGGTGTACTGGGTGGGAATGGACTAAAACACTTATTTCTACACACACACACACCCACACACAACCACTATTACATATGACAGGACTGTGATTACAACCCCTACATATCTAATTATTTGTATAATAGTGTTACGCGGTTATCACATGTGCTATAGAGCTTACAGGATTGAAGCCAGTCCAAAGGTACTTCTAAGGTGAATGACATTTGGAGATCTTGTAAAGCATGGAAATGGGAAGTGTACTGGGTGGGTAAGGCATCATAATACTTGTCCCTACACACACACACACACACACACACACACACACACACACACACACACACACACACACACACACACACACACACACACACACACACACACACACACACACACACACACAAACACACACACATACGTAGGTGATGTGATATTCCACCCCCCACCTCAATACCATCAGACAATGAATCTCATCTTCATGCTGGCAAGTGGCATGCAACTGTCTGCAGCAGGACATCACTCTATGCCATTCAGGGTATCCTGTGTATGACTAACTCTCTGTGTGTCTCCCTGTGTGTCTCACTTTATCACTGTCTGTCCCTCTCTTCCCCATGTCTATGTGTGTGTATCCTTGACATATTGTAATATGTTGCACATATATGTGTGTGTGTGTGTGTGTGTGTGTGTGTGTGTGTGTGTGTGTGTGTGTGTGTGTGTGTGTGTCTGTTTGTGTGTGTGTGTGTGTGTGTATCACACTCAACTGATGCTGATATACCACATATGTGCCACCTACAGCTGGCTGTGGGCAACCCTGTCTGATGGGTGTGTGTGGAGACAGGTTTACATAGCTGTGTATATGCAAAGACATTTGCACTATACAGAGATATATAGTCTGATGTGGTTTCAGACATGGGCTTCCCTTCCCTAAGTATAGAAGCATGCTCAGTATGACCTTCTATAGTAAGTGTAGGAATCCATTCCAGGGATAGCTGTACTCCAGTTTAGGGTGTTGTGTGCTACAGCCATATCTTGCAACCTGTTTGTGCGAGATATCTTTAGATAGGCTGCCAATATGGGGAAACAATGGGCCAAACATAGGGGGGACTGTAACTATTGCTCTTATCAAAGTATGAGTTACTTGAGTTACAGGGTATGTTTTAGCAGACATTTTCTGACATATGTAATGTTTGACACTGTACTATATTGTCTCATTACCTACTGACAGATGTAATCGGATCATCACAGTTATTTACCAGAGAAATACAAGATGGATAATGCACAGACCTATATTATGAGGTAAAGGCTAGACATTCTTGCACAATCCGGCCAGTTGGGAGGTGTGGCTACAGCCAATTGACTGATGAAGCTGTGTAAAAGGTCCAGCACCTTGGTGATATACTGGCTAGGAATCCTCTGGTTGTGCAGTATTCTTCTTACCTGGAAGGTCATATCCTGGTGTGGCCATACCTGTCAACTGTACAGATTCTCACAGATTATCCAGATTCATGCCTCATATATCTGGTTGGTTTCTCTTAACATTGTGGTTTTCTAGCACATTTATTGCAAATCACTCTGGGTTGTAGTCAGGGAATGATGACAGAACATTAGAGTTTCAGACTTTACACCCTTCATGACATCCATGCTATTACATACCCCCTCTGTTATTCTACTAACTTTCAAATATTATGAGGGCCATATTTCAAATATGTCACTATAGTTGGGCCTTTATCCCACCATTATGTATGGCTTTGTCCAAATTTCTTCCTCTATGAGGTTGAGAGATATGCTACTGGCATTTAGTGGCATGGCCTTACATTTGCATTTTCTTGAATGTGTTATGTTGGTAGTATGGACCCCATGACATTTCCTAGAAAGGAACTATGTGTGAGGCATGGGCCTTTGCCAGAGGCCTGTAGGCCATGTGAGACTGATGCAGGCCATCTGCAGCAAGGCAGTGCATTCTGTCAGTCATATGTTCCCAGGCTGCCAGGCAGTGCCTCCCCCCTCCCCTGGGTTGACAATGGTAAGTGACAGAATGCAGTGCTGTGCTACTAGGCACCATACCTCTCTACGTATATGAGCCAGACATCTGGACAAAGCCATGACTAACTGGGTGACAAAGGCCTAAATATACAGATCATTGTGACTATTGGCCTTATAAACCTGGAAGGGTGATACAATAACAGATTTTGCATTAGCATGCAGTTTTCTATAGGGTATGAAATCTAGGACACTACAATCCATCATTATTTTCTGACTTTAGACTTTCATGGTTTGCCAATAATTTGCTAGACAACTACTATTTTGGAATAAAGACAGCACAAATATGATGCAAACTTCTGTACATTCTGCAAAAGGTCTGCACAGCTGGGAGGTATGTGTAGGTTACTCCAACCTGTGTACTGTTCATACGTGTGGTCCCCTGTCCATGACCTGTCCAGCTTCCCGGCAGTATTGAATATTGCCATCTGGATAATGTGTACAACTCACACTGTAGGTGTAGCTGACATGCACAATAGTTGGCACTGCATTTCGTGGAACTTGTCCCTGTCTACCACAGTACTGTACCTAGGCCACTATTACACAACAGCTGTGAGATGTTGCTGGTCACATCCTGACAGTATTCCCCACACATATGCATAGCTCATTGACCCCCGCATATTGTGGACATGCAACAAGTTATCATGTTGATTGGGACTGCCCTGGCAATGTGTGCTTTGCTGCTATTACCCTACAAACTTTCATGTTTCTGCATTTCTATGGGAATATGGGTGTGGGGGGACACATCTGTCAACAGAACACATTTGCACAGACTGTGCTGATATTGGGTTTACATTTTGGTTCCATTTAGCATAGTACTGTGCCCTGTTGGAGAATAGACGCATATCACTAGAGACCACAAGTTAGATTGTAATGTCATACAATTGAGTTTCAGACTTCTTACCCTTCATAGCTTTACTGCAAATGCAAGGCCTGCTGTGATATCACTGTGTAATTCTGTAGGGGGGTATTCAATCATTGTCACCATTTAAGGGCCTTTGCCAGACATTCCTTTATGGTTTTCTATGGCTGACTTGCTGTGTGAGTCTGAGGGGTGAGTATGGGATCCCCACAGTGACATCCATGCATGTGACTAATTTGGTTTGACTTAGTTGGCCCCACACATATACTGCAGTGGGATTTGTCACCTTAAATTATACTGCATAGTGTGGGGAAGCCAGTATAGTGCATATATTTCCTTGTGTCCCACATAGCTGTCGGTCTGATGCTATCCCAGTAGGCCACCCCATTCCCATGCATGCATGCAGCATTACCATAGATATGCTACAAAAACATACTAATCCATTCATTTATTGTTAAGAAGACTGACTTACCTTGTGCCTGCGGCAGTTGTGAGGATGGTGCTTGAGGGCTGCCTATGTTGGATGCACACAGTACACTGCGTATACATGGTAAGGCACAGGTAATGTGATGTGTGTGCCATCCATTTTACTGTGTGTGTGAGTCAGAGAGAGGTGTCAGTCCCTGGGTTCCTACAGTTTCAGTGTGTGTGCTATGCATTGCATCTTTGCCAAGGTCTGGGCATACCGGGCACACCTTCATCTACCTACAGGAGCAGGCACAGGGGCCTCATCATCTGAGTCCTTCTTTGTCTGTGAGGAACTTGGCAATGGTGGGGGACTGTATGGCCCTTCCTCATGCTGTTCCTGCTGCAGCTGTTTCTGCAGGATCATATTATGTAGCATGGCACATATTATGCTAATGCACAAGTATCTTGTACAGTGTAATAAATGCTATGCATATTTAAAGGTAACAGCTCATAACACTGGTGATCTTTGCTCCTCATGTCAAAAGATGGATGATTTGGTTACCATTGTTAGAAGCAAATCTTGACTTAATGATGATGATTGCACATGTGCAATTGGCATGGCTTGGAGAACTGTTGTATCATATATTAATGACTGGACTGATGAACTAAATAATGTTAGGCACAGAACAAATAGAACACATTTAGGAAATGATGCATCTATTCTCTGCAAAGAACATTCAACCCCTATGGAAGATGATGAGGCCCCTGAGAAGTATGGAATTGTGGATGCAAGTACTCAGCAATGTGAGGATCCAGTTTGTTTAGAAGTAAACAAAAAAAGAAAGAAAGGATGAAGTTCTCAACAAATAACAAGAAAGAAAAAGAAACTGACGACTGTAAAGAAAAGAGAATACGTAGTAAAAAGGATTCTGCTTTGTAATGTAACACACTGGTGACAGGGAACGAAGATATCTGTCTATCAGAAAACCCTCAGTCTACAGGAAAAGACATCACCTTTCCAATGGAAAAGGTAGAAAAAAGAGGCAAGGGGCAGGTGAAAAGGAAAAAATCAAAACTGAATGTGGAAGGATTGACTAACATTACTGTAAGAAAAAAGAAGAGAAAGACAAATGCTGACTACATGGCTCAAGCTGTGGATTTACAAAGCCAGCTGGATGAGAATTTATTACGGAATGAAAACAGTGGAATTAATAAGACTAATAGTGATGAAGATCTATCCTTCATAACAATTGATAGAGCAGAAATAACTGTATTAGAAGATGAAGATTCTTCAGAGATGGTCAGCAAAGATATTCTTGTAATTGGAGATTCAGTTATTAGAGGAACTTATACTTACATTTGCAGAGATGATAATGAACATCGAGTAGTGTTATGCTTGCCAGGAGCAAAAATAGAAGATGTGAAACAAGCCTTGGAATGCCTTAATGTAAGGAAGTATGGATCTGTTTTTATTCATGTTGGTACAAATTATGTCACCAACAAAGATTCTCTGACTGTTAGTCGGAAACTGACAGCCCTCCTAGATAGTATAGCTTGTACTGGTGTTAGGACATATTTTTCACAAATCACCTATAGAAAGGATAGTCAGGTCACTGTGAATGAAAAGATTTTTTGGATAAACACCTAAATGGAAAAAAATATCCTGTTTTAAAAAATGGAAATGTATAGAGCACCCAAGCCTTCTTTTGAGCACAGATGTTTTCAGACAGGATGGTGTGCATTTGTCTAGATCAGGGAAGAGAATTTTTGCAGCAGATATTTTACAACATTTGACAAACACTAGCCAGGGTTTTTGCCAGGTCAAAAATGTAACAGTTCACAGATAGCAACATTCGATGCCACTCTGATGGTTGATAATGCTCGGAGCATTAATAATAAAGTGTTTTTATTAGAAAATTTGCTACGTTCCCACAAGATTGATGTTGTTATATTGTGAAACATGGTTAAAGAACAATGACTGGAAACCAGTTCTGTCAGCGTATAAATGTTTTTACTGTAACAGACATTCTAACAAAAAATCAGGAGGAGGTGTTATGATAGGTATTAAAGATAGCTATGAGACTTGTGATTATTACATGTTCAGTGATAATACCAGTACTATAGACTGTGTAACTGTGACAATAAAGACAACCCTGGAACATATAACAATTGTTGGAGTGTACAGACCACCAAAGTCAAGTGCAGATGACCTAGAGGAATTCATACATTTCTTACATGAAACACAGGAGGGAAGAATAATATTAGCTGGGGACTTAAATTTACCAGAAACAGACTGGAATAATATTGATTCAACAACGTTAGTAAAGAAATTATTCACAGAGTATATTCAGGAACAACAAATGCTTCAGATTGTAAAAAAACTTACCAGGGGACGAAATGTACTAGATATTGTTTGTGTTCCTAAAGAAATTACTGTAACTTCAAGTCAAGTTTTGCCACCATTGATGTGCAGTGATCATGGGGTCATAAAAGTTAATTTGTTGCTAGATAATTCTGCCAAACCGAAATCTAAGCCAATGCACAGAAGGTTAATTACAGATTATAGGGAAACAAAAAAGTTGCTATATAAAACTAACTAGAGTGAGGTGTTCAGTGGAAAAACTGCAGATGGAATGTGGAAAGTTTTGAAAGCGAAATTGTTTTTGTGCAAAAAGTCAAAAAATGTTTAACATCAGGATCTAGGCACATAACATCAGGGGGCTATATTTCCATAAGAACAAGATACCTGATTAAGGTGAGAGACAAAAAATATAAGAAATGGAAGAGAGGTCGAACTACAACTTTGAAAACTGAAATAAACGAGCTGGACAAACAGATTAAGCATAGTGTTAGACAAGATCAAGAAAAATTTGAAGAAAATTTATATAAAGATATTGAGCATAATAGGAAACATTTTTATAGATACATAAGATGTGGAGGGAGTAAAGATACACAAATTGATAAACTGTTTGCAGATTCTAAAATTTATTCTCAGACACAACAGATTATAGATATATTTACAAAATCTTATGCAAAACAGTTTGGCTCCACAAAAGGAGTAGTAAGTTGTCCTAGTGACATCCAGGTAACCCCAGATACTGGAATCAAATTAGATTATATTGAAAAAGAACTGTGCAAACTGGATCCAAACAAAGCTCAGGGAGGAAACGGAATAAGTAACAATGATTTGAGAACACTCAAGCAAGAACTTACACAGCCATTACATCTATTATTCACTAGGTCATATAAATATGGGGAGATTCCTCAAGATTGGAGACATGCACTTATTAAACCTCTCTTTAAGGGAAAGGGGAGTAGGACAAACCCAGAATCATATAGACCCTTAAGTCTACTTTCATGTTGTAGAAAAATAATGGAGAAGGTAATACTGGATAAGTTATTGTCAGAACTGGATAGATTGGGACTTGAAACCATATATCAGCATGCATATGTTGAAAATAGATCTATTACCACCTGTAACATAATGTTCTATAACAATATAACAGCTATGAATGAAAAATTGCGCTGTGATGTGATTTATATAGATTTAACTTCAGCATTTGACAGGGTCATGCACAAAACAGTGATCAATAAGTTAGTATAACTAGGTATTGACTACTGTTTTTGCATGGCTTACAAATAGGACATGGCAAGTATCATACACCAACTGGACAGGTGAAATCATTGGTTACAGTCAAGGTGCCCCACAGGGCTCTGTACTAGGTCCTTACTTGTTTAGATTGTATCTTTCAGACCTTACTTTTTCATCTGAGGTGTTCTACAGTCTATATACTGATGACCTGAAAATGGGTAAACTGATTACAAGTGTTACAGATAAGGCATGTCTGCAAAATAATTTGACTAAATTGACCATTTTGGCACAGGAGAATAATATGTTGATAAATACATCAAAAACTGAGCATATGAGATTTGGGAGACATAAACTGAAAGGTGAATATTTAATACAACACACAGTGATTGAAACTGTAGACTCATTTAAGGACCTGGGTATATGGGTAGATTCAGCTATGAGTTTTTCTAATCATATCACCCAATTGGATAATGATAGTTATAGAACTATAGGTTGTATAAAAAGATTTATAAAGTCTAGGAAATCAACATAATGAAGTCATTGTTTGTTAGTTACATTAGACCCAAACTTGAGTATGGAATAACAATATGGAAACCCTATAGGAAAACAAGCATGAATAAACTGGAAAGAGTACAATGGAAATATACCAAGGGCATCCATGGATGAGAAAATCTAAGTTATTATGAAACACTAAAATATCTGAACTTGCACAGTGTCTCTTACAGATATTTAAGAGGAGATCTTATCCAGGTATATAAGGCATTTAGGGACAACTACCTCTTGGAATATTTGGGATTATCAAAACGTACTAGAGAATCATCAGATAACCTATGTAGAAGATTCTATAGGAATGAGAAATGTACTAATTGGTTCTCTAATAGAGCAGCTGATGCTTGGAACAGACTGCCTAATTACATTAAAGCAAGTACTAGTTTAGATATTTTTAAGAACAGCCTGGACATTTATTATGGGAACAAGTGTGTTGGCATAATGGCAAGCTAGAAGGGCTTTAATGCCCGTGCTTGAAACATTTGTATGTATGTATTATGAACATGTGTGTACATGTGGCTGGAGAGTACTGCAAGGCTTCACCAGATATATCAAGACAGTGGAACCGTGACTTGAGCATCCCAAACACATGCTCTATAATGATCCTGGTTTGTTGTGTGCCTCATTATGGCATTCTTGAGTGTGTGTGTGTGTGTGTGTGTGTGTGTGTGTGTGTGTGTGTGTGTGTGTGTGTGTGTGTGTGTGTGCGTGTGTGTGTGTGTGCATTTCTGATGGGTGTCATCATCCACGGCTCCAGTGCATAACCAGCATCCCCCACCAGATGGCCATATGGGATGTCCCCACTGGCAAATGCCTGGTACAGTTGTGATGAATGCCAGATGTGGGAGTCAGATGTGGGAGTCGTGATAGCTTCCAGGGTTGCCAGCACACACATTCATGATAATGCCCTGGGCATTGCCCATGACCTGGCAGTTGATAGAGGGGAAGCCCTTGCAGTTTATGTAGACCCTACCCTATTCACCAGGTGGTTCTTTGATGTGGATGTGCAGGTAGTCTATCGCAACCAGTAACTCCGGGTATTCCGCTACATGGTGGAAGAGACACATATTGTTAGTCCTCTCCTCATGGGTGTTGGGGAAGTAAATGTGCTCACCAGCATGTGGTAGGATGGCATCCAAGAACTGGTGGAGATCCCTGGATGCAGGTGTCTGTGAGACCCCCTTAATGTCCCCAGTAGGTCTTTGGAAAGTACCTGTAGCTAGTATTCTTAAGGCTACACATACCTTGGTATCCACTGGGATGTGTTCCCTCTGTTGGCTCTGGGTCTGAGTTGAGGCTGGCACAGCTCAATGATTTGCTGAAGTATGTCTCTGTCCACCCTGTGGTACTCTACTATCTCCAGATCATGTAGCCCCTGGTATGTTACCGTGGGTCTGAACACTCTTCTCCTCTGTCTGTGGCGGTTGTCAGCATTATCCTCCTCAATGCCTTCAGCCTCCAGCACATACTGATGGATCAAAGCAATGGCAGCCCCTAACATGTTTTTGGTTAAAATTCTCCCGCATGTGTACACCAATGTTGCAGAATTTGTGGGAAAAAACAGACTGGAAGGTGTTTGCATAGTTTATAATGTTATGCTGCAGATGCTGCCGGTATGATTGTCTGACGATGATGCATTCCACCTGCCTGCTATGTTATTTGTACTAGATTTCTTTTATTCTGCTATTTCCCTTTTTTCCCTTTTTTCCTTTCTCATTTCTGCTCCTTTTAAGCTCTGAGGCACGGTGTGCAAACCCAGTGCCCAAAAGTAAACAGTCCTGCAATTTTCCACATTTTTTTTTTGTTTGTTTGTTTTGTTTTAGACAAGGTGCATGCCATGCAAACCCATTTAGCTAAGGTAAACAATGAGGGATGGCTCTCCCCTGAACAAGAACATGGTCTTCATTTCATGGAATAAGTCAATACAGCCTGAGACACACCCCCTTACTTAGCTGTGCTTAGCTAAGTTCAAATATGAGCCGTGGAGTTCCAATGTGCTCACCCAAGCATGACACACACCCTTTTCATGTCACCTGCTTCTCCTGCTTACACCACTGCCTTATAGCTCTTACATGGTTAGGTGCAGTTTGGCACTTGTCTTTTTTTTTGTGATTCAGTAAATTTCCCTCATTAGAATACCCCACTGCCTTAGTCCCTAGTTACAGCACTACACCAGAGCCTTTCCCCTCAGCAACCACTGTTCCCTGCTGTTGTTTTGATTCTGCATGCCATAGACTATAATGGCAAAATTCAGATTTCACTTAAAATTACCTTTTCACATTTTTTCTTTATTTTTGGCATGATCCCGTTTGCGCGCCGCTGCCCTATGCTTAAATGGCCGAGATAGGCCAAAAAAAATAGACTTTGAATTTTATAATTTTGCAACACTTTTCCATGCCAATGGCCATATATTTGGCCATTGGCATGCCTAAGGATTAGAATACATGCTTTAGTTTGAGCTGTCATGCCTCCGTTTTGATTTTTGCAGAAATGTATTCGGCTAGTAGCCAAAAACATTTCTGCATGCTACTCTACTCTGCCATGGATGCCTTCCTGCTTACTAAATTACTAATTGATCTCATTTGCATGTTTTTTACCAGCAAATGAGGTCCTTAGCATAATTCAGTCATGTCCGTGGTGGAATAGTGTTAGCAGGCTTGTGCACATCCCCAGGCTTGTTTACTGGATCGCTTGATGGCCATATTCCGTGCAGGAACGGTTACACTATTCCTGCATGGAATTTTCAGCTTATTGAATCTTGGGGCAAGTTTATTTCTAATGTCTCTATTATTGCATGTCTTACTCTAATGTCATTTCATTGAAGGCAATCTATTTAAGAGGGAGGATGCAGATCAATATGTATGTACATCTTTAAGAAGCTTTCTAGGGGCATTCACAAGTGTATAAATACTGAGCACATGCGAGCCTTACTACCATTTTGTAGTAAACTGTTGAGATGTAAGCATGTATGTCTGTGTAGCCTGTCAGTTAATCAGTTTGTTTTATATTTTGTAATGCTGCTATCCATCCTGATGTGTTTCTATGTAATAAAGC
Source organism: Protopterus annectens (assembly GCF_019279795.1). Taxonomy (NCBI): domain Eukaryota; kingdom Metazoa; phylum Chordata; order Ceratodontiformes; family Protopteridae; genus Protopterus; species Protopterus annectens. The sequence continues at coordinate 1,416,991,758 of NC_056737.1, read as the reverse complement.
ATGTAAACAAACTACCCCACCTGTTTGCCATCTATACTAGAGAGGGATGAGCGACAGTATGGATTTCCTGGGTCATAGAAGGGGACCTATAGCTTGCAGGGAATTGGTATTGGATTTTGCCTGTGGTGATTTGAACATGGAGCAGCTCAAGTACATTGTCCTGTTTGACCAGCCTTGAAATATATTTGTTTTTGATGTAAATCAAGATACCACCACCTTTAGTCCCTGTCTGTGTAGTACCTGGTCTAAATGTATGGAAGCAGGGCCGGTCTTAGCCGAAATGGCGCCCTAGGCAAAGTAGTGCTCAGGCGCCCCTTAAGCCCCACCCACACCACAGTCATGAAACACCCCTATTTGAGCCACACCCACAGGGTCCCTCCCCAAGAAAGCCAATCCAGTCATTTCCTTAAATTATTTAAATGCATAGGAAGAATAGCTACATCCCAGTGTATCTTTATCTACAACTACTTCTGCATAATATTTTCTACTTTAAATACCAGAGCCAGATCACGGTCAAATAGAGCCCTAGACAGGGTAATAGACTGCCCCCCCCAGAGCAGCTGCTCCTACAGCAAACCACTCCCCCCAACAGCACCCTCCTCCTCAGCCATTCCAGTGTTCCATTATTTGGTTATTTCTCACCAGTTACCACGCATACTATTCTCTTATTTGCTTCTACAGTCATTACAGATATTTAAATAAAATAGCACAAACACAGGTAGCTATTTGCTAAACAATACAGTCTCGCAATGAAAACAGACTTAGCATAAGCAGTAAACGTCTCTGCCCTTGAAACTCACATTCATTGAAATGGAAAAATTCATATTCATTGAAACGGCATGAAAACCCACATTCATAGAAAATGCATCTGGCCAGTGAAGAATTAAGTTTACCTTTGGGCTGTTTTCAAAACAGACTCCTTGCACACATTTTTTAGGGCCATGCATAAGTGTATTTGTTCTTTGATTCACCTTCTTGATTGCATTGAATTATATTCCTTGTATAATATAGCACCACTTGTTAGAAAGTGTTTTAAATTTGTAGTTTTAAACATTATTTTTATAAGCAGTGAAACAAAATGTATGAACCAATAACTAGCCATTCCAGAAATTTTCAACCATAAAAGGTCACTCAAGACTTCTGTCATTATAATCCACCAATATTATTCCATACTCACAAGCTCTGCAGATGTAAAATCATCTGAATTCCACACTAAAGATATCCGTACCTAATGAAGAGGTTGCTACCAGCAAAACAACTTCACATATCAATGTTTTATCTACAAATTCAGTGCCTGCTTTCCCTGAAGAATTAATTGCCTATATTGCATTAAAAATTGGTAAGTTGGTAATATTGCAATAGTAAATGACCAACAAGTTCATAATCACTAGGCATCTCATACAAAGGACATACTCAGGAGTGTAGAACCCCTAGCACCCCTTATAATGCACCAAATAATCAATAATCATATGGGCACTGCAATACCAGCACTCCATATACATGGTGTGGGAGTAGAATCCACAGCCTTCTGCACTAAAGACAATTATGCTAACACTGCTTTCAGATTTTACAACACAATGTGCCATTTGATAAACAAAAAACAGCTAGTTGCACATAGAAACATTTACACTTGTTAGAGTATGTTATTAATTTGTAGTTTTGAACATTTTTCCACTAAGCAATGAAACAAAATGTATGAACCAATAATGATAAAACTACCCATTTCAGAATATTTAACCATAAAAAGCTCCTCAAACATCTGTCATTACAACCCACCATCCATTTTCTGAAAGAAATGAAGGCTGAAACTCAAATGTATGACATTTAGTTATTTAAATCTTCAGTGATTTGGCAGTAAACCACAAATTTTAGGAGGAATAGGCCAAAAATATGAGGCAAAAATCTGGATAGTTGAGAGGTATGCATACCTCTCAACCTTACTGCAAGAACTCTGGACATGATGTGGATGCAATGACCATAAAATAGGGATAGATTTTAAATATTACACTTTTTTAACTTAAAGTTGCTAGAACAACAGGATTTATGTTAACTTGCATTTCTGAAGGATATGAAGTCTGAAAGTCATATATTTCAGACCATCAGCAGGTTAAACTTCAGGCAAATGATGCTTTTGAGTTCAGTCTTTGGCCATCCATAAGTTACTCTCTTACCTGTCAGCCTCATCAAAAAATCAAAGTAATCAGTAAGTTTATATTTTACTTTTATAAAGAACATATTATTAACTTCTGCCAACCAACTTTAGTGGTCTCTTCTTTATGATACAAATCACCCTTATCATACTATAGTGTACCAGTGACACTTATCCAGGGACCAGTGCAGCCTATCTCTAAAGGTCCTGCAGTCTACCAAGTGGTACATTTTGTATTGTCAGATACCATATACTGAAATGCCAAAAGGAACACAATGCTATATATTCTGATCACAGTTGTTTTTATTTTTCTGAAGGAAAGTGCATCTTCGAATTGACCTAAGGAGGTCTTCAGAACACAAACAGAAACAATAACCATAGCAGGCAACCTTCAGTCTCCAAAATGTGGATCACTAGCTGTAATATGTGGAACAAGTGGGCAAAATGTGTAACACTTTTAACATCTTCCTACAGACTTCAACTAGGAAGTTTGCAGGGATTGTTAAAATGAGCTACTTTATAATTTATTTTAAATGAACTAATATGATTCAGTATTATTTACCATGCATATTAATTAAAACAAGAGTTACGAATTAAAGTGTGTCATAGTAAGATATTTTCTTATGTGGCACTGCAAAGAACGTGGACTTCCTAATAATCAAAATGAGTAATATCCTTTATAATGACATAAGATGCCAGAGCACTTCTATGGGCTAGGCTTGTAAAGGTTCCAGGGCCATTAGCCTAGTACATAACTATGAACCTATGAAGAGGTACAGTTAAGAGGTATGCTAATATCCAGTCTGTATACCCTACATACCTCTCAACTGTCCATATTTTTGCAGAATGGCCAGATTTTTGCCTCATATGTTCATCGCTTCCTCACAACATTTTTTGGTTTTCTGGCAAATTGCTTAGAAATGAAGTCACTAAATAATGACATAGATTTGACTTTCAAACTTCATATCTTTTAGAAAATGCATGCTAACAAATACTTTATTCTAGCAGCATTGCAATTTTATAAGGGCAATATGCCTCTCAACTGCCCAGATTTTTACAGAATGTTCAGATGTTTGCCTAGTATTTATTTATGTATTTGCATTTGTTTAATGGGATGGTCCAGCTTTGCCAGAAGTGCCCATCTTCAGTGGAGTCCCAGGGAGAAAAGCTCCACATATAAGGCATTTTACACTGTACATTAATAAAGACATTTAGTACATATCTTAGTAAATATATTTTTGTTCTGTTCCTCACCTTTGTGATTTTCTGTCAAACCAGTGAGGACTGAAGTCACTAAATAACACTAAATAGTGACAAATATTTGAGTTTCAGACTTCATATCCCTCAGAAAAATTACAATCATACTTCTCAATCTCTTAGCAAGAGAAGTATGGACAAAGCCTAAAATAATAGGGAGACAAATGTCCAAAAATAAAGACAGATTTTAAAGATTACTCCTATAAACTTAAAAAAATGTGTTAAGAATACCAAGATTTGTGACAGCATGCATTTCCTGTGGAATTTGAATTCTGAAACTCAAATGTGTATCATTATTTACTAACTTCAATCGTCAGTAATTTGCCAAAAAAAAATCTTGAGAGAACAGACTCAAACTATAAGGCAAAAATCTGGGCATTCTGCGAAAAAAAAAACGGACTGTTGAACAGTATGTACATAATAATGCAAAATCTGTCATTCTAGCAACTTTCTAACTTTATAGGAGCAATGTTCAAAATCTATCCATATTTTTGAGCCTTTATACCCCCCATTTTTTCTGTCTTTGTCCAGATTTCTTGCACTGAGAGGTATGAAGAGCAATTAAAACCTGTCCCTACATCATTTGGGCCCTTGCACCCCCCCCCCCAACACACATACTATTTTATGTTTTGTCCAGATTTCTTGCGATATGAGGTCGAGAAGTATATTACCCGGTCAAGTTTAAATATTAAAACTAAGGATTATTTTTGGTCGCAATAAGGTTCCAGGAAATTAATCTTGTAACGTTACGAGGCATATGCAAGTCATCAGCAGCTCCAGTTCAATTAAAAAATAAATAAATAAATAAATCTTGTAGCTTTCATGTTTTCATGTCAGTCATCATAACAGAGTCAAAAATGTATCAGCAAATTGACTCAGCTGTCTGGAACAACATGCACTCATGGCCGGCCTTGCCTTTGTCCCCCATTATTTTAGTTTTTTGTCTAGATTTCTGGAGCTAAGAGGGTGAATATCGGATTACACAACCATAAATAAGCGGTCCATACCTTTCCTCCGGTAATGATCTCAGCAGGTCTTTATTGCGTTTAGCTCTCCTATCGTTGTTCCTTTGTCTGCTGTTTTATGCTGCTGAAATAGTTATTTTTGTCACTGGACAAGCTGTTACATTTATGTAAGTATTTCAAATGAAAGACTCTTGATTGTTTATAGACATTAAATAAATAAACGAGCGGTGAAACTTTATTAAAAGACTTCTTCCTTTTACTTTCGATTATGTTTTTAATGTTATATTTAATTATTATGTGAAATGTTAGGAGTGTTGTCGATAATTAAGTATTTTCTCTGCAATGATGTTTTCACTAGTCCGTATTTTACCTGCACAGTTTAAGGTGTTTTAAGAAGTTAAGAACACAAAAAAAAAAAAAAAAAAATAGCCGGGTGTCCTGCCTGCTGGGCATTGTAATTATGCTAGGCAGTAGTAATATATATGTGTACGCGCAGCAATCCAAAGTTATGAAAGTGCAGTCTTAGCCTCTATGGGTGGTGGTGAAATTTTAAAAAAAAAATGTTGTTGTTGTCTTTTCGGCTTTTCCCAGTTAAGGGTCATCAAAACAGAACTCCAGTCTGTAAATTGCGCCCTTTTGAGGCCGGCCTGTACGGCGCCCTAGGCGGTCGCCTAGTTCGCCTATGCCTAAGGCCAGCCGTGTATGGAAGGCATTATAACTTTGCACGGTTGGTGTGCCCCCTGCAGCTTTAAACCATCAGCATTCTCTAGGGTGAAGACAGCTTCTAGGAAGTGGAGTTTTTTGTTTAGACTCCTAGCATTGAGCAGTAATACCTTTGGATTTTCTTGGTTTTGATTTGCTATGTCAGAAATACTTTCAGTTTGGCATTGCCTAAAAAAAGCACTATGGGGGAGACAATGTTTTAGATAATACTTGAAAGCCTAGGGGGAGAAGTGCTGACCATCCCTGGCAAAACAGCATGGTCTGTTGACCATCTCCCTCCATGCTGACAAATATTGCACTCCCTTAGAATGACACCAGAAACTAAGCCAATTATTAAAGTCAGACATCTTTTGTTCGTATTGTGGCATCATCGTTGGAGAAGGTAAAATGCTGCTCAATGCTAAACTCATACAAGCCTGGGACACATATTCTAAGAGCTCCATGATGTCTCTCTTCATATAGTCTAGGGAGGTCCATCTCAGGTCATTCATATCCACATGGACTATGACTGAGTCATACTGGTACTTGTGGTCCAATGACCTGAGTGTGTGCATAATGTGGCAGATCCTAGCCCCTGTAAGCAACTGACTGTGACTTTCTCCTTACTCAGCCTGGTGGGAGGGACATCAGTGTGCACAGGATGGAGTGTCCAATGACCAGAATGCTGGATTGTGTGGTGGCTTGCCTTATGGGCCTAGAAGTAGAGGGTCCATGAGATGTGGTTGTATGTGTTGATGTGGGTGTTGCTTTGAAAGAGTACATTTAGGGATGCTGAGGGTATTTGTTGTGTCTACCTCACCTAGGATGTCTTGAGGTTTAGGAAGGTTCTATATATCTGCCTTGAATTGTGTGTGATGGGTGCAATGTGTGTGCTACTGGCAACCTTATTGTCATTAAGAGTACCTTTATGTCAGAGCTTTGCCACAAGTGACATTGTGTAAATTTATCTGTCACATACCATATCACCATTAACTGTTGGTCAGTAAACATGAGACAATTTTTACACTGCCTCAGGATGACCATATCCACCAAGCTGGCAACAGAGATAGTGAGAAAGTTCATATCCATGGCAACAGACCTTTTTTAATGATTAGGCAGTTGGAGTGAGAATATAAAGCAATGTCAGGAGTATCCAGTTTGCAACTCTGTGGACAGTGCCTCTCACTGCAAACTAGTTGTCCTGTGTGCAACTAGGTATTGGTGAAATTTTAATTGTGTTTTTAGAGGAAAAATGTCACTCAAGGTGTCTGTGTCTATACAGGGCACTGCCAAACACTTGAGGGGAAACTAATAAGTAGACCATGAAAATTTAAGAATGAAATCATTTAGACAGATATTCCAAAGTTAGAAACAAATCAAGCAGTACTTGCTGAAAACAAAGAATTAGCTTGTCAAGAATGATGAAAAAAGGGCAGTCAAGTGAATGACTACTACCTGGCTACTACTAATGCTGGTGTCACCACAGCTTCACTCTTCTGGGATAAAATGCTCCTTTGCTTCTTCTCTCGCCAGAAGCAAAACATTAGCACCACTCACAAGATGAGAAGTAGGTCACAGCCTATTTGGTGATCCACAGTCTTGTCACGGATGATGCAAGGGACAGTAAGCTTGTTGTAACCTTTTCCTGGTAGAGGCTTTGAATAGCAACTAGACCAATCTGGAACGTCAAGCACAAATACTTACTTCCCAACCAGAAACAGTCAGGAATCAATGCACTCTGCTCCTTCTCTCACCAGGAGCAGAATACAAGCACAAATTCAAGCTGTCATCTGTGAAGCTTGATCAGCAGTCTCCAGGAAATAATGCCCCTGTGCTGCTTATCTCACCAGAAGAAAACAGAAGCACCAATCCCAATATGACTACTGAGAGGCAGAATGTGGGCTCTCCAATAATTGGTGGTCTTGCAATAGATGTTGCAGATTTTAAAGGTAAGATGAAAAAAAATGGGTTAATATCCTAAGTCCTACAGTGTGTACTAAGCAACTAGATATGAAAGAGGGGGTAACCTAAGCTTTATTTATTATTTATTTATTTTGACATTTGTTGACTGGGTTAGTCGCACTGAGCAGAAGCTCTTTTTCCACAGAGACTCTGGCAGAAAAGCTCCTTTAAAATTAGTTAAATTATAACAACTATTACAAAAATTTAGATATGCAGAAACAATACAATTAATTACAATTTTGTTTTGAAGAAATGGAAATAAAATAAGCAATACAGAGAGATACAAATATGATGTAATTAGTAGCAGAAGAGCAGGGAATGGATGGAAGGATGGCTGTATTAAGTAGGGTCATGACAAGTGCAAGTCTAGTGTTAAGCAGGTATAGTTTTAAGGATTTTTTGAAGAAGTTAGAATTAGGAATAGTTCTTAGGGACAAAGCCAGTTTGTTCTAAGAATTAGTAACTGAGCATCTATGGAGTTGTTTACCTATTTTTTTGGGTTTGGGAATTTCTAAGAGATGTTGGTCTGAGTTTCGAAGAGTACGGTCGGGAGTGTAGGGTGAAATAAGATACAAGAGAGCTAAGCAAGAGGTAGACTTGTTGAGAATGGTTTAAGTGATGTTCAATTGAGGGAGGAGAAGTTGTTGGTGGAATTCTAGCCACTGAAGGTTTTTTAAAGATAAGCAATGATGGGAGTGATATGGTAGATTTGCTGCAAATCTCACAATCTTATTGTACGTGAGTTCAAGTTTGGAAAAGAGATTGGTTTGTAGGTTTATAAGGATTAGTGCAGCATAAAGTAGGCTAAGCAGAAGAAAGGCTGGAGATAAAGTGAGTTTAGATTCATTGATAAGAATTTTTTTGTTCCTATAAAGTAACCTAATTTTTGATGGATTTTTAGGGTGGCTTGTTGTATGTAGACATCAAATTTTAGTTGGTCATCAATACTAACTACTAGTAGTTTTGTGTGTGGTTCTGCTTTGATGATTATGTTATCAAGGGAAGTAATGATAAAGGTTGTCTTAGCATGAGATGGGGATTTAGGCAGGAATAAGAGGAGCTTGTTTTTTTTTTTTTTTTGATTCAGTAAAAGTTGGTTGCTAGTTAGCCATCTTTCGTTGGAGTGCAACGATTCTAGTGTGAGAATGAGAAGATGAGATAGATTATCAGAGGAAGAGATGATAGTTGAGTCATCTGCATATTGTATAAATGAGAAGTGGGGAATATATGTGTAGAAGTTATTAGTGAAAACATTAAATAATAAAGGTCCAAGGATGGAGCCCTCTGCGACTCCAGTGATGACTGGGAGGAAGGGGGAGAGAGCAGTATGCCATCTAACTGACTGAAGCCTGTTGGAGAGATAACTATAAAAACAGGAAATTCCTGAGTTAGAGAAGTTAAGGTCAGAAAGTTTAGCTTGAAATTTGTTGTGAGAGATAGTGTCAATGGCCTTAGAGAGGTAAAGGAATAGGCAAGCTGCAAGTCAGTTGTTGTCTCGGGTAATAGTCCGAGTAAAAGATAAACGAGCAGTAGCTGTACTGTGTTTGGGGTGAAAGCCATTCTGTGTGGGTTTAGTACATTTTCTTGTAGGAGATAATCTAGTAGTTGTCTGTGTATACACTTCTCCAGAATTTTTGATAAGAGTATAGGTCTGAAGTTGGAGGGGTCAGTGGAGAGTCCTGCATTGTGTATAGGAATGGTGCAAAACTTCTTCCATATATGCAGGATTATGGATTCTTGTATAGATCCATTAATTAGTATAGATATATGGTAAGCAATAGAGCTTGCAGCTAAATTTAGGAAGATGGGAAGTAGATTGTCAGCAGAACAGGAGTTTGCTGAGGAGTGATGTAGCAAATGAAGTGGGAACAGGTTTAAATGAGAAGGAGGTTGGGAGAGTAGAGGTAGAGAGAGGGGTTATGTTAGGGGTACAGTTGTCTTTTAGTGAAAGGTTTTTGATGGTGTTAATAAAGGAGTTGATGAATGTAGTCATATCAATGTCAGAGCTATTGAGGCAAGAGTAAGGTGAAACGGATTTGCCTGGGTGAAGTAATCTTTTTGACAGAGTTTCAGAAAGTTAGGGTGTTAGAGTTATAAACTTTCTAAGTGGACAGTCAGTAATTTTAAAAAAGCAGAATAGACTGAAAAGAGGTAGGCACTTTTTATTCTGGTTGAGTTATGAGCTTTCTAAGTGGAGAGTCACAAATTTTAAAAGAGCAGAATAGATTGAAAGGGGTGGACACTTTGTATTCTGGTTCTGTGGAATATAGTGGGAGCCAATTACTTTAAATAGTTGAAGGGGGGTGCTTTCAAAAATGATAATTTTGTATTTACTCACAAAAGGCAATGAAAAGGGAAAGGGAAGGAGATATGTGGTCAAATTAACATAAGGGGCAGGCAACTAGAAAGGCAGTTGTGTTTAAGAACACAACAGCACAAAGGTGGTAGGGCAGGAAAACATCTCTGTGTGAATCACAAGAGACACAACTGTGGTCTCTTTCCTAGTTTTAATATGCAATTAAAAGCAGAATATAAGTAAAACACAGTATAAATAAAACAAATCACAGTATACAAAATAGAATAAGGCAATAAATTAATATGAAATATAAGAAAACAAAAGAAAACAAACCTTTCCCTCACAGCAAATTGTGGTAGAGTCTGGGTGAGCATTACAACATATCAAAAAAGTACACACTAATGCCCTAGCTAAACAAAGGGGTAGTCAACTTGCACAGTGCCAAGCATGTGTCTGCTTCTATGTGGGGAAAACAGAGAGACACTTTAAACAAAGAATTTACGAACAACAATATAGCATAAAAAAACAGAATACTATGAACGCTTTGGCTAGATGCATAATAAATATACCAAGTCACCAGTTTAAATATTTAGTAATTGAGCAAGTAGTATCCAACGAGAGGGGCTTTCAGGTTAGAGGAGCATGAGCTTTTGTGGCAATTAAGGCTCAATGCACACTCATATCCTGGACTAAATGAGTATTGCTCCTTGAAATGTATTTTAAAATTAAAGTTACTTTTAAGATAAATATGGAATAAGAACATCAAATTTTATGGTGTTTGTTCCTGTTTATATGTTAATATATTAACATATTTACACACACACACACATATATATATATAGACTGCTCTGCAAATTGTAGCATGTTACAGGCCACCCTCACAAACTCAGGAAACTCACATGGCCTTCCTGAAAACACTAGAGGGGATAAATGTATCACCAAACACCATCATACTAGGTGACTTCAATTACCCTAATATAGACTGGGAACACTACTCAAGCCCAAACACCCTAGCCCAAAAGTTCCTGGAATTCATAAACTCAAATGCCATGGAACAACTAGTCACCATCCCCACAAGAGGAGATAACATACTTGATCTCATCATCACGAACATGGGAGCACAATGTTCAACACCGAAGTATACCCCTCACTGGTGAGATCAGATCACAAACTAATCTCGCTGGAGGTCCTCATCCCACCCCACCTGAAATAAAAGACCACAGTAAAGAACTTCTCAAAAGCCGACTTCACACTTCTAAAGACTAGTGTGGTCTCCTTTCAGGCCCCGAGCCGGCGGAAAACAATACTCAAGCCGCTGAATCACTTACAAACGCCTTCTACCAGCACCTGCAGGACTGCATGGATAAGGCAATCCCAAGCAAAACAAAGACTCTTTGTACCAAAGGCAAGCGTCCAGTCTGGTGGACCCCAGCCATAAACAAACTCTACAACAAAAGGAGGAAGCTACTACAAGATAGAGCAAAATCCTTAAAAGGTAAGACACCCTTGATCACTATAAGTAAAAAACTAAGAGCTCTCATAAAATCATCCAAAGCAAATTTCGAGAGAAAAATAGCTAAAGACTCAAAAGACAATCATAAGGCCTTCTTTAGCTATGTTAGAAACCTAGGAGGAAACTCCCAGATATGCTCAGAACTAGTTCAAAATGATGTGAAGATTACTGATCCTACAGACATTGCCAACATACTGGCTGACAGGTTCAGTGCAAACTTCTCCCCTCCCCAAAGGAGAGATATCTATACCAAATGAGTGCAGCCCCCAAACATCTCCAGCGCCCAAGTGAGAACTGCTCTCTCCAAAGTAAAAACACAGCATCCATGGGACCCGATGGTGTCCCCGGCTGTGTGCTCCACGAACTCAATGAGGAATTAAACCCACAGCTAGGACAGCTGTTTAATCAAAGTCTTACCTCTGGATACGTACCCACGGAGTGGCGCACTGCAACTGTGGTCCCACTTCACAAAGGCGGTGCCTCCACAGACCCTGGAAATTACCGGCCATTAGCTTGACAAGCCTTATCTGCAAAGCCATGGAGAGGATCATAATGGACCTCATAAATAAAGACATAGGGAATTTGCAGACTTTGGATCCAACCCAGTTTGGCTTTGTCAAAGGCAGATCATGCCTTTTAAACTTGGTTGACTTTTTTGAAACAGTCACCAAAGCCATTGATGAGGGAAAGGCAGTCCATACAGCCTACCTCGATCTGGCTAAGGCCTTTGATACAATACCCCACTCGGGTATCATTGAAAAACTCATCAGCTTAAATGTTAACCCATACATCACAAGATGGGTTGCAAACTGGCTGAGTGACAGAACCCACAGGGTCAGAGTTGCTGGCGCCATGTCAGACTCAAAGCCTGTCACAAGTGGTGTCCCACAGGGCTCAGTCCTGGGCCCACTCTTGTTTGGCATCTACTTTTCCGAAGTACAAGCAAACTCAGGAGGGTTATGGCTGACAAAGTTTGCAGATGACTGCAAACTGGGCGCCATAGTAGAAAACACATCTGACACAGATATCCTTCAGAAGGGTCTCACAGAAACGGATAACTGGTGCCAGAGCCACGGCCTAAAGTTAAATGCCAAAAAATGCATAGTCATACCCTTCGGGAAAAACAAGGTTACCCCTAGCTACCAAATAGGTGGCAATCCACTGAGCACAGAAGAAGTTATCAGGGACCTGGGGACCCAGGTTGATAGTAGTCTGTCATTCGACACCCATGTAGCTAAAGTAGTTAGGAAGTCCTTCTACATTGCCCACCTTATCATGAAGGGATTCTCATCTAGATCAAGGGAGGTCATAGTCTCCCTTTACTCATCACTCATCAGACCAATGATTGAGTACAATGCCCCATTCGGAATGTATCTGACCCGACACTTGCAGCAGCTGGAGAGGCCACAAAAGTTCCTCACCAAAAGGATAAAGGGTCTCAAAATCTGTCCTATGCTGCCCGACTGAAAGAACTCCAGCTCTATTCAGTCGCCACCGCTTGCTCAGAGGTGACCTTTGCCTAACATACAAGGCCATGTCAAACCCAGATTTGATGAATATGCTTCACCTCAAAAATCTAGATCCATCAGAGCCACAAGGGCGGGAGACTTAAACCTCGACACGGCTATTAATAGGGCGTGCTGGAGGGATAGATTCATCACCCAAAGACTCCTATGCTGTGGAACAAAATCCCGGTACATGTGAGGCAGAGCACCTCGCTGGCCTTGTTCAAGAGAAATCTTGACCAATGGATGGGAGATCGCAGATATACCCCAGGAATTACCTCAGTGTCACTGCTCGACAGAGGCACAGCAAAATAATGGGTATAGTTCCCCATACTAAAGGGGTGGCGTAAGCCACAAAACAATGGGCTAGGCTTATAAATGCCCTCGGGCAGATAGCCTAGTATGAACCTATGAACCTATGAACCTATATATATATATATATATATATATATATACATAGATACATATACACATTTTTACATCAAATAAGAATAATATGTTTGTGAATGAATCGTGAATTTTTTGATCATATGACTTGATAATCACATGACTTTTTAGGGTGGGTTTGTGATGTCATGAATCAGGAAATGTATTTAAATGTTCTTTTAATGCCTTTTATTTGTCTGAAGAAGTTAATTTTATTTATGTGAACGAAAGCGCTCACATTAAAAGGTTTTTAAACTATAACTTGGATTACTGTATTATTTCCAGCTTCGAGGTACCTGGATTCCTGTTTTGGATTATTTGCTCGTGTTATAATTATTTAAAAGGTTGTTTTATTTTTGAAGACTGTAACATTATTGTTCTTAAAATGTTTTATAATGATTTGGAGCTTTTTCCTCAGGTCTTCTCTGAAAATAGGCCTCTGCCCAGTCAGACTTCCCGGTAACCAAATGAAAATAAATAAATAAATAAATAAATTATAGCTAAATATAAAGAGAGAAGGAGGGAAAGGGGGATGCTTCTGATATGGGTGGGAGGTTGGCATAATGGTTAAGGTGCTTACTTTACATCCACAAGGTGCAGAGTTTGATTCTCACATGCAGTAATTGGCTGGTCATAAAATGAAAATAGCCCACAAGCATAGTTAGCCTGGTACTAACCTATGTACCTATATGTACTGACTCACTTTCCCCACTATGGAAGGTATTAAATAAAGACAGAAGAAAAAATGCATAAGGGTGAAGTGGAATATATAAATGTGAGTTAGCTAAAGGACAGCTTCACCAAGCTGTTAACTTTTTTCCTCATCAAAAATATTTATCTTCTTAAATTTAAACATAATAATGCCACATATAAAGTAGGTTTTACTTAAGTATCTTTTTCTCTCCCACACTAAGTATCTGAATTTGCAGTTAGCCAGCTATTGTGTACACCTTTTTGGCTGTTTGCAAAACCTTACATCACTTCCTTCTAGTATTTTAACATTATCTGCTACTTCACAAAGCCAGTTGGGAAATCGGTGAACATGACAGAGCAGAGGCAGACACTTAAAACAGTTAGGCCACTGCTTCCAGTTTCAGATAGGGTGAACAGTTTACAGAGTGTCTGGGAGAAGTGTTAATTAAGTGTGAATTGTCACTCACAAATGGTTACCAAAAGCACCGAGTCATAGACCAGTTGAACCTCAGCTTAGCAGATATTTAACAAAAGCAAGTCATTCAGAAACTGTTTCTAACAGAACATTTAAAATTGATCAAAGTCTGTTTAATAGTGTGCTATACATAAATTACACATAGAGTTAAGTCACTTCAGAAAGGATATGCTGACATTCTCCACACACTTAAAAAAAACTTACACTGAGTGTATTGTCACTGCACTTGATGATGAAACTGCAATGTCCTGGCTATGTCATATGATGGGTGGTTGCCTGTAAAAAAATAATCTCTCTATTGCAGACCCTATTAGACATTTTAGAATATAACACATTACAGAGCAACACTAACCACTTAGAATAATATAGAATTAGTACTGCACAGGAGAGCAATACAAGACGAAAAACATGTTGCGTTTTGTTGCCATTTGTTTGGAACCTTTGAATCAACATGGCTTTTCAACCCAGTATATAGGCAAGAGTGGTGCTAAATATAACAGGTCAAGTCAGCCTCAGTGACTAGTCACCACGAGCTTCTCCAGAAAAGAATGTTAGATGTGGATTCAGGCAAGGATTCCTGCAACAGCAAAGCATGATGCTAGGATACAGCAGTGTCAGTATGCTGGTTGTACAAAAAGGAAAATGTGTGTATGTGGGGAGGGGTTACCTATGTGACTGCGAGCAAATCAGTTAAGCAGACATTTCTATGAGGCATTTGGGAAATTAGGCTGTGGTCCTTAATGATCTCCTGGGCCTCATGCTAGCGTCAATGACACAGTTACGTCATTAAGAGAGCATTCTATAGAGTATGGCTGAATGTTGTTCATTTAAAAGTGGGATAACTTTCTGGAACTTTTGAAAAAAAATGTGGCTTTTCAACCCAGTAGCTGTATATGGACTGTCTGGACTATTGTGTGTACATAGAGTACTAGCACACCATCTGCTATAAACTGACCAGCACCTTTGACCAAACCATTTGTACCATCATGATTTACTGCTTTTATGGCATTGCAGTGAGATGCGGGCATGATCTTGGCATCTATAACATGATAACAATCCAAATTTTACTCAAACACGGGACATCTTAAATTTCTGTTCTAGATTTTCCATCATACTGTGCCAGAGTATATTTCTGGTATAGAAAACTTGAGCTTAAAACAGCAGGCAATTGCTTTAAGAGTATATATTTCTGTGTTTTACTGTCACTTGCCTGAATATATTGCTTACTTTGGAACTGCTTGAATATGGGTATTATTGGTGAGTGGGTTTCCTCTCCACAATTTGTAGAGATTTTTTATTTCCTCGATGTAGGTGGATTGCTGTGTCTCCAAAATCATTATATCTCTGAGAAAACAGGAAAAGCTGTAGTGACCTCAGATTGAGAATAATGCAATGACATGGTTATGGGGATACAGGAGGAGTCTTCCCTTGGCAAAAAATGCCAGAACCGTCATTTGCTGTTTGTAATTACTCATATCAATTGTTTCTTCAAGCACTTTTGTTGGGATCCTTTATGTAGTCAGAAAAAGAGTTTTCAAGCACTAAGGTATGAAATGCTAAATTTGCAGGAATAGGGAATCAATCAATAATAACAGTACACCTCAGCTGTGCAGTAGATGAAACCTGAACTCATACCATGTTCGTCAGCTTGTATCACTTAGTACCTTGCAGATCCCACCCAAGCCTCTTCTACACACCTTTTTTAAACTGTGCCATGCCTTCTTGAAACCCTTCATAATCTGGCACTTTAACTGGGACATTCTACCAGTGTACTACACTCCCAGTAAGTAGGACATCTTTATATCTAACTTAAGCCATGAATACTTCTGACTGTTATTCCATCTATTTCTTCTTTGTCATTTCTTTTAAATACAGTTCTTTGCCGCTACCAAATTTCTATATACTCACCACATGCCCTTCCATCTTTCCTTCAATGTGCATATTCAGCTTTCTCAGGATTTTATTGTCAGACTTGTATCCCTTTTGTCATTCTGGTCACCTCGCTTCACATCTCATCTAGTAGCCTCTTTCTGTCCTTCCCTCTGAGGTATCTGCACCCACACACACACACTGTTCCTGAATGCAGCCTCACTGCTGCCCTACAGAAAGGCAAGAAAGCCCTTTCTTGTGGCTGTTTCCTTAGAAATGCAGTTCAAGATTGTGTTTACTGTATCTAAAATTGTACTCCTAGAAGATTCCATGATATATTGCTTGACACTTGCCTAGATCTATTACAGGTAGGTTCAAGTCCCTCATGACCAATGACTTTCTCTTATCTGCCCACCTTTTTTCTATCTATAAGCTTCACATCATTGTGTCAACATGAAAAGGTAAAAAGCTATCAGTCCACCAATAAACTTTTTCCCCATTTTGTTCTCAATGATAGTATGCTAATTTTATCACATCCTCCTTATTTCTCTCTCTGGTCTACATGGGCTTACTACTTCAAACCCTCCTTAATGTATGGTGCTCTCTGTCCTTCAATTCCTATACCTCCTGAAAGCTTCAAACCCTGACACCCACGTCCCACTCCCTACATTCATTTTCCCAGCACTTAACACTTACCATGACTTTTTACTCTGCTCCAGATGGCTCTGCCTATCACTAAAGCACACAAATCTTGCTGTTGGCCCATCCTCCTATAATCATTCCGTCATCATATACTCTGCCTTTTCTTACATTATTATATGCAAAATGCAGAACCAAATGCATGGTGATATTAAATCTTATATTCAATTCCTCCACCAAGAATCCTAACCTCTTATGTCTGTCAGCCATGTACCAAAGTATCATTCTTTGCATCATCCACTAGAAATATTTAAAATGTTACCAATAAATGTTCTGACATATTACACAAGCACATTAAAAAAGTTTTTGTCCTAGCAATGAACTCTTTGGCATCCCGCTAGATAAAACTGCCTCCTTTAGTAACAACCCTCTTAACACCAGCCTCCAAGTTCCTACTGTTAAACATTGTTTCACTCATTTTGGCAACAGAGGCCTAATATTCAACGCACTGTCCTGTTTTGTTTATGTGAATAAAATCTCAAATGCATTGCTCCACATTTCTCTCGATCCACCTCCTTAGTCTCCAGATGATTACAGTTGGATTGCTTAACACACTCTTTCATTGGAAGACTGAGCAACAAATAGCTTAGCAGGATCCTTTCCATTAATGTTCCTTCCACATAATATCAGCTGATTAGTTATAGTGCCTTGGATCATGCCTTGCTCCTCCGCCTTATGTACTGGTTTCTTCATTGACACTTTCCAATCCTGTATCTTCACTCTGGATTCCAGTGACATGCAGATCAACTCCAGAAGGGGTTTGCATTAACCTCTTCCCATCCTTTAAGAACTCTATGAGGAGTCTATTTGGATAAGAAGACTTCTTTTTCTTAAGGTAGTTTGCACCTTCACCATCATCTCCCTAACAGTAAGCCCATTTCCCCAAATTTTTGATCTCACACTAGTACCCTATCTGTCTTCTCTTGATGAAGATGGAAGCACATAATTCATTCATGTTGTATAAGCATTTTGTCCAACCCTAGCCAGCTCATCCATTTCAGTCCTGTTTTTTCCATTTCCCAGTACACCTAAAATGGTAGTCAGTTGAAATGCGTATGTGCAAATGGGGATTTTTAGTTAATTGGTTGCATCTCATTGAGCTCTGAAAGGTTATTGCAGTGGCTGCTTCCCCTACTCCTGTAGTGCTGCAACTTCTAAAATTATTATAATTATAATTATTATAATTAAAGTGTTTGTGTGTGTGTGTGTGTGTGTGTGTGTGTGTGTGTGTGTGTGTGTGTGTGTGTGTGTGTGTGTGTGTGTGTGTGGAAAGGGTGCAGTCTCACTGTATATGGTGGTATCTCCCCATTAGAAAACACAGTTTCAAAAATATCACTTTTTTAACCAACATTTTCTGCAAACTAATAGATTTCAGGTTAATATCCTAGATTCTAAAGAATGTTTGATATAATTCTTAATTCTGTAGCATGGTCATGAGACATCTTCCCATTGTTTTTGTAGTTCTCTGGATCTCATTAAATTATCTTTTATTTATTATTATTATTTTTATTTTCTTTGATTCTTTGATTTCTCATATTCTTTCCTGGTTACTTAACTTGCTACTCCCCCTTTTTCTATCCATCATGTGTATATATTTTTTCATTATTTTATCCAGAATGGTTTCTTGCTGCTTTATTTATTATGTTTAACCTCCTTTAACCCAGTACATAGGTTTACATTTACATTCTCATAATGCATGTGCTCCTTCTTTTACCTAAGGCATTCCACACTATGTCCCATGCCTTCCTAATCTGTGCACCCCTGTAATATTTGCCATAATTTCATCTCCCTTCCCATAGTCCTTTTTCACTGCATGAATCATTGAGTGACATGGTCACAGTAATGGAGAAAGTTATTTTGGATAAATTGTTGTCAGAACTGGAATAGATGGGACTTGAAACCGTATATCAGCATGTGCATGTTGAAACCAATGAATAAAAGCAGAACCAAGAACAAAAAAAAACACGCACTGATGGAGGTCCAGGCAGCACCAAATCTATTGATGCAGTTCTGATGGAGTCTTGATGTAAGACGATAACTCTTGACTGCTTTTTTGCCTTGTTTCTCTATTAATTACAATTAAATTCTCTGGTTTTTAGTTATCAGCCTGTGTGGTTCTTTTACTGGATTTGGTGCTGCCTGGACCTTCATCAGTGTGTGTTTATGTGCATGTTGAAAATAGATCTATAACCATCTGTAACATGCTGTTCTATAAGAATTTAGTGATAGCTATAATGAAAATTTGTGCTGTAATGCAATCTATATAGACTTAACTTCAGACTTTGGTAAGGTCATACACTAAACACCGATTAATAAATTAGAACAGCTAGGTATTGAGAAAATCTTCAGGAGATGGACAGCTGCATAGCTTACAAATAGGACATCACAAGTATCATACAGCAACTGGACAGGTGAAACTCTACTTTATAGTGAGGGTGTCCCACAGGGCTCTCTTCTAGGCCCATACTTGTTTAAGTTGTATCGTTCAGATCGTTTTTTTTTCCCAAATTAGGTGTTCTACAGTTTGTATGCAGATTACTTGAAAATGGATAAACTGATCACCTCTATTACAGATAGCACTGCCTGCAAAATAACTTGACTAAATTATCCATTTGGGGCATAGGAGAATAATAAGCTGAAATTTACATCAAAACTAAGATTATGAGAATTGGAAAAATAGACTGAAGGGTGAATATTTCCATTCAGCAAACAGTATTTGAAACTATAGATTCATATAAGGAGCCGGGTATATGAGTAGATCCAGCTTTGAGTTTTCCTAATTATATCCATCAATTGGTTAATGATACTTATAAAAATATAGGCTATATAAAAAGATATATAAAGCCTAGGAAATCAGAAATGAGGAAATTGTTCTTTTTAAGTTACATTATACCTAATCTAGAGTATGAAAACTAAAGTATGGAATAAACATATGAAAACTTTACAAGAAATCAGGCATGAATAAATTGGAAAGAGTACGGCAGAAATATACTAATGGCATCCGTGGATATGAAATTTTAAGATATTATGAAATATTAAAATATCTTAACTTGTATAGTGTCCCCTATACATTTTTTAAGATGAGATATTATTTAGGTATATAGGCCATTTGGAGACAACTACCTTTGGGAATTTTTGGGGATACCAAACAGTAATAGAGAATCATCAGACAACTTATGTAGATGATTATATAGAAATGAGAAGTGTACTAATTAGTTCTCTGAGTGAGAAGCTGAGACATGGAATAGACTGCCAAATTATGTTAAAGCAAGTGCTAGTTTAGATACTTTTAAGAACAACCTGGACACTTATTATGGGAATAACTGTTTTGGTATATTGGCAGGCTAGAAGGATATTATTGCCCATGTCTGAAATATATGTATGTATGTACATACATACATACATACATATATATGTATGTATGTACGTACGTATGTACGATCAATGTTTGATATCTCTCCCTTCTACCTCCCTGGCCCCTCGCACTCTCCTCAGTACTGTATCTAAAACCTTCCTCTTCCTCCAATTATTCCGTAACATATTGCTTGAAACTTGCCTAGTTCAATGTTTCTGTTATTGTATTTCTTCTACCCATGCAAGGTTGGTATTCTTTAAACCATACCAGGTAGGCTGAAGTCCCCATGACCATCACATTTCTCTTATCTGTCCACCTTGTTCAATCCATAAACTTCACAACATCATTATGTTAAACATGCAAAGATCAGTAAACTGTCAGCCATTCAGTAATCCATTTTTTCCTCAGTGAAAGCATGTTAATTTTTTCCTCCTTCCTCTTCAGGTCTACACTTAGCATGTTAAATTCTCCATAATGTATGGTGCCCTCAGACTGTCAGTTCCTATACCTCTCAGGAGCTTTAAAGCCTGATAACCAGATGTCCTACTCCCTGCATGCATTTTCCCAGTTTTTACACCTACCCTGTATGTCTGCTTCACCCTTTCTGATCACTGAATGGCATTTACTTATTTAACTTCCTACTCTGTGCATGCTGTAAAATATCTGTACTTTCTTATACAACTCTTTGTACAGTTTTGTAATTCATCTGCCGACCCCTTATTCCCTGCCCATTCCTGCTAGGAGCTGGGGGTGTTACTAACACTGTGCAGCACTGATTGGCTCTGAAAGTTATAACCATTCAGGACTGGCTGCCTGAAGCAATGACCTGTATGTCTTTGATCATCAGGAAGTGTGTTTGAAAAAGCTAGCTGGAAATTGCGTTTAGAGTGGATGATTCTGCTCAATCTTGTTTCCTGCTGTTCTTTTCATCCCTTTGAATATTGGCCACTTTAACTTTGAAACAGAGCCATTTCTGTTACATCTGTTAGAAGTGACTTCCCACAGGGCACTGTATTGGATCCCCTCTGTTTTGGTTTATGTTTGGCTATGCCCAAGTTGATGGCAAAATGATATGGCTAAGTTTTCCAATGACTGCAAGCTCATTGATGTCAATAACACATCTACTGATGCCCACATCTGTCAAGAGGGTCTGAACTGCACTGGTATCTGGTATCATGATGATAGTCTGGTGCTCAGTGCTGCAAAATGTAGCACAGATCTCTCTGGAGAAGCAGACAATCCCTACAACTACAATATAAAGACAGCACCTTCAGAGCTAATACTGTTATAGAGATGTAGGCACATTCATGGACAATAAACTGTCATTTAACTGTCATGTATCAGCTCTTGTTTGGACATAATTCCACCTAACCTGATTAATTACTAAAGGCATATCATCTCAGACCAGTGGAAGTTATTGCCCCCCCCCCCGCCTAGTTATCCCTAGTCAGACCCATAATGGAATACAGTAATACTTTGGCACAATTAGAGACAGACCATAATGCTTCTTAGTCAAAGTTAACCAAGAAAACCTCAGGTATGAGCTTTTTAATTTACACAGACTGACTGGGTTCCCTTTTACTTTATTTCCTATAGGCTCTTTTGCGCAGCAAATTTTGGTTGGCCTACAGTTCTGTGGAATATCTAGTCCTGCAAACCTGTACAGCTCTGAAAAACTGGAAATGTCTCCAGTACCTACTATAAGGACATAAACATAACTGAAAACCTGTTGGTACTATATACATCCCTCCCTAAGTATCCTCTGCCTATAGAACCTCTTTGACCACTGAAAAACTTGAAATGCCACCAGTATCTGGTCTAAGGATTTAAACTTACATTGCAATGTAAACATAACGTGCTGACACTATAGACATCTCACCCAAAGGATACCCTACCTATGAAATAAGCTTCCACTCTGGTCAAACAAAATAACTCCCATTTAGTCTTTAAAATCAACTGTAAAGAGTGAATAGGGCTCTGTAAACTCAAAATAGGCCAATTACTCAGACACGTACAGTCAGAAAAAACAAATAGTATAGCAATAACCCACACCTGGGTGTGGGTAATGCTGGATTTACCCACGGCTGGTGTGATTTGGTCATGAGGGCGAAGCCCAAGTGGCCAAACAAAGCCAACCGTGGGTAAATCCAGCATTACCCACATCCAGAAGTGGGTTATTGCTATTATACAATAACATTATTTAAGAAAAAAAATACTTTTCTTAAATAATGGCATTGTATAATGCCTCCTTGCTGCCCTTCCACAGCTGTCTGGTATTCTGCGGCAGTTCTGATGTACTGCGCATGCGTATGCCTATGCAGTACATCAGAGCTGTGGGCAAAAGCAACGGAGAAAGCAAGATCTCCGTTGCTTTTTACAAACTGTTTCGCTGTGTTAAATGGGTTTAACATAGCGAGACAGCTTTAAAAAGGCAACGCAAAATCTCTGTTGCTTTTTTTAAAGCTGTCTCGCTATGTTAAACCCATTTAACATAGTGGATCAGTTTTGAAAAAAGCAACGGAGAAAGCAAGATCTCCATTGCTTTTTACAAACTGTCTCGCTATGTTAAACTCCTTTAACATAGCAAGACAGTGTGAAGCAACAGAGGTCTTGCATTCTCTGTTGCTGTAAAAAACAGTTATAGTAATGGAAAAAGTCCGGGCAACTGGACCTTTTTCCATTACTATAACTCTGATTTACAACGTGCACGCTGACTAATCAGCGTGCATGTTTTTGAATATTAATATATAATCCTCTATAATCTGGACAATACTCCTGCACTTAAAAATATTATCACCCCCTATAACAATCCTAGACCACTTCGATCCTCTAACAAACTACTAATTCAGACTAGCAAAATTAATAACAGAGCCGGTGATTCTCTCTTTGCAAACTCTGTAAGTAGATCCTGGAACTCTCTTCCAGCTGATATTACCTTACTTTCCACCTTAGGTCAATTTAAAACTAGACTCAAACAACATTTGTCACTTAACTGGCTATGTCAATGTATCAAGCCTGGCTAACTCTCTCTAGAATGTGTAAAAATCTGTTACCCAGTTTACTGTGTAATTTAATTTAATCCTGAGTTCTTCTCAGGATTAACTGTAACCTGTGGAACTTGTTTAACTTGCTTACTTATGTAATCTCTGTAAATAGTCTGTTTGTAATATGTAATGCTGGTATTATGTAATGCTGTATCTGCTTACCCTTGGAGCTTTTCTCCCCGGGCCTCCGCTGAAAATGGACATGCATCCAGTCGGACTATCCCGGTCAACAAATGTAAAATAAAAATAAATAAAATAAATTAATGGGGGGGGTCATTGTATAATGGAATTTATATTGGCTAAGCTCCTAATGGTTAACTAGACTAACTATGCTGAGTTATCTTGATTTTACACCTTCTTTCTTTTATGATAAAGGTTAATTTAAACCAGCTAAATGTATACACATTGAAAGTGATTTGATGGTGAGTCTATCCCAAATTCTAAAAAGACTATGATGGGTTCCAACCGACCAAACCCACTGCACTTTAGTTACAATCTGTCAATTGTCTCAAAAAAAAATCCAAGGCTCTAAAAAACTCTAGTTATGCAGAAGCCTAGAAAACCCTCACTATAACAAATAGGCCAAGCTCAAATTTGTTTTTGTCTCTAACATGTTCAGAAGCATGTTATTCACCCAATTGAATGCCTATCTTAACCGATGTGCACTTGTCAGCCAGGAATGCCATACTTTCACTGTAGACCGTATTACCAGCCCTAGTCTTTTAGCAAAACACTATACAAATCTGAATTCTGGGAAACTAACTATTACTTTATTCTTAGCTATATCTAATAATTCCAGGTTTATGTCCCATTTTATATTACTAACAATCAATTGCTATGCTTTACTCTGTTAAAACATAAATAATCTTTGTGCATTTCTAATCACCATACTAGTTTCTGTTCTTAGGATTACAAGGCCTGTCTTTCCCCCTTTCACATCCCCTACTTGCAAAATCACATGTAGATGATATTGCCTTCCACTACCTATGGATTACTGGCCACCAAATCAAAGAGCTATCCTTATGAGCTTATGGATAACTTTAAAAAATATACTTTTTCTGAATGAAATTTCTGAAAAAAAATATTGGGAAATCTTCCTTGAATGCAAAAAAATGAAATACAAAGAAGACAGGTGGACATTTGTCTGAACTTACAGTTTCCTAGAGACACAAGCCCCTCACTCCCTGTTGCTTAATATAATTACCAAGTTCCCAGTTACTCACAGAAAAGGTAAATATTTTGTTTTCTACAAAGAATAAGTTACTTGCCTTGGCTTTTATTAAGAAAATCTGAAGAAAAGCACAATTTTTAAAACAGAGTACTTGAATTAGTAGAGAGCACCTGTGTTTGAACAGAAAATATATGACATCCTTTTGTCACCTCATTGAGATTTGCCAGTATATGAATATTTATTTGTTTGCTTGTTTGTTTGTTTTTTGTTTATTTATTTATTTATTGATGTATTAATTACATTTCTTGACTGAAAATGTCCACCTGGAAAGTTTCCTAGGGGAAAAAAAGCTCCACTATAAAAGTAACCACAGTGATTGAGTAAAAACAGATTAGCAATGAAGAAAATAAAATATATAGCATCATGTAACATGCAAAACAGAATATTAACTAGGAATATGCCATGGCAAGGCTAGCTACTTGACAGTGTAAAATTGGCTCTAGGTAATTTGGTCATGTTGACTAATATCACCCTAAAGGATTATGGGTATTTAGATTCCAAGATTCATAGATTGTTACTAGGCTAACTACAAAGGGGGCCTTTGTAAGCCTAGTCAAGTTTTCCCAAAAGAATAATAACATCCTGTACCCAAATACAACATTGAAGGCCAGGCATTTATAAGCAACCTCTGACCATAAGGGATATGGGTGCCAGGCCCCTTGTAAATTTCCTAGTCCCCATCCACTGGTCTAGATTGTGGTTAAAGTGGGTAATAGGCACACTCTGCTTCATATTGATGGGAAACCTGTTCCAGAGGAGTAGCAGTCTCTGGGGCACATATCTATCTCTCCAGCACGTTCTAAGTCATAGACAAAATTCAGGTCCCTAGACCTTGTATTTCTGGTACTGTTTGACTTACGAATATTCAGAACATTCATAATTGTGGAGTTAGCAGATGCCTTGTAAGCCAGGTATAGATTACCCCCCCCCAGCAATCTATAGGAGGCTAAGTAGAGGGAAAGGGCTTTAAGGTGCACTGCGTAAGGCAAGTTTGGTACTCCTTGTATTCTTTTGGTAAAGAACTTCTGAGGTCACTCCATTGCTCATATGCCTGGTCAGATACATACCGAAGGGAGCATCGTACTCTATGACTGGTCTGATAAAAGCAGAGTACAGTGGGATAATGACATCTTTGGACCTAGATACCATAGCCTTACTTATAAGATGCATAACATAAAAGCATTTCCTCACCACTGTGGCTACATGATGGTTGAATGTAAGGCTATTGTCTATGTGCGTACCGAGATCCCTGACCACTGAGTCAACTCTTAGGGGTGTATTATCAGCATAGTAATTAACCAGGATGGTTGATTTCCAAAAGGTTACAATTATGCACATCTTAGCATTGAGTTTAAGACCATGGCTTTGACACATTTGTTAGTCAGAGATAGGCCTTCTTGAAGAATGGTAGAGTGTGCAGGGAAGTCAATGATAACCTCCAACTTGCAATCATCTGCTCACTTAGTCAGCCATAAACCTTCAGTGTTTGCTTCCACTTCAGAGAAATAAAAGCCAAAAAGAAGTGGGCCAAGTACTGAGCTTTGGGGGACTCTCCTAGTGACTGGCTTCTTGGTGGAGGTGGCCTAACCTATTTGACTTCCTGGTTCATATCAGTGAGCCAGTTGGCTATCCAGTGGATGATAAAAGGGTTTATACCTAATTTTGTGAGCTTGTCTATAATGCTTGATTGGGGTATTGTATCAAAAGCCTTGACCAGGTCAAGGTAAGCTGTGTGTACAATACTGCCCTCATTCATTGCTTTGGTGGCCCTCTCAAAGAAGTCCACCAGATTTATTAGGCATGAAGTTCTTTTAACAAAGCTGAACTGTGATGGTTTGCATTTGCAAGTCACCTACATCTTCATTTATCATGCCCCTGATGATTCTTTCTATGGCCTTAAATATCAGGCTGGACAGACTTATGGGCCTGTAGTTACCTTGATAGGTGGTGGGACCTCCTTTGTGAAGGGGAATGACTGCAGCCATCTTCCATTCCTTGGGCACAAAATCTAACAGTAAGCTCCAGCTGAAAAGTGATTCAAGTGCACCAGAAAGGTCATGTTTCATGCTGTTTAGAAAGCATCCAGGGATGTTATTAGGGCCCATCAAAGTAGTGCTTTTGGTCTTGGAAAGTGCTTTGATGACCTCTTCCATAGTAATGGTTGGGGGGACGATGGTATGTGGCATTTACTTTGGACAACTGGGGGAGAATGGGGTAGAAACCTGAGCTGAACCTGTCAGCCAAAAGGTTGGCAATGGCCTCTGGTCCAGAGTGAGTGATGCCATTTACAATAAGTTCTGCAAATTGTTGCATATTTCCATTGAGGTTACAGACATATCTGTAGAAAGCTTTGTATTTGTCCTTTGCTTAAGAAGCTATTTTTTTCTTTAAATTCAGCCTTTAAAGTATTAATTAACAATTTTAGCCACCTGTTTAAATTGGTCAGGGAGCTTTTAGTATGTTAGACTTTGTTTCTCCTATGCTTGGCCAAGATTTTTTTTTTGTATAACTGATTGATATTGTGATTCCACCAGAGTGGTTTGTCTTCTGAGTTTGTCTTGTTCTTAATACAAGTGGGCACAGCTCACTCTTTACAGCTATAAATATGGCTGTACAAGGATTTTGTAAATAGCTAAGTATATGATATGGTGTTTACTGGGTTTGGGGGTGCTTGGAATTTAGCCAAGATGTCACTTTGTAAAGAGAGGTTAGTCTTGGAAAAGTTTCTAAAGGATTTTGGTTTCCAAGGTCCCTGGATTTCATTTTTATTTTAAGCAATACTGGTTTATGGTCAGATCTGATGAGTAAGGACATTACATTGGGTTAGAAATATAGATCTCCCATGTTCTTAAGTACAAGGTCAAAGATGTTTGTACTTCTGATAAAAGAATGGACCAACTGTTCCACGATGTTGGCATTTATGAAGTTTAGGAATCACTGAGCTTGTGTAGTGGTGTAGGAGTTCCAATCTATAAAGGAGTAGTTGAGATTCTCCATGAAGATCATATTGGGTTAAATGGTGAGGGACTCTAGTACCTTGAGATAGCTAGTATGGACATGGAGGGGAACCTATAGGTTATAAGGATATGGTACAAGACCCTGTTTATGGTGAGTTGAACAGGTATGAGTTCCAGTACTTTAACTAACCTAGATGTAAGGTTGGCTTAAATATAGACTGAGACTCTTCCACTTTTAGTTTCCTCCTGTGCAGTAGTTGGTCTAAAGGTGTTGAAGGCATTATAATCTCACTGTCGGGGTATGCTCCATAACTTTAAACCCATGTCTCCATAACTATACAGATGTCTCAACTCTCCAGGAAGAGGAAATCTTGCAGGTAGTGGAGTTTGTTTTTAAAACTTCTAGCATTCAGCAGTACCACCTTCAGATATTATTTCATAGGTTCAATTAAGTTGGGAGGTTTATCAGTTTGGCATTGCCTAAAAAAGGCACTATGGGGTGGAAAAGGTCTTTGCCAATATCCAAAATCCTAGTGGGGATAAGTACAGACTATGACTGGCAAAGTAGAATGGTCTGTCAACCATGTCATTCCAGGCCATCAAATAGTGTACCCTCTTGGACTGATACCATAAGCTAAGCCAGTTTGCTAAAATCAGTCATTTTCTGTTGGTGATGTGGCATCAGTAGTATGCTACTACTCTGTAATGTCTCTTTTGTAAAATTGTCTTCTCTCTGTAAACTTATGGAGTTTTTCTCCCTAGGACTCTGCTGAAAATGCACACATTGTCCAGTCGAACTATCCTGGCAAACAAATGTTAATTAAAATAGGTAAATCTTCCTTGGAGAAGGTAGCATGCTACTCACTGCTAGGCTTATACCTGCCTCAGACACATAGTCAGTGAGCTTGATCCTGTCTCACTTCATATAATCAAGGAAGGTACATCTCAGGTCATTAACACCAACATGGACTATGACAAAGTCATACTGGTACCTGTGTTTTAATAACCTGAGTCCCTGTGTGACTTGATGGATCCCAGACCTGGAAATGCAGATAACCATGACTCTCTCCTTAATCAGTCTGGTGAGGGGGACATTGGTGTGCCTTAGTATCTAATCACTGATGACTAGGAAATTTGGCTGTGTGTTGGTCTGCCTTAAGGGCTTAGCAGGTATTGGATACAGTGTTACTATGTGTAGCCATGGGTGGTGTTTTAAAGGAGTGTTTACATGATGGCTGAGGACCCTTTTTTGATTGTGCTATGCAGGAGGTCTTAGTGTTTTAGGAAGGCTACCTGTAAGTGCCTCAGCATAAGTAGTTTTATGTGTAGGGTCTTTACCCTGTACAGTAGGAGTGGTGCATCACACTAACAACCTCTATGGGATTAGTTTTGGTTGTATGAGAGAGTTTTGCCTCCAGTGTTAAAGTGTATTTCCATCTCTCACATTCTTTATCTGGTTTACTAACAATAAGAGGGTTGTCAGTGTACATGAGTCAATTGTTACAATGCTTCAGAATACCCATCCCAACCAGACTGGCCACAGAGGGAGTAAGGAAATGCATATCCATGATTAATGATCTACTAGGGAGGAGAAAGGGAAATTTAAATATTGAATAAGTCAATAACACAAGGAACTTGATGCAATGCTCAGCCTTGCACAAGCTAATTGCTCTAGCAGTTTACAAAATCTGTCTAGACAGTGAGCATACTTTAAGGGAAACTTTCACTGTAAGATACCGGCATCTACACATGCTGCAAAAGGGAATTACACAGCGAGATATCGGCATCTATCCAGATCACTGCTAGGTGCTGCTGTGCAGAGAGCAGAAGTACTAACTAAAGACTGTAAAAAGGGCCAGAAATTGGATATCCGGCACAGAAACACTAAATTAATGCAGCCGTGACAAAAACAATGTGAAAACAAGTGGCAAAGCAGAGGATATGCTAATGTAAGTCTTAGCTTGCTCGTAGGTTATGAGCCAATGTGAGACTTAAACAGCAGAGGAGATTCAATAAAACACACACACACACACACACACACACACACACACACACACACACACACACACACACACACACTCTCACACACACAACACAAGGTCCTGTGGCCAATCAAAAATAGCCCAGTCTTCTTTCCTTTACACAGTGCCAGGCCAGGAAAATGACTCAGGTCCCCTGTACTCTCACCAAAATGGAACCAAGGTAGTTTAAACTAAAGTCTATAAAAAAGGTCAAAATGTGCAAATATTCAACACAAAAACACCAATTAATGTCAACTAATGCAGCAAAAAACAAGTGTTGAAACAGTGGATATGGTAATGTAACCACTGCTAGTGATAAGTAAGTTGAGTACCAGGCCTATACTGACTTATGCCAGGGAGGGGATCTATGTGTCCTTATTGGCCACTGTGTGCCCACTATAAAGCTCAGCAGCCCTGTGTCAATAAGCTACATGCCAGACAGTGTCCAGTTGGGATAGATATATTGAGTGAAAACTGGACCTAAAACAAATAAACCTGTCAAACATAAACTAAGAATGGCTACATATGATATAGGTTCACTGGCAGAACATAGTTTGGAAGTGGAAGGCATGATGGTAAGGAGGATGCTGGTCATCCTCCATGTCCTATAGACAAGATGGAATGGCAGTGCATCAAAGCCACTTGGCTTGACTTGGATCTACTCAGGTGGAGGGCTGTCTAGAAATGATGTGGGGATTGTGGTGAGGGAGAGGCTTCAGAAAATTAGGCTAGATGTTATTAGAATTGGTGACAGACTCATGGCAATCAAACTCTGGTGTAAAGACAGGGCACTATTCATAATCTCAGCCTATGTCTCACAGTAGGGCTGTGGTAGTGAGGAAAAAGTACATTCAAATAGCAGTTTCAGGACCTATTACATAAAGCAGGACTATAACTTGAGTTGGCATTGATAATGGGGGACTTGAATGTTCATATTGGGACAGATTGACTAGGATATGAGAAGTACCTCAGACCACATGGGTGAGGCAACAGGAATAAAGAAGGAGAAGCCATTGTAGACTTCTGACTAGCAAGTGGCTTTATGGTGGCCAGCACATGGTTCAGCAAGAGAGATAGTCACAAGATCACATACAAGACAGGTCAACCTACAAGTCAAGTGGGCTTCCCCCTAGTAAGGAAAGCATGTCGAGGTTCAATCAGTGATTGCAAAGTTATCCTCTGTGAAACATTCATCCCACAGCATAAGCCACTGTTGCCACAATCAACTGCAAGAGAAGGCACTAAGGGCAACAGAGACTAGGCTGAAGACCTGGCAGTTGACTGGAGAGAAAGCACAGGACTTTAAGGATTACTAATGCCTCTAACACCTCATGTAGAAGAGGAAATAGGTGGAGCTGAAGAAGAATGGCAGTGCCTCAAAACAGTATGTGTGGTGACTATAGAACAGATATGCAGCTGAGCCAGGTATGTAAATAAGAAACATAAGGAAAGCTGATGGTGGAATGTAGAAATCCAGGAAGTCATCTAAAGAAAAATGGAGTGTAGGAAAACTAGGAGATAGAAAAGCTGGACTAGGCTAAAAAAGAATACTGGCTGACTAACAAAGTGGCTGAGAGAGCAGTTGCAGTAGCAAAGAACAAGGCATCAGAGGCACTCTAGCATCTTCTGGAGAAAGACTCAGCAGATGGCACAAAGCCACTCTATCAGGTAGCTAGGCAAAGACAGAAAGACAAAGAAAATAGTCATCAGACTCTCTTCATAAGGGATGCCAGCAGCAACCTGCTCACCTTTCCACAGGACATCAAAGGCAGATAGAAGCAATACTTCCAGCAGCTTAGAAAACCCAGTGGAAGCTGTAGTACACTACACACAATCTAACATGAAAGAATAAGAGGAGGAGCCCACCTAGAAGAAGTTAAAAACAGCACTAAGGAAAACGAAATCATGAAAAGCAGCAGGCTGAGATGAGGACACTGCAGATATGATCAAGATGTTGGGTTACTTAGGGGAGAAATGGCTCCAGAGGGTACTCATAGCAGAATAGAGAGAACGGCAGTTCCTACATGACTGGAAAGTAAGGATTCTAGTGCCAATGTGCAAGAACAAATGTTGGCAGCACAGATGTACCCAACTCCTGTGACACTGCATGAAAGTTCTGGTGAGGTTGATTGATAAGCCAATACACAGAGTACTAGAAAGTAAGATAGGAAATAAAGAGTCTGGATTCAGACGAGAATGTAGCACAACTGACCCAATATTTTCAGTGAGACAGATAGTTCAGTAGAAGCTAGAGATGAGGAAGGAGTCCAACTGGACATTCCTTAACTTGGAGAACCCATATGATAAGGTCCCAAGTAAGCTGATTTGAGCAGTCCTGCAATGCTTTATAGTCCCAGAAACATTGGTCGAATTAATGAAGGCAATATACAAGGACCCAATAATACGAGTCCTCCCCACGGTCGAGTGGCATTCAAAAGACATGCTTAAATGGGCATGCCTTTGTTGAAGGTTGGGTGTCGAGCTGGTACCTCGGCATTGTAAAAATCTACTGCCAATCATTAGCAGACCAGAGTTCCGCTGTGGTGACCCCTAATTGGGAAAAGCCGAAAGAAGAACAATAGTGTTTGGACTAACAGAGAGGTTCACGGACAGCGTGGGTGTGCACCAAGATTCTGCTCTGAGCCCACTACTGTTCATACTGGTGATGGATTACATTAGCAAATAGGTCAGGGAATACAGTTTTTGAAGGTGCTGACTCTGAACAAGAACTTCAGCAAATGAAAAGGAGATGGAATGCAAATTTAAAGGCACATGGAATAAAGCTGAGTACAGATAGGACAGTTGTAATGGCAGAAAATGGGGGAAATCAGATGAACATAAGAAGAATTAAGATTAAGGAAAAACAGACAGGTTAATAGCTTCAAATATCTGGGAGGAGTTGTTGAGGATAAGTGAAGTCTAAATGAGGAGGTCAAAGCTATAATCAGAGGGGCTGCAGACAACTGGCACAGAGTGTCAGGGGTGGTGTGCGACAGAAGAATGACAAAGAAGCTGAAAAGTATGGTGTAAAAAACAGTGGTGTTACCAGTACCGCTGTATGGTGCAGAAACCTGGGCACTGAAAGCAGAGCAGTTGGAGAAGCTAGAGGTGTTGGAGATGAAGTGCCTGAGATATTTGGCAGGATAGACACTGTAGAGCAGATGAAGAAATGAGGACATCAGAGCAGAATGCCAAGTAGTTCTAATTTCAGAGGAGGGCAAACAGAATAGATTACAGTAGTTTGAGCACATGTGCTGGATAGCGGAAGACAATCTGATGAAGAAGATTTGGGACAGAGAGGAAGAAGATGAGAAGAAACAAGGGTATCAAAGAAAGAGATAATTGTATTGTGTGAGAGAAGACCTGCAACAGTCAGACATGGCTGTCAAAGAAGGCAGAAGGGTGGCACTGAACTGAGAGACATGGCGGCAGTTGACACGACACCCTGACCCCATGTAAAAAATGTGAAAAAGGGGGTTGATGATGATGATGATGATGATGATGACAATGCATTAACTGCATATGACTGTAAGTAAATTGAATGAGCTGTCTATTATACAATGAGCTACATAAATCCATTATATGATCACATACCAAGACATACTATAGTGTACAATGAATGCATAAGCTGTAAAGTTGAGCTATATGATTAAGTTTGCTATCTGATCAAGAAATGGGTACAGTGCAGTATAACACTAAAGGAAAAAAAATTGGATAAGAGTTGAAACAAAATCCATATTGTAGCTGTAAAAATACAGTACTATGCATTACAGAATGCTTTGGCAAGATGGTACAATTACTCACAATATGAAAACTGGAAAATAAGAATAAGCTGTATTAAAAATAGAACAAGGAGAAGTTCAGTTAGTCCAGTGACTTAATGCCCTGACTTGTTTCTTGTAATTACTGGTGCAGCATTTGATTCTTTCCACCTCTTTTTTTGCCTAATATGTGACTCTGTGCAAGTCATTTAAAGAGACTGTGCTCCCAGGTCACCCCTGAAAAGAGACGCTTGTTTCCAATAGGCTTACACAGTTAACAAATGAACAAAATTGAAAAAAAAATGCTCCATCAATAGTCTCAGTAGCTCAATAAGTAGCCAACTTGTTTTTAATGCTGGAAGTTCAGACAGTCGTATGATCTATTCTAACACCACGTTATTAGATTAATTTTCCAGTACCTCCACTGTGGTGCAGGATGTATTGAGTATGTTATCCTTCAGATAGGGCATTAAACCAAGGTCCCATCTGCCTGAGTTGGGGTAGATCTGATGGATTTAAAAGTTCCCATGGTACATATTGATAAGAGTAGAGGAAATTCCCCAGGGCCGAGACCACCTCAGGTCTTTCCTAAAAACAGGCCACTGACATAGTGGGACTGCCCAATCAATAAAGTATAATTAAATAAATAAATTAACCAATTTAAAGTAAAGGCCAACTGTAGGAAAGATGAGGAACTGTTTGGTGAGTGAAACTGTGGAAGACTACCAGTCATCAGAATATATGGATCAGGTTAACAGGAATAAAGACTGCTAGTTGGCAAATAATTTGTCAAGGAGAGAATGTATAAGTGAGGTGCCTCTAAAGCTGCTTTTAAGATCTGAATTTGTCTGCAGACAATGAATCCCTTTTATTCTAAGATTTGAAAAAGTGGTCTCTGTTCTTCTTTATGACTACTGTCTCACTAATTTTAAAGACAGACTGCCCGATGTACCTTACAACAGAATGTGTCAAAGGTAAAATTTCAGCATCTGTGTTGCAAGTGATCCTGACAGAAAATAGTTGCCAAATATAACAAAGCTGCAAGACAGAAAACTCATGTGATTCTAAGCAAGTCAGTTAATTGCCCAGTGCTCCTGATTAACCCACAGAACAAGGGTCTTAGGTCTAATGTGCTTACCTAGATAAACATGAATAAAATAAATAAATCTAACAGATTATTGAGATTGCTTTGTATAATACCATCAATCTCATTTTTGGTCATCACTGCCATAAGAAAATGAATTACATTTTGAAGGCAGAAAAACAGAGTAATCAAGCAAATGAGTCCAGCATATGCAAAGCTGATATGTATTTATTAAACTCTACGGAGGTGCCACAAGCAGATCAGTTTCATCTAGCAGAACTTCTTCAATGAAAAAAATGTTATCTTGAATTGGTAACATCTAATCACATGAATAAGAAGCCCCAGTGGGTGAAATCAGTTTGCCTGTGGTCTCATTGTGGAATTTATAAATAATAATATAGCAGTGTCATGTGTGCTAGATTGATTTGTGCTTCCAGCAGTTTGTGGTTTATATTCCATGTGCTCTGTTATAGGGTACCTTGCTCATCTGTACCAGAGCAAGAAATCAAACACTTAAATAATTAATTGCTGAATACACACAGTGTTTTCTAGAAAATAAAACAAAGGACTAAGATAGTCAATGGGTCTGACATTTTTAATTTTATGACTGCAATCAACTTTCAAAAGTGGAGCTAACCAAATGAAGGCACAAGCACATATAAATCACTAACTGAAAGTGTATCACACCATCCAGGATGAAGTCCAAGTTTTGTTGTGTGGACGAAAGCACTTAACATTTATTTGTTTACTAAAGTGATTTTGGTCGATTTGACATTCACAGCTTCTGTTTTATCATTATTTACTTGTGGCTTATAGTCCACTAAGCTATGCTGTGTGCGCAGATGTGATCGACAGGAGAGCTAGACTAACCTCCTTCCATGATAAGAACACATGGCCCTCACACAGATATTTATTATTAGTCTTTGGCTGTCTTAATTGGTCTGTCTCAAGGCACAGTAAGAAGAGCAACATAAGACTTCGAGAAACATACATTTTTATTCAGTATCAGGTTCTGACTTTATTTCTTGATATCATTTTTGCTGACATGATCAGGAAGGAAGAGTATTAGTATGAAAAGTGAAGACTGGGTTAGTCATCTTTTTCATAGCAGAACAGAACCTTTCATGCATGGATAGTGGAACACTGATTAAATTCCACAACCTTTTTCTTTGCAGTTCTAGGTACATGGTGTTCCAAGGATATTAAAGGACCACTTCAGTCTTCAAACACATTTATTTTCACTGCTGCTTGATCTACTATTGCAGCATTCATTTTGCGGATATCATTTTAAACGGTTAGTAGGTTAGTAGAATTTTACAATTTGTTCTCCCCCAGAATGGTAGTAGGGTTCTTGTTGAATTTCATAGGGCCGCATTTGTAATCAATGCAACAGTGAGACTACAAGTACCAGTGGGTAAGAGGTATTAAATCTGAGGGGCTTATACTGCTGAGTTACTTTTCCTCGAGTAACAGCTACCCAAAACACAAGATGCTGAGGAACAGAATGCAATTGCTGTTTTCCATAGGAAATTGCTGCCAGTGTAGTTTCTAGTGCTGCATTGGCAGTGATTCCTTTGTTTGGAAAGATAACTTTCTTGTTCATGTTTGTTCAACTGTTGAATCTGTATATGTAACTTTGGGGTGTGAGGGACTACACCCCCACATCAGGAGGTGCATGAGGAGCTTGCCCTTTGCAAAAAATGCTTACAATTTCGTTTTTCTTCCTTGTGTGTTTCAAGTATTAGGTTTCAGCATTATGGCACTTTGTGTTTTTGTCATTTGGATTTCAGTAGTGGAATTACCCGGGTTCTCCAACTAGTGATCACATACCATTAGCTCTGAACACACTTCCCGGCTGCTAATCACTTGTGCTGGCAAGTGCCCTAACTCCCACCACCTTGGTTCCCATGTTACTAAACTAACTATCCCTCCCAGAACCCTGACCCTAACCCTAAAAATAACTCCTGATCACCCACTAAACCTAATCCCCCTCCCTAAACCTAATTTCCCAATTGCTCCCTGTACCTACCCCCCTCTTCCTTCTCTAACCCTTATTGTTCATGTTCGAGTTCAAGCAGCCGCTCTGTCAGGTGGGCAGATAGGAAAACAGCCACTTGAGGCCCTGGATGTGAGTTCCTAGATTTCAAGCAGCTGGGACTTGAGCGGCTGTAAGGGTCACAGTCATCTGAAGCTGCAATACTTTATAGAATTCTCCTTAGTCTTAGGAAGAGAGATCTTAGAACTAATATATAACTAGCAGAGATATGTAGGGGTGAAGGATCCTATGTTCAGAGTGTAGATCATTGGTTTTAATAGCATTACAATGAGTTTTGACATTCTCTTGTACAATCATCTTTTTTTTTTTTTTTTTGTAGTTCCGGCACTTTACATTCTTCCGATATGGAACTGCAGTATTAATTAACTTTTTTTTTTTTTTTTTTTAACAAATGGCTTTCTTTCTCTCTCTTTTCCCACAGTGTAACAGTTTTGCCATAGTTTTTTGCCTTCGTTCAGTTTGCCTTATTTCAGTCCTCTTGATTATGATGCACTCTGAATTTTAAGTTTGTGAATCTCTGCAGAGACTATGCACTTTTTATGCCAGTTGTATATGTGTGGCAACACACTGCTTCACCACAGGGGTACAAGGTACAGTGTATGTAATAGTGCTTAGTGTAGGTATTCTTAACACTGCCATACATCTGCATGCAGGTACAATTCATTGTGGCTAATCATCAGCATGGCACAAACTGAGTAAATGTCACTGCTGCCATGGGCATTTTCCTATATATCAATTTCAAAGGGAAGTTGTTGATTTAGAATGTCTTGGATATCAGTGCAGAAGATATTGCTGTAGTCAATGTGGCAAGTTTTAAGTAGCGTCATTACATTGCTTTGCATAACACTTTCAGAACTGTGAAATAACTAATGATCCATTCTGCTTAAGCAACATCTTTGATCCTAGCACATTACAGCCAAAACGACAGACATCTTAGCCAACAACAGCAATTCATAGTATAATCCTTCATTCACTAAAGGCATCCTTTGCTGTATTAAATCTCTGAAGGTACAATGTGCTGCAAATATAGAGCATGGTACATCTGAAACAAATGAGAGGCAAAAAATGTGGTCTGAACTTAGGGGTAGTTTAAGGAGTGGATTACTGTTTTCCAAAATCAATTTTCAGTTCCTAAATGTCTGTCTTATTTAAGTTAGCAATAAATTCATTACATTTATTCTTTCTGCGTCAGTCAGCACCAGATGTGCAGCTAAGCCATGTAGTGAGAGATTAAAAATAACATAAATGTAATTAATCTGATGCTGCCATGGATACTAATAGAAGGGGTTTGTTGCTGTTTCCAATAAATGACACATTTGCTACCTTGTAATGGTGTTAGAAGCACTGCTGTCTATACCAAACTGTAGCAACAGCAAATTCTGCTTCAGTGTTCCTTCTTTTACTTTACTCCATAAATTTTACCACTTTAAAATCAAAATGCATTCAGTATGCTAGTCACTACACATTACTAGTTACGCAAATGAAAGGGAATGCTGCATTCAATGGCTCATTTACTATTTGAAATAATATAGCAATAACCCACGCCTGGGTGTGGGTAATGCTAAATTTACCCATGGTTGGCGTGGTTTGGTCCCGAGCCCCAAGCCTGAGGAACCAAACAAAGCCAACCGTGGGTAAATTTAGCATTACCCACACCCAGAAGTGGGTTATTGCTATTATACCATGACATTATTTAAGAAAAGAAACCATTACTTTTCTTAAATAATGGCATAGTATAATGCCTGTTTACTGCCCTTCCGCAGATGTCTGGCATCCGGCAGTTCTGATGTACTGCGCGCCGCGCAGTACATCAGAGTTGTAAAGCAACGGAGAAAGCAAGATCTCCGTTGCTGTTTTTAGTGTTTCGCTATGTTGAATGAGTTTAACATAGCGAGACAGTTTTAAAATAAGCAACAGACATCTCCGTTGTTTATTTTAACTGTCTCGCTATGTTAAACTCATTTAACATAGCGAACATCAAAAAGCAACGAAGATCTTGCTTTCTCCGTTGTTTTAAACATTGTTCGCTATGTTAAATGGGTTTAACATAGCGAGACAGCTTTAAAATAAGCAACGGACATCTCCGTTACTTATTTTAAAGCTGTCTCACTATGTTAAACCCATTTAACATAGCGGGACAGTGTTTTAAAAAAACGAGTTATACTAATGGAAAAAAATCCGGGCGACCGGACCTTTTTCCATTAGTATAACTCGATTTACAACGGGCACGCTGGCCAATCAGCGTGCACGTTTTGGGGGGATCATGGTATAATAAAGGGTATCTACTGGGTTTAATTTTATTTTTGTAATCATACTTCTCAACTGTCCCTGATTTTCAGGGACATCCCTTATTTTGACTCAAATTGTAGCTCTGTCCCTCCTAATCCCTTCTAAAACTAGTGACTTTTGGAGGAAAGGTGGTGAATTACACTTAATGAATAATGACAATAATTAAGAGTTGTAGACTTTTTTTACTTCAGAAAATGTGTATTAATTCATATGCTCTGATTTTGTCAATGCTTCAAGTTAATAGCACTAATATTTTAAAAGTGTCCCTGATTGTCCCTGATTTTTTTCTTGACTTGTCCCTGATTCTGTTTAAATTAGTCCCCGATTGGTTGAGAGGTCTGTTTGTAATACTAACAGCAAAGTCAAAGCAGAATGTCCTTAAGGTCAGAGTTCTAGCATATGTGATGGTGGATGAAGGTTTATTATCAAGAGTAGCAAAAGTTCATAACCAAAACAGCTGAAATACACAACTGTAAGTCAAAACAAGTGAGGGAAGGTCACAACCAAATTAAACCATTGGAGGAGGGAGACAATAAAAGTCAGTGACCAGACAAGGTTATTGTTGGGTGACCTGTTTGGGAACTGTAATTGGTAAATATTTTCTAGTCTTGAAGTCTTTTATTGCTAGTAATAACCCTGTATAAATGTTCATAAAACAGTTCAGACTAAGTGATCAAACTGGTGTTTAAATATTGTAGAGTAAAAAAAAAACAAAAAAAAAACAAAAGTGGATTTGTATCAGTGTTATGCATGACTGAGAAATGGTCTGAGGCCTAAGCCAGTTTTCACATCATAGTCGTAACCCATGATGCCAGACATATTGTTCACACTCTGTTGCTCCTTTGAAGGTAACGGTCAGTATGCTACTTTTCTTTTAAGCATTACAATGTTAACTCTCTCTCAGTTCTCTCTCGCTACAAGAAGCTTACCAATGCAAACTACAGACACACACACACTAATGTTTTTAACTTATCCTCTGTGCTTATTTTCTTCCTTTATAGTAGAAATCAAACCATGTTTGCAAACTGATGCAGCCTTCAAAGTATTGATTTGAGACATCTGTTCTATATTAACAGGATCATGACTTTTATGAATGTTTTAGAGTTAAATGAGTTTATAGTGGTTAAACAATAAGAAATTCAGTTGTGCTTTGAAGCATTTCCAAACACCTTAAGTTGTATATACTTAATAAAAAACTGCTGTAGCAAAATTAAGCTTACAAAAATTGCTAGTGATTTTGGCATTATTGAAAGCAGGAGGTGTTTTCTGGCTTAGCTTTGAAGGAACTATAAGAAGACATACAGCATACAGCATATAATATTTAATTTCATTACATTCTACATAACCTTGGTCATCTGTGGGTAGACTTCAAGTATAAAATAAACAAATTCACACTTTACAAGTATAAAGAATAAGCCATTTAAAACAAAATCATTTATACAGTAACAGTCATAAATAAACAAGGTACACTTTTTCATTGCCTTCTAAAAAGCATGCTCAAACTTAGACTTGGAAATAAAAATGTAAAACAAAGTTCCTTAAAAAGAATAATAGATCTAAACAATGCATGTAATATTTGATTTATAGTGTTTTCTGGTAAGTTTCCTGCTTTATTTTTACAGAAACAAAAGACGATAATGGGTCCATAGTTATTCTTCTTTTAAGATTATGAAATACAACAATTTTATTGTTTCTGCTGGAAAGGCATTATGCCTGGTACAAGATCTATTACAACTGATGGGTACAAAGGATCTCTTTAGGGCAGAACATGAGGAATTACACTGAAAAAAAAATGTCATATTTTACTTTAATTGAAATGAGATTCAGTCTGGGATAATTTTTATTTATCATTTGTTAACCAGGAAAGTCGACTTGGAACAAAGCCAATTTTCAGCAGTGGCCTAGAGAGAAATGCTCCAGATGCATGTCTTTGTAACATGGGAGGAAACTGGAGCACCCAGAGAAAATCCACACAAATGCATGGAGGACATGCAGACTCCACACAGAAGGCACCCCAGCTAAAAACTGAACTGGAGGATCTCTTGCTGTGAGGCGACAACGCTACCACTGCACCATCCAAATAATAATAGCAATATAAAGAGTGTGTGTACAGAGGTGCTGCAATGGTTGAATGAGATCTGGGATGTCTCCTAAAACAATGTATTAGCATTGATATGTATTAAAGTGAAGACATAAAAAAGGAGAATGAGGGCAATCCGGATATGATGCAAATGAGACCCATATATAGGCACAATATTTATGTTTGTTATTGTTCAGATTTTGTGCTGCAAAAAACTGGAAAATGTTAAACATCTGTTAAATCATAGAGACTGGTCAAACACACAGGGCCAGATTCACGATGGCTTGCACGGAGTCTAAGAGTAGAGTAAGACTCCATGCAGCCATCATGTCCGATGAGCGATCCAGGAACAGCCTGCAGGGGCGTGCAAGAGAGCTCCTAAAACGGCTCTTACACGGACAGGGCCGGGTTATGCAAATTACCTCAATTGCAGGTGAAAGGCATGTAAATGAGGTAGATTTGCAATTCAGGAAACCTGAACCTGTCTGAGTAAGAGCAGTGTTATCTGCAGAAATGTACTCTGCTATGGCTCTGTGATAGTGCACATACTGTGTGCTGTAGTGATCCTGGGTTATAGTTGTGTAGTGACCAGTTATTTTGTTGCTGGCTATTACAAGGGACATTGAAAACAATGATAGTACAGCACCTTTAAACGGCCGTGTGCACATCTCAGCAACAGTCAGCAGTGGTTATTACTTTGGAGAATGATTATGGCTCATATAACTATGTATTAACTGACAATACTATGCAAATCAGGTTAACATTACTGACTCCCGTTTATCCACAGGTTGTGATACAGATCCCAAGAATGTATGTGTACAGGATTGGAATATTGTTGAATGCATGGAGGGGTGTCCATGTCCAGAAATGGTGATCTGTACAGCCTGGCAGGTACGGTCTGTGACTGTCCCACAACCTCATGTATATGGCTGACACATGCTGAAACTGTGTACATGCAGACATACACACATAAAACAAACAGCTAGGGCTAACACATACACACACATTGCATCAACATTGGGCCATGCAAAAACTGTTGTCCCTCACACACACACACACACATACATGTTGATTGGATGGCTCAATGACAGGCTCTGGAAAAGAATCAACATACCCTGTGCAAATGATGATACCTGTGCCACCTCCTGTAATGTGTAACATTGATGCAGGAACAGGCTAACATGGTGCTGATGCGCAGGGTGGCTTTATAGCACTGTATTAATGTTAAAATGTCAACACAAAGTGTGATATCCTTCTAGGTGTATGTAAGCAGGCATGATGCATTACAGCTATGGCCATCAATGTAGTATAGTTTACAGCGCTGTTAATTCTGAAGATTTATTATCCATCTATGTGCCATTTGACTGATGTGTGTAGTATTGGCAGCATGTGTTTCAGAGTATGCAGTACGTGTGTGATGTGTGTAGTACAGATTTTCATGTATTTATTTGTGAACATGGTGAAGGTGCACTGTCTGCATGTACATGTATAGTGGACACATTGGAATGGTGACATGCCCTGTATTACACACTGTTAACACTTCATAGTTTCTATTGATAGCCAGTATGCATTATAATGCACATATTGTTGTACTTGTCTACACATGTGTATGATATGGTTTTACACGGTGCTGTGGGTGATACTGTTACTATCTGTAATTGTTTTGCATTATGGTAGTAGACATGACCTCAACAGTCTGAATAACCAATTGTTATATGATATCTTCACAACTGACCCACACATGTAGGACACACAGTAGCATGTGGATCCTTCATGTACTATACTATACCAGTAAGCACTGGTATTGACCACCACACATTGCTGGGACCATTACTGTTTGACATATAGCCATGTTAGTTACAAGCAAAGACAATAGGGATATTCCTGTCCACATCTGAAAATCCATACTGTGGCCTACAATGCATTCTGCACATGACACAGTTATTCTACACAAGGGTATCATACAGACAGATATGTGTTATCCAACCCATGCTGTAAACCTATAAGGCTAAAATGAGTTAGTCATCCACATTTACTACACATACTATACCAACAGTAACACATAGGTATTAGACCCCAATATGTATAATGGGTAAGAATGTGTAGATATAGACAAGTGCTATGCCATTTGTCCTTTGATATTTGCATTTACAATGGTATTTTGATGTACATCACTGTATCACATAAGCAATAAGAGGTCTGCATGCATATCCACCAAGGTGGTTGTACAACTATGATGAATGTCCATTATTTACAGACTTTGCTGTGTTTGAACTGTTCTGCAGTAAAACACATACATGAACAGTCACTCACACTATCTATATAAACTGTCGTGTGTGTGTGACACAGATGACCTAGGCCACAGACAATTCTGGTACATGTAGTTGACAAGTGCTTTAATGCTCCACCAGATGTGTCCAGGCACCAGAACTGTGACTTGAGCAGCACAAACACATGCTAGAGTACATTTTCTGTTTGTGCGTGTGCCTCATTATGCCATTCCTGTTCATGTGTGTGTGCATTTCTGATGTGT
This sequence comes from Protopterus annectens, assembly GCF_019279795.1. Taxonomy (NCBI): domain Eukaryota; kingdom Metazoa; phylum Chordata; order Ceratodontiformes; family Protopteridae; genus Protopterus; species Protopterus annectens. The sequence continues at coordinate 1,416,948,836 of NC_056737.1, read as the reverse complement.
GTCATCAGCCACAGTTGAACTGCACATCCAGCATCCCCCACTAGGTGACCATGAGGGTTGTCCCCATTGCCAAATGTTTTGTACAGCTGCATCAGATGCCACATATGGGAAGCATTGTAGCTTCCAGGGCAGCCAGCACACACATTCAGTATTATGGGCTGGCCATCACACACAAACCGCCACTTGATGGAGGGGAAGCCCTTGTGGTTGATGTAGGCCCTACCACGCTCACTGGCTGGTGCTTTGAATCATATGTGCATGCAGTGTATTGCACCCAGTACTCAAGGTATTCCACTATTCTGTGGAAAAGACACATATTGCTGCCCAATACCTCATAGAAATTGGGGATATATACATGATCACTGACATGTGCTGACATGGCATTCATGAAATGGTGCAGTACCCTGAATGCTGATGTTTGTGAAATCCACATAATATCACCAGTTGATCTCTGGAAGGTACCTGTTGCTAGTATCCTTAGGGCAACACATACCTTGGTTTCCACTGGGATGGGTTTCCCTGTGTTGGTTCTGTGTGTGAGATATGGCCTGCACGGCTCAAAAATCTTCTGCAGGAGGTCTCTGTCCACTCTATAGCGCTCCACTATCTCCAGCTCATGTAGCCCCTGGTAGGTTACCCTGTGCCTGCACACTCTTCTCCGTCTACTCACTGTTTGTTGCTGAGCAGCATTCACATTGGCACAACCCTCAGCATGTTGCATATGTTGATGTATAATAGCAATGGCAGCCCCTAACATTATGTTGTCTCAGTTAAGCTTTTTCAGTTTTCACTTCTGTTAGTATACTACAGTGTTGCAGTATGTCTGAGAAAAACATGGTGGAATGTTGTTTGTAGAGTTGTAAGTGCTGTGCTGTGCTGTGCTGGCCTACTGTACTGGCTGTGCAATATGCTCATTCTGATTGTTTTCACCTGCTAGCTGTGGTAGTTCTCCTTGGTTAACTTACTGCTATTTGTTTACCTTCCTTTTCACTATCTGTTTCCACAGTGAGCAGCGCCGCGCATAGGAGCACAGAAAAATGCACATCCACTTCCACGCACGCACACAGGCTTATACATGCTTACAAACGCTTACACTGGCTTACACGACATTACACGGGCTTCAACAATCTTACACTAGCTTACTCATTCTTCAACGCGCACACATGGGCTGACACACGCGCACACATGCTTACTCGGGCTTACAGGCGCACACAGGTGCGAACACACTGTAAGCAGGTTTGCAAGAAACTTCAGTGATATCCATGGTGCACACTGTCAGTTTCCTGACTTTACCTAGGATAAATGAGTAAATGACAGCAAACATGTGACACACTGCTCCAATAAGATTACAGTGTTTTATACATACACACTCATGATGTCACCTACCTTCTACTCTGATAGTCCCCTTAACCTAATCTTACAATGTAGAGGCTTGGCCCATATGGCATGACAAATTGTGATTCACTATCCTCAGCCCCAATTGAATAGGATTGCCTACTAATGCTTGGTTATATCTCTGTAAGAGCGCTTCCACACATAGCAACTAGTACTCAGTAGCCATGTTGTCTTCAGCTTGCCATTCACCTGCATGGTGACTAACTTTTAACTAAAATTACAATTTGTATGTATATTTTAAATATTTTTCTTGTTTTGAAAGCGCAGCGCGACCGGAGATCGGGGGAGGACAAATAGAGTTTTATTAATTTCCAATGGAAAAAAATGCCACTGGCCTTATATTTGGCCATTGGCATGCTTCTTCAACTAAATTCATCCTTTATTTGCAGCTGACATTGCTCCGTTTAGCTACTTGCAGAACGTTACTCGGTTAACATCCGAGTACATTTCTGCACATAACTCTACTCTTGCACGGACAGCTTACTGTTTCATGTATCGCAAATTTTACATCATTTGCATAGCTTTCACCTACAAATGGGGTAATTTGCATATTCTACCATTGTCCGTGCAATGTTCGTTTTAGGGGCTGTCTTACATGCCCCTACAGGATATTGCTGAATAGCTCGACAGACATCTTGTCTTGCTCTACTCTTACTCTACTCGTATATGCCGGCCAAGGCTTCATGAATCCTAGCTTAAGCTTTGCTGTGTGCTAATATGTCTATTTGTGGAGTATGCATGGCTGTAGGTATGTTTTGACCTGCTACATCTGACATTTCTACAGAGCAGCTCCTACTTTCATCATTTGTAGAGGTGACAGTCCTATAGGAACTATATATATAGCTGTGACATTTGACAAGTCAACACATACCTGCGGTCAATACTAAACTGACTACTTCAGTGCTTTTCATACCTTCAGATTTTTCTTGTAGTAGTATAGTCGATAATACTGTTTCCTATAACATGTATCTGTTTCTGATACAAGATATATAATTTTATTACACCACTACACACAATATATAAAGAAATCACAGGCCAGATGCCATTACATTCCTTTTGCAGGACACACCTGCCCAGAGTGTTGTGTTCCTCACAAAAGCCAACAGGTGCTAATCAGAACATATTATGTTATCATCTACCTTATGTGTTCACCGGTATTTGCACTTTCCGTCAGTGGCAGAACTCACATGCGAGTGTGGGAGACTGAACACTGTATCGGGGACACTGCATAACACCCTGAGGGACACATTTATTTTGTTTCTATTAACCTTCCACATTGACTATCACAGGGGGGCAGCCACGGTGGTGCAGTGGTTAGCATTGCCACCTCACAGCAAGAGGTTCTCCGGTTCAATCCTCGGCTGGGGTGCCTTCTGTGTGGAGTCTGCATGTCCTCCCTGTGGTCGCGTGGGTTTCCTCCGGTGCTCGTTTCCCACATCCCAAAGACATGCTGCAGGTGGATTGGACACTCTAAATTGGCCCTAGGTGTGCGTGTGAGTGTGCCTTCTGTGGAAGGTTGGGCGCCGGGCTGGCAACTCGACACTGTAAAACTCCACTGCCATTCAATGTGCGGACAGGTGATCCGCTGTGGCGACCCCTAACCGGGATAAAGCCGAAAGAAGAAGAAGAAGATTGACTATCACAGGGCATAAGTATTCATTCACATTTATCAAGGTACATGCTTTTGACTTATACATGCTTTGTCATTTGTCATCACGTCTTTCTTCACACCTGTCCACCTAATATCACTAGTTCTGTACATTTATTTAGGACAGGGTTACCTTCATACCTCTCAACTGTACACTTTTGGGTAAATGTCCCGAACTTAGACTTATAATTTTGTTCCTTTTTTCATAATATTGTGCCTTTCTGGTAAATTAGTGGCAAGTCATTAAGGACTGTGAAGTTAGAAAATAATGACAGACATTAGTATTTTATAATTAATAACCCTCAAAACATTCATACTAATGAATAATCCATTATTCTATCAACGTTCTAACTTTGTAAGAGGAATATTTAAAATATTCCCTATTTGTACTTATTTTAAAATGCCTTTGTCCAGATGTCTTATTCTGAAAGGTTGAGAGGTGTGGTTACCATCTTAGTCATACGCATGTACCTCTATGATAATCGCTTACAAGACACTGATATAAGTCCCTACGTCTTCCCCCAATGGTTTACACAATATCCAGTAGATGGGTTCTTCATTTTTGGAAGATATAGGTGTGTACTATACCCACATAGGAATATTAATCACTCCCATGGGGCGGACCTAATAAATCTGTGCCAACCAACACCTAGGCACCTAGGCCCATTATTGCATACCCATGATTCCCATACCTGACACCCCTCCACAGTAGTCATAAGACATATTTAATGTGAGCAATAATAAAGTATGAAGACACTTCTAAGCACTATCCACTCTCCGCGTATCGGGACATATGTCATACATTCTGTCAACCCATGTGTTATTACACTTGCACAAGCTACTGTTGCATGTACAGCTATATTGTAGTTGCGGATGACACGTCTTTGCAGCAATCATTACAGGACAGTGCCTGTAAAGAATCACAATTTTTGGGGTCCTGCAAAGGACACCTATATCCATGTTTAAAGAGTAGAACTTGCAGATCTGGCACACTGGTACTTTCCGGGCAATGGTTTGGAAAGCAGCAGTGTATTTACCTTTATTGCATGTCTGTATGTCTATGATGTAACCTATTTATGTACATGTGTTATATCTACAAGGACATATGTTTATATGTTTGTTATGCATATATCAATTAATGCTGTATGTGTGTGTGTGTGTGTGTGTGTGTGTGTATATGTCTGTACATTCTTTATTTCATATATTTATTTAGTTTAAGTCTGTGGATATATATCTATACACAGATATATATATCCATATATAGATATATAAATAACGTGTAGAAAACAGCATTCATTTGCTATGCTGTGAGCAGATTACACACGCGCAGGCACACTTGCATATCCTTATTGTGGGTTACATATGTTTACTAAGTCTTTGTGCTTATGTGGGCTTTATTAATTGTGACAGTACCAGTAAAATATCTGTAATCCGGTTAACAGACATATGCAAAACACAAGTTCACCTTTACATATTTAAATGTCTTTACAGCACAGACACATTCATTACACTTTAAAATTATATGTGCTGTAGTTGTAGTTGAACCGGGACTGCATTCACGTTGGCCGGATGCTGTAACCACTATACTATTGGTGTTCTGACTCATTTATATGCATACCCATAGTACATAGCTACATTAACATATGCCTCACCGCTTCACTTACAACACAGGCATCCATTCTCCTGCTGGGAAAAATGCGGTACTACATATTACACATTCCCTATTCCCTACAGCTCTGGACCCAAGCTGCATATTTAATCAATCCAAGGATATTCAGAACTCAAGGGCTTATAGTCCTGGCACATACAAGTCTTTGATTGTCAGGGTGTTCATGTGGTGATCTGGGTTTAGGCTTGTCTGCCTGGTGAATGGAACTGCCCTGACCGTGTTCAAGTGTGAGACAAAGCACATGGACAGAGTTTGTCCATTTTATACATTTTTACCTGTGTTTACAGACACAGGTGTTTGGGCACCTGTCAGCAGCTTATTATGTTGGCAATACATAATATGGGTGGGGGTGGTTAATCCATGATGAGTGGTGTTCCCATTCACATTTGACTATTTCCTGTATTCATTCATATGAGGATTATTATTTTGGACATGAATTAACTACATGTATGCAGTAGTACAGTAAACAAATGTGAAGGTTTGTTACTGTAAATATGTACGGACCTCTGTAATACTCAGGGACTACCCCACATCCTTCACAAAATTCATGCTAATGTACATACTATTATTCTGTCAACTTTCGAAGTTTGTGAGAGCAATATTTACATCTGTCCCTATTTGTCCACCCATCATTTTAGGCTTTGTCCAGATTTTGTTGCTGTAATAGGTTGAGAGATGTTGTGTCAATATGTGATTGAATAGAATATATTCTGTCGATAATTCATTTGGGGAGACATGCATGGTGGACAGGTGTTCCGTCCTGCATATTATGTTATGCATGTCCATCTAGACACTGAACAGTACCGTGATTACACATACAACTTTTGTCCAGATGTGTACAGTACTAGACATCGTGGCGTGTAAACAACTCTGATGTTTAAACAGGTTACTTATCCCATGCAGGATGTACACAGATTTTGCCAAAGCATGAATGCGCGGGCTTTTGGATTTACGAAAATGTGATGGGATGTTTACAAACGTGGGATACATAGTTTGCAATCCTGACACTGCCTAGGGTGATACTTCCTACTACATATGGGTAATACTCGCTATGTGTAGGTGTATGGCTGCGCAAGGCTGGTAGCCTAAGTATGGCTGGATTTGGTGGACATTCAGACATGGGTGCGGGTTGTGTGCTATACAGGGGATGTTGGTATTGAATTATGCATGCATGGGTTTTGCATTTGGATGTCCCAGTTCCGCATATACCATCCTATGTGTTCCTGTTCCTGTTCATGTGTATAGCACATTTTAATATTCATATGTTTGTATGATTTTGGTATACAATATGGACTGTCAGGTTACTTTACGATTGTTATATGTTTGTTCTTTGTGTTTCTTTCTGATTCACAATGGATTGGCACATTTTCCATTGGGCAATGTGGGGTAGTTGGAGTATTACTACGTGACTTTGCAGTATGGCATATACCACGGACAGTGCATGGGACAGAACTTCACTTTTTTGACAATAGTACAGGTTATTTGTTTAGTATTTAAGCTGCTTACACCATTTCATTTAGGATGTAGGTGTTTAAAATACGACATCACTGACTTATGCATGTATCACTAATAAGTTAGGGACTATATTTTGTCATGATATCTCAGGCCAATTAGCATTTGTTTTGTTATTGTCAGCAGGACAACACTGGCCACAGATGGACTGTCTGTCGCACAGAGGTGTGGGTGGTAACCCTCACTTCGCACATTGCTCCTTCATACACCTCCAGTTTGGTCTATTGTGCATCCGACACAGTCTCGCCTTTAGGAATTATTACAGTTTGCATACACCCACACACATATTACAGACACTTCCATCCATCCCTTGTTTGGTTGCTGTCTCATGGCATGGTGAAGGGAACACGTTGCATAAAGTACATATGTCAGGTAACCGTATGGTTGTGAGGACTACTGTGGCATTTTCAAATTTAAACATGGCTGCACAACACGCACATAGGTACACACACAAGACTTATCTTTCATGACATGTAATGTCCACCCGGGTAATTCCCGTTGTACCTTCACACATGTGGACAAGAACGGCTTGGACCGCATATGTCCGGAGGTTGCTGACATGCTATGGACATTGTTAGTGTTGCCACCTTTTCATGCAGCCGGGATGGCATATCTTCTGGACAGTACTCAGATTGTATGACAGAACACATATCCACAGACTGTACTACGGATGCTGCTGTCATTTTATGCATACATGTTGGCTTACTTTTGTGGCGGTTTATATGCTCCGTCTGTTTCATTTCCTTGTTTATATTTGTTGTTATATGTCATGTCCAGTACGGACATTTGTTGTATGTGATTATTATGCGATGTAGGACAAATTATGTTATATGGTCGAAGGGTACTTTACACTTGTGATGTTTTGCTATGGCCACAACTGCTCAGCTGTGTACTATCACTACCAATGTGGGACTGCTGGTGACCCTGTCCATGGGGCTGGACATGTGTATTGGCGGCGCGCTGACATGATGCGCTTCACTTCCACTGGGTATAACTACTTACAGGGCAGTACATTACGGACACACGATTTTAAATATCATTTGTTCCAAGGATGGAAACTTCATATTGTGTTGCGTGCATTTCTGTTTGATTCTCAATTTTTTGTGGCCAGGAACTGTCTTGCATGCTTTGCATACATTTCATTATCCACGGACACTGATAGGTGCGATTACTATTGCAGGCAGACTATAATATTCAGCAGTTTAGGTTGCTCATCGACAGCCGACATTGACACACCTCCGGGCGTAACTTAGAAACGCCCCATGCACTCACGCACGTTTCCTATGCATGTGGATGTGGCGGCAGCGCATCTTCATTAATATGCATATGGCGCTACTACACCATATATACGAAGCACAGCCGGTGCAAGCCTTACGCCGGCCTTGCGCCGAGCTTCATGAATGCCGGGGACTGTTTCTGACTTGTATACTCCAGGTTATCAATTGAAGCATTCATGCTGACATGCTGATGGGTTAATGTTTTTGTTTTCAATGTTTTTTGGTGACTGTGACTGTAACAACACCAATAACTGGGTGATCTGAATGTTTTAGCACTCATACACACACACAAATACAAACACACACACACACACAAACACACACACACACACACACACACACACACACACACACACACGCACACACATACACACATATATATACAACTTTATTGTTTTAATTGTATTAATGTATTCTATGTTAATCAGTGGCTAACAAAAAATTTAGTATTTCAGCAAAACGTTAAAAGTGGATGTTTTACTACATCACCCAAAGGGCAATCTTCTGAACTTACCCATGATCCCTACGTCACTTGATGGGTTGCCAACTGGCTTACTGACAGAACCTAGACTGTAAAAGTAGCCAACTCCAAATCCAGCTTCAGACAAGTGACAAGTTGAGTACCTCAGGGTTAAGTCCTGGGACCGCCCTTGTTTGGCATCTACTTCTCTGAAGTACAGGCCAACACTAAGGGATTCTGGCTAACAGAGTTTGCAGATGACTGCAAACTGGGAGCCATTATTGAATCCCCAAATTATGTGGATATTCTACAAAAGGGCCTTACAGAAACAGATGCTTAGTGCCAGAGCCATGGGCTCAAGCTTAATGCCAAGAAATGTATTATTATCCCCTTTGGGAAAAAACATGTACCCATGATTTACCACATAGGTGACAGTACACTAAACACCGAAAGTGTGATGAGAGACTTTGGGACACAGGAGGACAGTGCTCTCACCTTCGATAACCACATCGCAACAACAGTCAAGAAATCCTTCTATGTGGCACACATCACTAAGGGCTTTTCATCCAGAAAAAAGGAGGTCATTGTCCCACTGTATTCATCCCCCATTAGACCCATTACAGAATACAATGCCCCATTTGGTATGTGCCTCACAAAACATCTGCAACTGCAGGAAAGGCCACAGAAATACCTCACTAAAAGAATCACAGGCCTAAAGCAGATGCTCTATGCTGACAGAGTAAAAAAACTCCAGTTATACTCTGTGGCATATCATCTACTCAGAGGCGATCTTTGCTTAACATACAAGGCCATGTCAAACCCTGAGCTGTTGGACATGCTCCACTTAAAGAAATCCCAATCTTTCAGAGCCACACGCTCCAGGGATCTAAACCTTGTCATCACAATGAACAAAACATGCTGGAGGGCTAGGTTCCTGACCCAGAGACTCCCCATACTCTGGAATAGACTGCCCACACATGTCAAGCAGAGCGCCTCCTTGGCCCTCTTCAAAAGGAACCTTGACGATTGGATGGGAGATAGGAAAAACACCCCGGGGATCATGTAAGTTGCCCTGCTAGACAGGGGTCAAGGGAAGTAAATATTGTGGGAAGAAATATCCAGGGAATTGTTTGACTAGGCTTGTATAGGCCCTAGGGCCGATAGCCTAGTACCAACCTATGATCCTATGAACCTATTGACTGTTGATCATATGCTGGCATAGTTCACTTTAATAGTGCCCAACAGGGTGTGTGTTATTGTGGAAATAGCACCAACCAGGGGTGTTCTGAGGCTTGATGCCGCAGGTGGAGGGTCCTTACACCCCTGGCAAGGCATTCCCCTGGATTTACTAATCTTCCATGCAGGACTAATGTAGTCCTGCACGGAAGTGGCAGTTTAGGAGGAGGACGGCAGAGCGCCATGCATATCAATGAAGATGCGCTGCCTGACCTCCTAATCCTACACAGAGCATGGACGAGTGCAGGGGCCGTGTCTGAGAGCATAGCTCTCAGAATAAACACGGCCCTGCAAAGTAGAACAGCAGAAACAGTAAATAAATGTGCAAGACCGCTCATAGGTGTCCGCATATCCCCACCAACAGTCCCCCATGTGTACAACAGGAACAGTACATATAAATAAAACGAAGAAACCCTTTTTTTTTAAAACCCAGAGTACAGCTAACTGTAGGTGCGTGGGTTTGCCCATTGCTTAGCTGCGGATAAAGCAGTTGAAAAGGCTGAAGAGGATAACAAGGAAGATATATGCACATGAAGCAGCACAGCAATAATGTAGTGGTCAGAGCATCCCCCTAACGAGCAGGCATTCCTACTTTGAGTACCACTGCAGCACATTCCATTTTCTATGTGAAATCTGTATATGAAAATGTTTTGACATTCTTTTGCAATATAACCTACTAAATAACATTTAAATGTGAACCGGAGTACTGCATTAAATGCACATGTGAAGTGTCAGTGTCATAATGAATAAGGCACTAGTAAGCAAGTTTAAGCACAAATAAGCAGTAGTAAGCATATATAAGCACTAGTGAGTGTGTTTAAGTGCATTTGTGTGGGGGTAAGCATTGCCTACAGAGATTAAGCAAAGTAGAAGCTAACTGAATGTAAGAAACTGTAACCAGAGGTTAGCATTGCTTAGCTCTGTGCAAACCTGCACACACCCGCTTACAACTGCTTTAAAGTGCCTTAATCACTCTGTACCCAACGACCCGTGTTCTGCCCAGAAACAAAATAAACAGCTTCTACAAGGCTCAAACTCAGGACCCTGTACACCGTAGTCATAGTAGTTAACCACTAAGCCATCCTAGCAATACATATAAATGAGGTATCAGCAAACTAATCCTCACCACAGGAAAATCGAATCAAACATGTGAACTGAATCTATATACAGTGTGATGTTGTATAACCTGCCACAGAACATAAATATGTGAACTGGAGTACTGCAGTAAACATAGATTTGAGGTGTTATTGTAATAAAGTGTAGAAGTGGCCAGGTCCCCATACAGTGTATGTACACGTGAATCACAGATACCAGGCACATATATAACCTGTAATGAATAATAAATCACTACCAATAAGGCAAATATACTGCTAATTAACTATTAGGCAATGCCAACTGCAGCACAGCTCAACTTAGTAAGTGTAAACAATGTGTAGCAAAGCCAATTCAATCTGCTCAGTAGTATACCTCATTAAACAATGCCAACCTTAGGTAAGCAGGTCTGCCCATAGCTTAGCCTTTTCAAAACCGGCCAATCATGGAAAAGTGTGGGAAATCACCCCTACTTAAACCCAAGAGGTGGGAATACAGCTCATAACTGTTTGTAGCTTCCCCTTGCAGACACTATGGCAGTAAGGGGAGAAGGAGTGCACTTCCAGGCACAGCGCTGGTGCATCCAGGAGTCCAAGGTCATGGCTGAACTCCTAGTTAAAGACCATGCATAGAGACTGCTGCAGGACCAGTACCAGGCCTCCCAATATAAGGCGGAGGCCTGGGACTGTCTTGCCCATGACCTCCCCCGTGCCACTGGCATACCCCAAACTGGTGAGAAGGTCAGGCACCACTATGCCGACCTGAAGCGGTGGAAGGGGGACCTCTTGGAGGAGTGGCTCCAAGAGGCTAGAGCATCAGGGGATGTCCCAGCTGTGTGCAAGTATCAGTCCACTACCTGTTTAATAATGGCCCGCTCAGGTATATCATGGATAAGTATGGCTAAATATTCCTCTTATGTCCCCCACAGCTGCAATGGAGCGGGCCGTGAACCAGGAGGCCCACATCTGCCACCTGGCGCAGTTGCGACGTGAGGCAGTTCAGTAATACTCATGCTTTTACTGTCATAGGAAATAAAAATAAAAGTAGTAGTAAGGTAATTGCTAGTATAAAACCTGTATTGTTCAAGGCAAGTACTGCATACACTAGAGAATATGTCAGGAAGATTCTATTATTGTTAGTATAGCAATAAAAGTGTAATACACTGACAAAACAGGTCTAACAGCTGGACTGTATGTGTATATTCTGGTATCATATGGTAATGTAGATTTGCAATCATGTAATACTACTGTAGTATTAAGCACTGTTACCCACACTATGCACCATAATGTGAATGTGTAAGAATGCCTGTATATGACAGGTGTAATCCCCAGCGGTCATTTAGTACAACTGAGAGACACATAGACAGTAAACAGGGGAAATGCAGACAACAAAACCTGAATAGCACATGCAACTGAGATGTGAACTGTGGTTGTATTAGCACACAGAGTCACGGTTTGAATCCTGTCAGTGGTAGTAGTCTGCATACAGAGATATACACCACGACTGTACAGATATGTCCAGACTGTCTATTAAAGGGGCCCATATATAATGTCTATCAACATGTCCCCCTGGGAAATCAGTGGGATGATCCCAGATGTATAGGCAGCAAACAGGGAATACAACTGATTGGCACACATCTATGACAACAAACCTGGCACACTATCAACTCCCCAATACCTTATGTGACTAAGAAGCCATGTATGTCCCATTCACACCCCAACCTGTTAAGCTGTGGTCAGAGTGTGTACAGTAACAGAGTGAGATGTATGTGCATAATACTAATGTGTAATTTGGAACCTAGTGTAGCAACAGTCAGGTAGTGCTAACAAGCATTGCTCCCACAGGTATGTTGGATACAAACACTGTGCTGTGAAATACAGACCAATATAACCTGTACTAGTACCATCCACTCTGGTATCGTAGGGGATTGTGAGTGTTGCAGTTTCTCTGAATAATAAAGTATCAGTGGTCACTGTCGGCCACACTGTGCTATATAATATAACGGTGTAGGAAAGCATGTATATGAGTGTGTCAGGTCACTAAAGGTGGAAGATGGCAATAGTCTAGATATGTCCAGGCATACCAGCATGTGATCAACACATGGCCAGAGTCTATGCAGAAAGTGTTGGATAGGATATTGCAAAACATCAACCTGGAATCCCATCGTATGTATACATACAGTTAGTCAGTGCTAACAAACATTCCCTCCACAGATATTACAGGTTAGAGGTCTATACTGCAGGTAAAACTGGTTCATGTGTAATGATCCAAAATCACGGAAGCAGTCCACCAGCGATGACCAACTCACTTTATTACAGGTACAAGAAAGAAATCACAGCAAACGTCATGTGTAATGATGTTGACAGCCATATCAGTGTCCAATATAGGTCTATAGGGTAGTGTAGTAACACTTGTAAGGTACAGATAACAGCACTAGCTAAGAAAGTAATGTGGAGTACATAATATAACGGAGTACATAAAGTTAACTGACAACTTTCTCTCCCGCCACCTGATCTCCAACAATAATCAACATACCCACCCCAACTGGTATGTACTGACTCTGATAATGGCCAATTGTTTGATAAATATTCTAATGGTTCCCATGCATGTGCCATATTGAATTATTCCAACATTGTTGGCACGATGCCATCAACGTACCTGCATGCTGTTCGTGTTACCACTGTGGTCCCATATATGCATATATGCATGTGTTCTATTTGCTATGCAACTGTTCCGTATCTGGTGTCTAGGTTAATGGAAATATCTATGCATGCTGTTATACCTAACCCTGGAATGTGTTGACTATAACTAACCCATATATGATGTTGAAATCTAAACACTATAGCACGCTTGGGAAGGCCGGTCCCAGCAGACTCATCTGTCCCACCTCAGCTGACCGAGGCACCGGACATCAGCATGTCTGGGGCCCAACCCCGGACCTCCCTGTCCATTGGTCCTGCACCACCTTCGGGTGGAACTGTCTCAGGGGATGGGGCTCACCCCCCTGGGAGTGGGCATGGACAGGCACCTGTCACCCATGGCCAGGTTAGGTTTGTGGTGAGTAGAGCGATCAACGACCAGGTCAATGATCTACACCAGCTTGAGGGCCTCGTGTCACAATTAGAGAGTCAGGCTGGCTCTGCGGCTCAGCCCCCAGCACAGCCACCTTTGGGGCTGTGAAGGTGCAGTGGTGACTGCCCATGGGTGGGGACCTCAGTCCCACTGTTACCACTAGGGGGCTTGTGGGCTTCCGATATCCCAACACCCCTCCCCATCAAGGTGTTTACCCCCCACGTGTGTCATATACCGCCCATGTATGTGTCTTGTGTGTCTTGTCTGTTAACCTACCCAACCTACCTCCCCAAATATACCTACTACCCCTCCCCAACATCCCACTCCCACTTGAAAAAAAAAGGGCAATCTGTTCCCACAAAAAAATCTCCCCCCATACATAGCTGTCCACTGGACACATGTAATCTGATCTAATTGGCATCACAATGAATTATTGTTGTCCTCACCCCTCTCCCAAGGATTTGAGTGTCCAAATCTACCTCCAAATACAGTGTATATGCTCAGCTGTTGCTGTAGAAGAAATGGGCAGCTATGGACCTTCCCTACACCCTTCCTGCACATCCCTAGCTATTTTTCCTACTGTCTTTCCCTCTTTGTGCTCCTTTTTTCATCACTTTCCTCTAAACCTACTTTTCTTTTCTTTTAAAGAAATTAGCATGAGGGTAAGTGGGAGTAAGCACTTTTAAGCAGCAGTAAGCGGGATTAAGCCTGTTTGCGCAGGTATAAGCAATGCCTGCACAGGTTAAGCAATTCAGGAGCTAAATGAGTATAAGAAACAGTAACCGTAACTTAGCAGTGCTTACCTTCACGCAAACCCACGCAAACCCACTTATAACTGCTCAAAAGTGCTTTAATCACACTGTATGCAATGGTTCTTGTTCTGCCTAGCGACAAAATAAACAGCCTCTGCGAGAATCAAACCCAGGACCCTGCACACAATAGCCAAAGTGAATTCCCACTAAGCCAGTTCAGACGTACATAGCCTTAATACATTCACAAACATATAATCCAGCCCAGTCATTCAACAATGCAGAGAATGTATTCCAACATGTAGATGTATGTGCTTGAGTAAATGTATTAATGTCTAAACAGGTACAACATATTGATATATGTATATATATATATATATATATATATATGTATATATATATATATATATATATATATATATATATATATATATATATATATATATATACATATAAACATATAAACATGCAAATGCCTACATCTACAGATATATATGTCCACATCTACATGTCTAAATATATATGGCAGGTTATATGTCAGCAGATATATATATATATATATATATATATATATATATATATATATATATATATATATATGGGTCCCATTCTAAAGACCGAAACGCCGATTCCCCGACACGGAAATCACCGACGCCAGATGACCGACAGGTACGTATACCGACAGGGTGATTCGCCGACAGTGGAAAGACCGACAAGGGTAATGTGTGATCGCGACCCGGTAAGTGTGCAACAGTGACGGAGGTAGGAGTGGTCAGGTAAGTGAGTTAAGGTTAGAGTGCAGGTGGGTGATGTGTGCATTAGTGTCGGAGCTTGGGCTAGGGGTGGGTAAGTGAGTTAGGGTTAGGGTGCAGGTAGGTGATGTAATGCGTTAGTGTCGGAGCTTGGGCTAGGGGTGGGTAAGTGAGTTAGGGTTTGGGTGCAGGTAGGTGATGTGTACGTTAGTGTCGGAGCTTGGGCTAGGGGTGGGTAAGTGAGTTAGGGTTAGGGTGCAGGTAGGTGATGTGTGCGTTAGTGTCGGAGCTTGGGCTAGGGGTGTGTAAGTGAGTTAGGGTTAGGGTGCAGGTAGGTGAAGTGTGCGATAGTGTCGGACCTTAGGGTTAGGGTTTGGGTCAGGGCTAGTGTGTATGGTATGTAGTGTGTGTTGTTTACGCCCGTGTGTCGGTGTTTTGGTGTTCGTGTTTTGGGTTGTCGGGTTTGTGTGTTGTCGGTTATTTGGCGTCGGTGAGTTTTGTGTTGGGGAATCGTCGTGTCGGTGTTTAGAAGTAGACCCATATATATATATATATATATATATATATATATATATATATATATATATATATATATATATATATATATATATATATATATATATATATATATATATATATATATATATATATATATATATATATATATATGTATATATATTTATATATATATATATATATATATATATATGTATATATATATATATATATATATATATATATATAGGTATATACCAACATACATCTGTAGATAACAATGGGGAAATAACAAAAATATATATGCCCTCATGCAACTTTAATGGGGTTGAGAGGCCCCACACAATCTACTTCTGGTACGAATAGGTATACCCCCCAGCCAAGCATGTCCCCCTGTAATACAGTACCAAGTGTTGCAGATCCCATAACCAGGACCAGACACGACATGGACATCCCTAGGATACATATACACAGACACATATATGCAGATACATATCTATATATATATATATATATATATATATATATATATATATATATATACACATATATATGTAACTACACATACACACACACAGATATGTACAGTAAGATACATATGTAGTACGTGCACACAATATGGAGCAGCCAGTATTCCTACAGTTACCACCTTACCAACGGGAAACTGTATGAGCCACCCATACGAATGACATTCATAGCCTGCAACATATACCCACAGAGATATCAAAGGGTATAACCCCACACACAGTTGTGCATAGATTAATGTGAAAGCTTTATTTGTGTGCTATGACAGTTGTATATGCCATGTCATATAGCTGTTTAGACACTGACATCCATATGAGCAGTGTAATGCAACTGTAAAACAGTTATACTAAGACAGTAGTCTGGAAAGGTTGACATATGTTGCTGTCTAGGCCGAGGCCTTCAAGTAGTACAATAGTAATGACAGACTGGGCCACAGTATACCAGACAATCAACAGTACATAATGCAGATGTATAGGTCAGAAGCCTCTATCTACACTCTGTACACAATCCATAGGGGGTACAGACCCCAGGTGACACAATGGGATGTATCTGTTACATAACAAGGCATACCTGACATCATCTCAATCACACTGACAAACAGAACATTCTGTATGGCAGGAGGCAATAGGTCTGCATTTACCCAAGGTGGATTGTATGGTAATGTGCATCCAGATACCTTAAGGCAGCTTACCCCAGATACCCACACATGTTGTAACAGCCTAGGTTAGTCATGGTGTACCCCCTACACTCACTAATACTAGGCCATATACCACTTTTACATACACTGGCCTCTGGAGTGCATTAGGGCACACATGTATTGTGTAGGTGAAGGCCACACATATATGGCCCCAACCCCTCAGTATGTGTGTGGGACACAACAGCAGTGGAGTGATGGCAGGAATGACAGCATGACATACACACAGCCCACTACATAACAACCCCTGACAGTATTTCATATGTGCAAAGCCTGGTATGTAGGTGGAGGGCAGAGGCTGGAACACAGGCACATATGTGTAAAACTGTTGTCATACTGTAAGCAATATATATATATATGTGTATATATCTATATGGATATATGTATAATTATATATACATATATGTTCACCATATGTCCTGCACATGGAGTGGAGCCCTACCTCAGCCTCAATAGTCCCAACCTCTCAGTGCACGTATGTATTGTAGGTATATTTGTAGACTGTTGCTACTGTAATAGGGATTTTCTGCACAGAAATGGTGTGTGTGAGAGGCCACATCTGCTGTTAACATGTGCGCCATTGGCTACTTACAGACATCCTAAGGTCATCATAGTACAGTACCACTGTTAGCACAGTAGCACCCCTGTGGACTACAGCTGTGATATGGCCAATATATGTGGACAGTCTGACACACTCTGATCAGTCCAGGGGTATACACAGAACCCCTTCATGCAAGACATGTGGACCAGGCCTGTCAATGTGGATGCTAATAGCCAAGTAGATGGGTATAACACGTACATACTGGTATACATTTGCCACCATAGGTTATGCATTCATACACCCCTGTCTGTCTTGACTCATAATAACCACTGGAACAGAGGTGCCATGGCCACATACTATCCACTAGTTAGTGACATACATCTGAACAGCATCCACTGCTTTGTCTGACATACATAGCTGTTATGATGGCCAGGCAGCAGTACATCTGGCAATCGATGGATATGACATCTCACTGGATACGTACAGTAAGCTACTAGACATGTAACTAAGCACAGTGCAGGCTACAAGCAGACTGACTCAACACTGGGGTACATCTCCTATGTGGGAATACACATGTACCTGCATAGATAGCAGGATCTACAGGCATGTCGCATCACAGAGTAACAGACACCTGTGTGAAAGTGCATAACCACAACCAATGTGAACACAGCCACAGCCACATATGGTAAGTTAGCGTACTATTACAGTATATGGACTATCTCATGTGCACCATCCTCATATGAGCCACTCGCACAACACCCCTCCATATACTGGGCCACTACACAGTGTGATCCGATGGCTGTCTGTGCTTTGGGACATGTGTGTGTTCACCCCTACAAACATGTAAGCTGATAGGGTGACATACAGTGGAGCAGCATGTAACATCAGATAGAACAGGACCAAGAACAATGACATCTACCACAGTCTCTACACAGGCCAAGGTACATATTCACTACACACACACTATCGACAATTACCAGACTTACATATACCTCAGTACTGTACACACAACCACAGAATGCCCAGGTTATGTTGTCAATTATAACCTCTACTATACATAACATGTGTAGCAGTCTGATATCTCACTGGCTTATCATCAGATATGCTGTCAATGAATATGGTGTACAGAACATATGCACCCCCTACTGCATGACATATGTACAAAGGTTGACAGAGTTGTGGCTGGAGGCACAAACACAGGGCCAATATTGACATGTCGCTGTGATAACCTCATACATTTCCTGTCATAACAGGGTTTGATGCGACATATGTCCTATGAGGGATATGACGTCAGTAACTCTCCCGGCTGTCACCATCTACTGACTGCAATCCTCACACTTCCTTCTGCAGCTGAGAGATAGGTGCTCTGTGGGTAACACAAGGAACACAAGGCACCACACACTGCCCAGTCTGCAGATGACCCTACAGATGGGGATTCCTCATAAACATAGCACTGACATGACAAATATTAAAACATGTACAACAGCCATATCCACACACACCCTGTTAAACCAATATTACTCCAACTGCAGTCTGTAGTCAAGACAGGCACATCCCCCTCCTGTGTGTTTCCCTGTTTCCACAGTGTATGTTGTCAGAGGTAAGTCCCCAATCCATCTGTGATGCTGTTTGCCAAACAACAGATCTAGTTCCTGCTCACAGTGAATGAAAAGGCCCAACACCAACATGATGTTTCTAGATATTTGAGTGTGTTTTTCTATGCAATTAGCTATGGGAATGTTACCACAGCTGTTCCACGTGCAATCAGCTAGAGGAGGGTTGTAATCCATGCAGAGGCCATCAGCTGATCATGAGCATCACTGACAATACACATGCCGCTGTCTAAGCAAAGCAGGTGCAAGTCTCCACATCCACCAGAGAGGGAGTGAGAGATGCAGACAGAGGCAAAGATAAGTCAGGGTGGGTTGAGAGAGTAAAAGGTAAGCATGTTTGTGTCACACACCTACCAGTCCAGGGTATCGAACCCCTGACTGACTATGTACTGATATCACATCTGTTATCCCTACATGGTGGCTATTGTGATCTATACTAGGGGCACCATATAAGAAATTTTAAAAACCCACTCAACATTGAATCCAGTTGTTGCATACTCACACATACTCACAACCACCTCCCCACATGACACAAATGACCAACATCAACACAGTAAGACACACACACACCTGTCTCATCTGGGATTAGAATTCCTACCTAACTAGTTATTACACTACAGAACTATGCAATTATAAAACACGCCACAGAGATTACTAGAGTCCTCTTTCTCCAAAGGTTTATTTTACAGCAAATTAATTGTAGTGAGTGTGACTAGCCAAACATGCATTGCTCTCTACATAGGCATAGGAACAGATACAAAAGCATCCACAACTCCCATGTGTGAAAATAAAACCCCTACCAGAGTTCTACATCACACTACAGTATTATGCTGTTATAGCATACACCACAGAGATTGCTGGAGTACTCTTTCCCCAAAGGTGTACTTCACAGTGATTGACATCAGCAGGATTGCCAAAGTAGGGCATTTGAATTGTATTGAGAGTGACTAACCTAAATTGCCCTAATTAGTCTGTATGCATTAACTGCTGTTCTGGCCAGAACAAAAAAAAAATGCCTTTGCAGGTCATGAACCCAGGACCCTATACAGTATAGTCACAGGAACTAATCACTAAGCCATCACAACAGTACATGAGACTGAGGTTTCACCAAAGTAATCCCACCATAGGCTAATCAAACTGAACACGTGAAAGGAATGTATATATAGTTGTCCATAAAATACCTCTCCAAAGCCAACTTCATGCTACTCAAGGCAAAAGAGACAATGTTTGTGTCACCCATGGAGACAGGAGTTGACAGTTCAACTGATGAATCCTGCACTAAGGCACTGTATGAGCACATCCACTTGTGCATGATTCCTGACATCTCACATAGAACCACAACGCTCACCTCCCAAATAAGCAAGCCAGTCTGGTGGTCTCCTGCCATTAACAGAGTATACAACAGAAGGTAGACATTCTTGAAGAAAAAAGGATAATTCAAGGATGCAAACAACTCCCTTACCAATCCCAGTAAGACATTGATATCCCTCATGGAATCCTCCAAAGCTGGTTATGTAACTAAAATTGCCACAGATTCTACAGTCAACCACACAACATTCTACAGTTATGTCCAGAGTCTAACTGGCAATGCTCAGAATTGCTCTGAGCTACCACAGAATGGCATTACATAGACTGCTCCCACGGATTGTGCCAATATCCTGGCAGATTGATTTAGTGCCACATTCACCCCCTCTCACCTCCAAAAGGGCCCATATCAGTACAAAAAGAGTTCCATTGTGCAGTAATCATGGCCACACAGGCAAAAACTGCACTATCCACAGCTAAGAATACAGCATCCATGGGACCAGATGACATCCTGGGCTGTGTACTACATGGACTACAAAATGAAATGGCAACTCACCTAAATGTCATGTGTAATCATAGCATTGCATCAGGCCTGGTGCCCACTGAGTGGCGCACAGCTGCAGTTATCCTACTCCACAAGGGGGGATCCACCTTGGATCCCTGGAACTACCGTCACATCAGTCTGACAAGTTTGATCTGAATGGCCATGGAATGCATTATCAGGGAAGTTTTGAACACAGACATTGACAACCTGCAAACACTGGACCCCACACAGATTGGGCTCATGGAAGGCCAGTCTTGTCTCCTGAAACTGATTGACTGCTTTGACTCACTATGTATAGCTGTTGAAGAGGGTAAGGAAGTCCATAAAGCCTATGTGGACCTCGCCAAGCCCTTCAACACCATCCCCCAGTCTGGAAACATAGATTAACATACTAATCTAGCCATACATCACTATGTCACTCGATGGTTTGCCATATGGCTTACTGACAGAACCCAAACTGGAGGTATAACTGACTCCAAATCCATCTCCAGACAAGTGACAAGTGGAGTACCTCAGGGTTCAGTCCTGGGACCACTGTTGTTTGGCATCTACATCTCTAAAGTACAGGCCAACAGTACGGGACTCTGGCTAACAAAGGTAACAGATGACTGCAAAATGGGACTCATTATGAGCCTGACTGTACTGCATGATATGTTACTGATACCAGCCTGACATCAAACAGGTGGGATGGAGTACTGTTAACATCCTGTGCCCTTGTTGTGTAAGGTCCTGGTTATGGGATCTGCAACAGTTGGTAGTGTATTGCAGGGCAGATGCTGTTTGTGCCTGTCAACCCCATTAATGGTGCATGTGGACATATATGTTTCTGCTATGTTCCCACTTTATCTACATATGTATGTCTGTATATACCTGTAGAGATATAAATATCTGCTTACATATATGTGTGTGTATATGTGTATATATATATACATCTATATATATATATATATATATATATATATATATATATATATATATATATATATATACATATATCAATATGTAGTATCTGTTTAGACATTAATATATTTTCACACACATACATCTACATGTTGAAATACATTCTCTGTACTGTTGAATGACTGAGCTGGATGATATGTTTGTGAATACAGGAGGGTTGTGTGTGTCTGAAATGGCTTAGAGGTAAATCACTTTGGCTATGGTGTGCATGGTCCTAGGCTTGAGCTTAATAGAGGTTGTTTATTTTGTTGCTAAGCAGAACAAGGGCCGATGGATACAGAGTGATTAAGGCACTTTAAAGCAGTTGTAAGTGGGTTTGCGTGGGTTTGTGAGGAGGTAAGCACTGCTAAAGTCTGGTTACAGTTACTTATACTCAGTTAGCTTCTGAATTGCTTAACCTGTGTAGGCATTGCTTAGCTCTGTGCAAACCCACGCAAACCTGCTTACAACTGCTTTAAAGTGCCTTAATCACTGTGTATCCAACGGGCCGTGTTCTGCCCACCAACAAAATAAACAGCTCTTTCAAGGCTCAAACCAAGGATCCTGCATAGCATAGACAAAGTGATTTACCACTAAGCCATGACAGATACAAACACATTTGCTGTTTTCAGAAACATATCATCCAATCCAGTCATGCAACAGTACAGAGAATGTATACCAACATCTAGATGTATTTGTGTGTAAATATATTAATATCTAAACAGATACAACATATCTAGATATGTATATATAGATATGAATTTCTAAAACTATATACATATATATCAATATATATGCACATATATACATGTATATGCCTAAATCGACACATATATGTGTCTACACCTATATGTCTGCATATACACAGCATGTTGCATATATGTACACATATATATTTATGTAGGAATATATGGACATAGTTATATTTATGTTAGTATATACATATATATATATATATATATATATATATATATATATATATATATATATATATAGAGAGAGAGAGAGAGAGAGGTATATATGGCCATACAGCTGTAGATAGCAATGGCAGATTAACAAATACACATATGTTCACATGCACCGTTAATGGGGTTGAGAAGCCCCACACACTATACATCTTGTATGAATAGGCATCCCTCTACAGCAAAACACGTGCACCCTGCAATACACTACCAAATACAGTCTGCCTCCCATAGGACATGTAATATGTAGAAGCCATCAACATCCCCAGGATACAGATACACAGACACAGATATGCAGGTACACACACACACACACACACACACACACACACACATATATATATATATATATATATATATATATATATATATATATAGATATATATATATACATGTGACTACACATACACATGCAGATATATGTACATTAAGATACATATGTAGAAGGTACACGCAATATGGAACAGCCATTATGCCTTCAGTTAACACCTGAACAACTGGTCACTGTATGGGCTACCCATACAAATGTCAATCATTGCCTGCAACATACATCCATACAAAGGTCATAGGAAACACACCACACACAGGTTTGCAGAAATGAGAATCCTTTAACTGTGTATTATAACAGTTCTATATGCCATGTCATATAGCTGTTCAGATAGTGACAACTATATAAACAGAGTATTGCAACTGTGAAACAGTTACACTAATACAGTAGTCTGGAAAGATTCACAACTGTTGCTGTCCAGGCCAAGCCCATCAAATTGCACATTAGTGAAGACATACTGGGCCACGTGATACCAAACAATCAACAGTATGTACTGCAGGTGTGTAGTTCAGTAGCCTCTATCTACACTCTGTACAAACTCAGTAGGAGGTAAAGACATTTTGTGATCAAATGGGTTGTAAATGGTACATAACAAGGCATAAATGACACTGTCACGAGCACACCGACAAACAGAACAGTCTGTATGGCAGGAGGCAGTAGGCTTGCAGTACCCCAATTTATGTAAGTAATGTCAATATAGGTGAAGTATACTGTACTGTACATCCAGATACCTTATGGCATCTCACTCCTGATACCCCCACATTTTGTAGCAGCCTAGGTCATTTATGGTGCTCCCCACCTACACTCAATAATACAGGCCCTTATACCACTGTTACATACACTGGCCTCTGGAGTGCATAAGGGCACACATGTATTGTGTAGGTGACGCCCACACATATATGGCCCCAGCCCCACTGTATGTGTTGGGGATACAACAGCAGTGAACTAATGGCAGCAATGGCAGTGTGATATACTCACAGCCCACTACAGAACAACCCTCAACAGCATGACATATGTGCAAAGCTTGGTATGTAGATGGAGGACAGAGGCTGGAACACAGGCACGTATGTGGAATACTGTTGCCATACACTAAGCAAGGTGCTGGTGTTATAGCATAGCCTGCAACATACCCTTAGTTATGGAATTGCGGTTAGACACAGAAATGGATGTAGCCATGTAGTGATAGCACACAACACACACACTGCCAGTGTAATATCTGACACAGGACCTGTGTGGTGGACAGACAACACATGATAGGCATACCTCTGTCCAGCAAGAGGATAGGCCCACAGTAGTGAGCTATGCAGACAGACTGAATTCCAAGATACACTAGTATGTACACACACACACCCTGTAAGACCAGTACTATGCAAAGCATAACACAACTCTACTCACAGTCTGTCTGTAGTTCCTGATCCTCCTAAAAATATGTGGCCGCTCTGAGTGTGCAGGTTCTCCTGTAAGAGGTATTGCTACCTGCTGTCTGTAACACTGATGCCCACACACAGGAAGGATGTCCATCACATAGGAAATGTAAAGGGACCACGCCCACATGCTGTAGGGATTTATAGTGGGTGGTTGACATGACAGTGGTAATTGGAAGTAGTACATGTGTAATTTTATATATATATATATATATATATATATATATATATATATATATATATGGCTATCTGGATAAGTCTATGTACATATATTTCCACCATATGTCCTGGTCATGGAGTGTAGCCCTATCACAGCCCCTATAGTCCCAAAGTCATAGTGCAAGGGGGTGTCAGGTATGTATAGCAGGTATATTACTAGACTATTGCTACTGTCATTGGGATTGTCTTCACAGACATGGTGTGTGTGGAATGTGACATCTGCTTATAACATGTGTGCAATTGGCTACTGACAGACATCCTAAGGGAATCATTGTAAAGTAACACCGCTAGCATGTAATGCCCCTGTGGAGTGCAGCAGAGATATTGGCAAATATATGTGGAACTTCGCATACACCCTTTACAGTCCAGAGATTTACCCATAATCCCTTAGTGTACAACATGTGTACCAGGCCTGACAATAAGGATGTAGACAGCCATGTAGATGGGTATAACACATAATGACTGGTATACATTTGCCACCATAGGTTTTGGATTCAAACACTCCTGTCTGGCCTGATACATAATGACTGCTGGTACAGGGGTGCCATGGACACATACTACCCACTAGATATTGACATACATCTGTACAGCATCCTACTGATCTGTCTGACATACATGACTTTTAAGGGAGGCCTGGCAGCAGTACATCTGGCAAGTATCTGCACATGACATCTCACTGGGTAAGTACACTAAGCTGCTAGGCATGTAAAAATGCACTGTGCAGGCTACAGCCAGACTGGCTCAACACTGGCCTACATCCCTATGGAGGAATGCACGTGTACCTGCATATATAGTAGGCTCAACAGCCATGGCACAGCACAGGGTAAGATACACCTGTGTGAAAGTGCATAACCACAACCAATGTGAACACAGCCACAGCCACATATGGTAAGCTAGCATAATATTACAGTATATGGACTATCTGTTCTACACCATCCTCATATGTGCCACTCACAGAATGACCCTACATATCCTGGGCTGCTACACAATTTGGTCTGATGGCTGTCTGCCGTATGGTACATGTGTGTGTATGGCCCTACAAACATGTACAGCAAAACGGTACCATACAGTGGGGCAGCATGTAACATCACATAGAAGGGGAGCTAGAACAATGACATCTACCACAGTCTTTACACAGGCTAAAGTACATATTAACAATACACACACTGCTGATATTCACCATCACTACAAAGACCTCAGTACTGTACAAACATCCACAGAATGTCCAGGTTATGTCATGGAATATAACCCCTACTGGACATGACATGTGTAGCAATCTGATATATCACTGGCTTGTTATCAAAGATGATGACACTATTTATGGTGTACAGCACATATGCACCACTTCATGCACGACATATGTACAAAGGTTGACAGAGGTGTGGATGACAGCACATACACAGGGCCAGTATAGACATGTTGCTGTGATAACTTCATAAATTTACCATTGTAACGGGATTTGTTGCAACATATGTCCTATGAGGGATATGAAGTCAGTAACTGTCACGGCCTTCACCAGCTACAGGCTGCAATCCTCACACTACCTTCTGCATTCCACAGATATATGCATCATGGCTAACACATGAAACCAAAGGCACACCACTGCCCAGTCTGCAGATGACCCTGCAGATGGGGATTCCTCATATATATATGAAACTGGCATGGCAGGTATTGTGACATGTATAACAGGCATATCCAGACAAACACTGTTAAACCAACATTACTTCAAATGCGGTATAGCAGCACTTACAGTCTGTAGTCAGGTCAGGCACATCCCACTCCTGTTTGTTGCCCTCTTTCCACAGTGTATGTTGTTAGAAGTAAATCCCCAATCCATCTGAGATGCTGTTTGCCAAACAACAGATCTAGTTCCTGCTCACAGTGGCTGAAAAGGGCCAACACCACCATGATGTTCCTAGGTATTGGAGTGTGTTTCCAAGCAATTGGCTATGGGAATGTTACCACAGCTGTTCTGCATGCAATCAGCTAAGGGAAGGCTGCAATTTGTGCAGAGTCCATCAGCTGATCATGAGCATCACTTAAAATACACATGCTGCTGCCTAAGCAAAGCAGGTGTGGGACTCCACATCCAACAGATAGGGAGTTGGGGAGGCAGACAAAGGCAAATACATGTCAGGGAGGGGTGGGTGAGTAAAACTGAAGCATGTTTGTGTCACACACCTACCAGCACAGGGTATCAAACCCCCGACAATTATGTAGTGCTATCACAGTTTGATGCCGTTATTGGATGCGCCACATGGGTTACCTGCTGTGGAGCACTCAGAACATATATGTGATGGTGAGTGACATCTGCAACAGGGATATGGTAGATATATGGTAGGTGATGTACACGTGCCTGTCTGCATAAACAGGTGCCAGCGTCAACACAGGAACACTCACACAGGGACGCAAACACATTGACACACTTGGCAGGGCCAGGAGTGCAACTCATCACTAGTGGGATCACCACAACACATCACTGTGCAGGTATCACATGTACCACATGGGTCATACAGAGGTTGTATGGGCAAAGAGTATCAGGAGGTGTCAGACATCAGACAGCATGCTTCAGTATGCCCTAGGGGGTTTATAGTGAGTGTGGATGTGGATATACGCTCCATGCAACACACACACATGAACACACAGGGTGCCAGTTCCAACATGCATGGGTGCATGTCTGCACAGGTGTGTGGTGATCAACCCTGCCAGCAGGCTGTACAAGGGTAGGCGATGGGTATACCTTGGCATCAGGCCACATGACAATGATCTGCATTGTGGCTCAGGCCTGTAGTTTCTGCATTTGCCCACACAGGTGGGTATTGCATCCCCCATCCAGTCACCTGGGTGACTAATTTGTGTGGCCAATGCTGTGCATTGGGTCTATATTAGAACACTGAAGTTTCAAAACTTCAAATGTTCTAACATCGTCCCCTATTCAGCAAAAGCTGAAAATATTGAAGCAACAGAAAACCAAATTTTTTCCTAAGGAAAGAATTTGGTTGTCTGTTTCTATTGCTTCGGTATTTTCAGCGCTGTGGTGGAAAGTTACGGGTCGGGTTCAGGTAAGTGTGCGATTGAGTGCAGGTTAGGTTAGTTACGGTTAGGGTGTGGGTTAGGTATGTGTGCGATTGTGTGGACATAAGAGTTAGGGTGGGTTAGGTGAGTTAGGGTTAGGGCGTGGGTTAGGTTTGTGTGCGATTGTGTGGACGTGAGGGTTAGGGCGGGTTAGGTGAATTAGGGTTAGGGCGTGGGTCAGGTAAGTGTGCGATTGTGTGGATGTGAGGGTTAGGGTGGGGTAGGTGAGTTAGGGTTAGGGCGTGGGTGAGGTGAATGTGCAATAGTGACGTACCTTAGGGTTAGGGTTTGAGTTAAGGTAAGTGGAAAGTTAGTGGTGTGTGTATAGTTTAGTGTAGGGTTAGGTATAAGATTTTAGGTGTATATGGGTGGATTGCTGTTTGTTTGGTGTGCTTGTGTTGTGTGTATGTGTTTTGGAACTGCAAATTTTTTCCCTAGGAAAAAATTCGCTGCTCTGTATGATCGATGTTTTCAGCTTTCGCTGAATAGGGGTCAATATTAGGGCATTCAAAGTTTTGAAACTTCGATGTTCTAATATAGACCCTGTGCATCACTTGCCATGTATGTGTTCCTTAGTCCATGACATGGATGGTGTCTGGGATGTGCACACCTCCCACATGCATGTACAGTGACATGTGGAACTGTACCTGGGGTGTCTGGCCCATGTTGTGAACACAGATTATCATCAGATGTGCCAGTCTTGCCCACTTGTGGCAGGAACCGGTAATGGGCAGCAGGTTTACCCTGCACCTACATTGATGGCATGCTAACAGCATTCCCTGTTGTCATTGTCATCTGTCCATACAGGACATGTTGTCAGGCATGGTATGTCTTTTATGAGTCACATCATATGTGAAGGCACCACAGGTGGTGCAGGTGCCCATTGAGGAACATGGTGGAGGTGCACTGTCTGCTTGTATGTGCATATTGGACAGATGGGTAGGTTGACATGGCCTCTGTAGCCCACTGCTATCACTGCATAGTTACTTTCAGTGGCCAATATGCAGTGTACTACCCACATATTGGCTGTTGCCTAGGCATGTGCGTGCATATGACACATGGGTTGAGTGTATGCTCTGGGTAATAGTGGGGTTGCTAACTGTGATTGGCTGGCCTTGATGTCGCATGTATGGGTATGGCTTTGCACCCCAGCCTCTCAGCTAATTTACATCTGTTATCCCTGTATGGTTGACATTGTGATATATAGTAGGGCCACCATAAAAGAAATAAGCAAAACACCAGCCACATTGCCCACAGGTGTCATACGCTCACAACCACCTCTACACAGGATACGAGTTGCAAACACACACAAACCTGTCATGTTTGGGAGTAGAACCCCTACCTAACTAGTTTATTACACTACAGCACTACACAGTTACAGTACATGTCACAGACATCACTGGTGCACTTCTTTCTCAAAGGTGTATTTCACAATAAATGACATCAGCAGGATTACAAAAGTAGGGCATTTCAACTGTACTGCAAGTGACTAGCCTAAAATGCATTGCTCCCTACACAGAAAGTGAGACACACACAAAACATCCACAACTAACATGTGTGGGTATAGAACCCCTGACCAAGGTCTATATCACACTACAGCATGGAGTTGTTATAGGACACATCACAGAGCTTACTAGAGAAGTCCTTCCCCAAAGGTGTATTTCACAATGAATGACATCAGCAGGATTACCAAAGTAGGGCATTTCAACTGTACTGCGAGTTACTAGCCTAAAATGCATTGCTCCTTACACGGGCAGTGAGACACACACAAAACACCCACAACTGACGTGTGTGGATATAGAACCCCTGACCAAGGTCTTGTATCATACTACAGCATGGAGCTGTTATAGGATGCACCACAGGGATTATTAAAGAACGTTCACCCCAAAGTTGTATTTCACAATGAATGACATCAGCAGGATTACCAAAGTAGGGCATTTGAAATGTACTGCGAGTGAGTAACCTATAATGCATTGCTCCCTACACAGACATTGAAATACACACAAAACATCCGGAACTACCATGGGTGGAGATGGAACCCTACCACAGTTCTAAATCACACTTCAGCAGTATGCAGTTACAGGACACACTACAGAGATTACTAAGCAGCAACTTTCCCAGATATGTATTTCTAGGTGAGTGATATCAGCAGCCTTGCCAAAGTTGAGTATATGAATTCTAAGGAGTTTGAGTACCCTAAAAAGCATTGCTCTCTACTCAGTCAGAGACACACACAGTTGCCAAGTCTGAGGTTGGAACATCTACCGAATTACATTATCACACTACAGCAGTATGCAGTTAGAGGACATGCTACAGAGATTACTGGGCTACACTCTTCCCAGAGGTGTATGACTAGATGAGTGACATCAGCAGCCTTGCCAAAGTTGAGTATATGAATTGTGCAGAGTGTGTGTAGCCTAAGAAATATTGCTGTCTACTCAGTCAGACACACAGATTCCAAGTATGGGGTTAGAACACCTACTTAAGTACTTTACCACACTACAGCAATATGCAGTTCCAGGAAACACTACGGAGATTAATAGGTTAAGACTTTCCCAGAGGTGTATTTCTAGGTGAGTGACATCAGCAGCCTTGCCAAAATTGAGTGTATGATTTGCATGGAGTGTGAGTAGCCTAAAAAGCATTGCCTTCTACTCAGTCAAACATACACACACAGTTGTCAAGTCTGGGGTTAGAACACCGGCCTAACTACTTTATTACACTACAGAAGTGTACAGTTAAAGGATACACTATGAAGATTTCTAAGCTATAACTTTTCCAGAGTTGTATTACTGAGTGACATCAGCAGCCTTGCCAAAGTTGAATTGTACGGCGTGTGTGTAGCCTAAAAAGCATTGCTCTCAACTTAGTCAGACACACACACAGATTCACATATAAACACACAGTTGCCAGGTCTGGGGCTAGAACACCTACTTAATTACTTTATCACACTACAGCAGTACGCAGTTAAAGGATACGCTACAGAGATTACTGGGCTATGAATTTCCCAGAGGTATATTTCTAGGTGAGTGACATCAGCAGCCTTGCCAAAGTTGAGTATATGAATTTTACAAAGTGTGAGTAGCCCAAAAAGCATTTCTCTCTGCACAGTCAGACATGCACACAAACACACACTCCCACAGTTGCCAAGTCTAGGGTTAGAACTACTACCTAACTGGTTTATCACTACAGCAGTACACAGTTATAGGACACACCATGAATATTACTGAGCTACAGCTCTCCCTAATGTGTATTTCACATTGGATGACCTCAGCAGGCTTGTCAAAATATTTTTATGGGGAGGGCGGTGTGTGCATGGGCCATAACTCATTCATGTAGGGGTTGACATGCCACATGCGGGCACACACATGGTCATATGTCATGGGTACGTGTACACAGCTACTAGATGACTACTTTTTTGTACAGTCATGTTGCACAGCTGGCACATGCACCACATAGTCTGTCATGTTGACAGATACTGGTGGCTAGTATCTGCAGTGAGTGACATCTGCTCCTCATGTGGTTAGGGTCCTTTGGCTGTGTGCTGGGTGGGACAGGCCCAGATGGCTCCTTGTCATGGTCTCTCTCTTCCACACATCTATGTCTGTCTACCTTTGGCTTATTATAGTGTGTTGTCCTTACATATATGTCTGTATTCCTATCCACTGTGTGTGCAAGGCAGGAGTGGTGCATAATGACATGTAACTGCACTAAGTACTGCAACTGCCAGATATGTCTGGTCCACTGGTGTTTGCAGACATGGCCTTGTGTGTGAGCATGCCCAGTATGACCTTTCAGTATGTTGTTGACTGACATTGCCTTCATTCCTCTAAGTGTGTGAGCATGCCCAGTATGGCCATCTGTATTGCATGTGTGGATCAAGTCCAGGTAGTTTGTACTGCGGTGCTGACCTTTGTGTTGTACACAGACAAGTAGCATGCTGTGTCTGCAGGGCATCCATCGGTCATTTGGCATTGACTGTTGCTACATTTCTGCATAGCGAGGGGGGGGGAACACCTGACTGTTTCTACATTTCTACACAGGATTAGGGGGGCACACCTGACTGTTACTATAAGTGTACGTAGGATGGGGGGCACACCTGATACTTGTACACATTTGCTAGGACTGTGCTGGTATGTCGGGTACTCCATTTCAGTCTGTAGTCTTACCTATCATGCTGGCTAGAGGCATACCAGTGTACTACAGATCTTAGCTTTACCTACATATTAGTTTCTGACTTCTTAGCCTTCACAACTTACATCCAACTGCCTGGCCTGCTGTAGTCTGTCTGTGTAGGCCTGGGGGAGGAGTTACCCGTAGGGCTTATTCAGAGGCCATAGAACAACATTTGTTTGTGTTTGTCTACACCTATCCTGCTGGCTGTAACTGTTGTTGATTCTTGACCCACTCAACTGGCATGTGTGAGTCACTTAACTTGTGGGTGTCCCAGTATTGAGGGTGGTGCTGCAGGTCTGCCTATGTCGGATGCACATAGTACACTCCCTATACATGGTTAAGCATAGGTAGTGTCATGTTTGGCATTCCTTTTACTGTATGTGTGAGTCAGAGAGAGGTGTCATTCCCTGGGTGCCTACTGTGTCACTGCATGTGCTATGTGTTGCCTCTTTGCCAAGGTCAGGGCATACCTGGCATGCCTCCTTCTGCCTACTGGGGCAAGCTCAGGTTGTTCCTCCTCCGAGTCACTCTGTGCCTGTGCAGGCCTTGGCAATGGTGGGGGGCTATGTGGCCCTGCCCCATGCTGTTCCTGCTGCAGCTGTTTCCACAGGATCATATTGTGTAGTATGGCACACACAAGGACAATTTGGGTACATGTAGTTGGTGAGTACTGCAAGGCTCCACCAGATGTATCCAGGCACTGGAACTGTGACTTGAACATCGCAAACACACGCTCTATTATTCTTCATGTTTGTGCATGTGCGTCATTATGGAGTTCTTGTTCGGGTGTGTGTACATTTCTGATGGTTGTCATCAGCCAATGCTCCAGTGCGTATCCAGCATCCCCCACTAGGTGACTGTGTGGGATGTCCCCATTGGCAAATGTCTGGTACAGCTGCATCGGATGCCAGATGTGGGAATCGTGGTAGTTTCCAAGGCAGCCAGCACACACATTCATTATTATGCCCTGGGCATCACACACAACCTGGAAGTTGATGGAGGGGAAGCTCTTGCAGTTGATGTAGACCCTACCCCGCTCACCAGGTAGTGCTTTAATGCATATGTGCGTGCAGTCTATTGCACCCACTACCTCAGGGTATTCTGCTATTTGGTGGTAGAGATGCATATTGTTGGCCAACGTCTCACAGGTGATGGGGAAATCTATGTGCTCACCGACATGTGCTGATATGGCATCCAGGAACTGCTGGAGTACCATGGATGCTGATGCTTGTGAAATCCCCATCATATCCCCAGTTGCCCTTTGAAAGGTACCTGTAGCTAGTATGCTTAGGCCTACACATACCTTGGTATCCACTGGGATGAGTTCCCCTCTGTTAGTTCTGTGTGTGAGGCATGGTTGGCACAGCTCAACAATTTGCTGTAGGAAGTCCCTGTCTACCCTATAGCGCTCCACTATCTCCAGCTCATGAAACCCTTGGTAGGTTACTCTGGGTCTGTACACTCTTCTCCGTCTCCTCACTGTGGGTTTCTCAGCAGCATCCACATCCTCACCACCTTCAGCCTCTTGC
Organism: Protopterus annectens; assembly: GCF_019279795.1. Classification (NCBI taxonomy): domain Eukaryota; kingdom Metazoa; phylum Chordata; order Ceratodontiformes; family Protopteridae; genus Protopterus; species Protopterus annectens. Next base: position 1,416,915,605 of record NC_056737.1, on the reverse strand, counting down.
ACATGCTGATTTATGATAGCAAAAGCAGCCCCTAACATTTTTTTCTCTTGCTTTCGTTTTGTAAAATTTCCCTGTTTGTATACACCGGTGGTGCAGTGAATTTGGGAAAAACAAGGAGGAAGGGTGTTTGCATAGTTTATAGTGGTGTGCTGGGCTGGGCTGGGCTGCTGTCTGTGTAATTGGCTGATTCTGATACATTTCACCTGTCAGCTAAACTAGTTCTCCTTGATTACCTTCCTACTGCTGTTTTCCCTTCCCATTGACTTCCTGTTTAAGCCCTTGTGCGTGCTGCACAAACAGAGTGCTCAGATGTGCACAGAGCTGCTATTTCCTGGTTTAACTTCTTTTTTCTTCCTGTAAGACCCAGTGCGTGGTGCGCACACCCGCTTACACTTTGTAAAGAGTGCTAGGCAGGTTTAGACACACCCCCTAGCTTAGCTGTGCTAAGCTAGGAGCAATCCCTAGCCACAGGGCTCCAATCCACTTACAGTATGCCTGACACCCCCCCATGATGTCACCTATATCCTAGTCTTGCAATCAGCTATTTATACTCTTACACTCTTGGGATCTGCCTCACACACTGGGGAAAACTGGGATTCACTATCCTCCCCCTCATTTGCATAGAATTGCCTGCTAATGCATAATTACATGTCCCACACTGAGCCTTCCTCCTTAGCAACCATTACTCACTGGCCAGGTTGTCTTCTGCCTGCCATTGACTTGCATGGCAGAATACTGCTTTTAGTTAGAATGCTTATTTTAGGTTTATTTTATTATTTTCCCCCAATCCTGTTTGCGCGCTGCTGCCCTATGTTTAGACTAGCGAGATCGGCAAAAAAAAATAAAAGTTGTTTTTTTATTTTTTAAACATTTTGCAATGCCAATTGCCTTCTACTTGGCCATCGGCATGCTTCCTGCTTCCTCAATAATATGCAGCCTTTATTTGGAGCTGTCATAGCTCTGTTTTGTAGTTTGCAGAAATGTTCTCGGTTACTAACCAAGTACATTTCTGCAGACTGCACTCGTCCTGCACTGACAGCTGCCGGCTTCCTGGATCACAGATTACCCTCATTTACATGGTTTTCACCTGCAAATGAGGGTAATTTGCATACAGGAGCTCGGTCCGTGCAGGATTAGTCTAAAAGCTCACATGCACGTCCCGGGAACTCGTTCCTGGATCGCATGTCGGCCATATTGCCGAAAATATCTCTTAGACTAATCCTACATGCTCTAAAGGGCTTTGTACATCCCAGGGATTATTAATACAATAACACACGGTGGGCATTTTTGCACTTAGAAAATGGGCTGTCTGTAAAATTGTTGTATTTTCCTTTTTTTTTTTTCATTCCTATTTTTTTATATATTTTTGATGTAAAATAGTTCCTCCACCTAATGTTTCAAAGTCACTATATGGTGTTGGAGGAAGTATTTTAAATCCAAAATATATAATTTAAAAAATATCTACACCTTTAGTTTATTTTTTGATCTCTTACTCCTAAAATGTGTGGTTTGCTACCAGTCATTGATGATTGAAGTCACTAAGTAATGGCTTACATTTGACTATCAGACTTTATTCCCTTCAAATCATTCATGTTAACACAAACCCTGTTGTTTAAGCTACTTTGTAATTTAAGAACAACATTTAATATCTGTTCTTATTTTTCAGGATTCGTTCTCACCATTTATTTCAGGTTTTATCCAGATTTCTTGAGCTAAAAAGTCAAAAGGTATGCAAACCTCTTTACTACTGCTGCCAAGTGTTTGTCCCCCCTTTATTTTAGGCTTTATCTAGATATTTGAGCTAAAAGATTGAGAGGTATGCAAACCCCCTTATTCCTGCTGCTAGTAGTACTAGATGGCTTCCACTCTTCACTCTCTCTCTCTCTCTCTCTCTCTCTCTCTCTCACTCACGCACACCTCATTTTCATGCATGCAAACATGCATACACACACACACACACACACACACACACACACACACACACATACACACACAGAAGCATAACCACACACACACACACACACACACACACACACACACACACACACACACACACACACACACACACACACACACACACACATGCACACGCACAGCACACCTACACGCACACAGAAACATAAACACATGCACACATTTTTCTGTTTTATTTAGTTTTTATACTCACTAAGCAGCAAAGTGCAGCTTAGTGAGTGTAAAAATGGCTCAGTCAATTTTGCTGTCAGTCACCATGTGAGGACATAAACATACACACACTTTTATTTTTAATTTTCTTGTTTTTTTTAATATTTTACATTCGCTAAACAGCAGAAATGCTGTTCAGCGAGAGTAAAATAATGGTCGGCAATTAGGTTATTTTCAGTCCATGTGCCACGTCAGCTTGATATGCTGCCTGAAAAGGCAGACTCATTTTTCAGTGGGCATTACCTGTAGATTAACACCCTGCTGGAGAACGTTCATTCTCCAGCCAGGGTGCAATCTACAGGTTGCCCATTCTCTCATATAAAGTATATGTTGATGGAAAACTATACAGTCAGCACAATTGAAAGAAGTCAGAGCAAATTCCATATGAAATCATAATAATGTAGCAGGCTGTGTGATCTGGCAGCCATCCGTTGCCATTGTTGAGAACCTAACTACATCAGATCCATCCAGATTAATAGGAGAATATGAGAATATATGAGATAGATGAGAAGGTAGATATGGTTTGTTCTATTTTTGCACACAGGATCATTTATTGAACTAAACCTCTCATCCAGGGGTAGAATTCTATCCTTGCTGGAGTTGGTCTTTGACATGTGATATAGGTAGTTTCAGGTAAAAATATGACTCTAATAGTCATAATTAACTATAGCTTCATGGACAAGGGAGAGTATTTTACCTCCAAATCATTTCACATTACAGCAATGAACACTACATATTTCTGCATGTGTATTAACAGTTGTTTGGAGTCTTTTGCATGGCATCTTTTGCAATCTAGGAAATACTGAAATATATCTTGTCAACAGAGCATCTACTGCCTCTACATTTCAACAGGAGGACTTTGCAGATATGTAATTGTAAGTATTAGAATCGCTTGTTTATTTGACTTGGTGGACCATCTCTTACAATATGTAGATACGTTATGCAAGTGTAATAGAATCCCACTACTCTTTTGCACCCACCACATTAATCCCACCCCACTGCCCCCCACCCCCACTCATACCTCACCCTAATCTACCTTACACTCACTTCAGTTGTCCCCCATATTACTCATTCACTCAGCCACTCTCATAGCTCCTATATCTCTTAGTCCCTTGCAACTCACTTGTCCTTACATTTTTACTTTTTGTTTTGCAGGTTATTTAATGCTACCTGTGCTTCCCTGCATATACTCCTGGCCCTAACTGCCTGGAATTCCACCTCCTGCCAAACATCTGTGGACTGTGTCCTCTCCTAGTGGACTTAATCAAAGTATGTACTACTCACCTGGAACATTGATATGCTGCCTGTAATTTCAGGGCTACCCCTGTGCTGGCTGTAGCTTACCTGCTGACTGCCCCCTTTCCACTACCTCATTTCTCCTACTCTAACCTGCTAATCCCTCTGTCCTCCTACCCCCCACTCAGCCCTACTCCTGTCCACTGTTAAGCACCCCCCCACTATCTAGATCACTCTTCCCTATACCCATTCCTCCTTCTATTCTGCTTATGTCCTCACTAACACAGCTAGAGATCCTAGGCTCCCCCTCTCTCCTTGACCTACCTTGCTCTCCCTTAAGTTTCTATAGTTGTACTGTGCTTCTAACCCCCTGCTACCCTAATCTCTGGCCCACTACCTCTGCTTATAGCTAAATCCCTACACTCTCTTTTCTCGCCCTCTCACATCTTCTCACTGATTGTTTTCTACTGGGTTCTTCCTTGCTGGTGCAGCCCCGCTCCGTTTGCCCTCACTACACTCAGGCTCACTTCGCTCCCCTACCCTACCCCCATTCCCACCCACCCCAGAATAATTTCCTCTATACTTAACCATCCCTCCCCTTCCTGCCAAGCCACCCACTACTGTTCCACTTCCTGCTTATCTCCACTCCCACATTTCACTCCTAACTTCCTCTCCTCACACCCAATCCAAACTACTCATCATGCTGCATCTACTTATATCTGCAACACTACTCACACTACTCTATATTTCTACCTCCTATCACTACCACCTCACATATCCATTCCTCTGTTCTCCAACTTCTCACTCAATCGACAGCTTTCCTACTCCTTCTTCCTTCACCATTTCTCCAAACCTATTTAACACTTCTACCTCAACTCTATATAAAAGACACATACTACACATTATCAAACCATCAAATAAGATTAAACCTAAACTGCCCAAATACTATCAACCTTTCACATCTATTACTCTTCTCACAAAAGACCTACTCTCCTCTGGGGACATCCACCCAAACCCAAGCCCTTCTACATCTCCCCTCTCCCCATCCCCCACATCTACCTTATCTACCCCCTTCTCAAAAGTCTCTTCCAAAAACTTACCAGACACACAACCCCTATCTCATAACTCACCACCATGTAAACACCTAACCTTCTATTCACTGAATATTCAAAGCTTAGCCAATAAAACTAATGAGCTACACTCATGGATTGCTTTCAAAACCCCTCACATCCTATCCCTATCTGAAACATGGCTCAAGCCACATATCTGTAACAGTGAAATTCTCCCTCCTGGCTATAACATCTACCGTTCTGACAGACCTTCAAAGAAAGGTGGTGGCGTAGCCATCCTCTACTCTAACACCCTTAACCTATCACCTTACCCCACATCTATTCCCAGCTTCCACCCTGCTGAACTTCTCATCCTAAATATACATCTGAATGCACACAAAAAACTAGCTGTAGCTTCCATTTATATTCCTCCCGGCAACAATATACCCATACTAGAAAACATCTTATCCTGGTTCACCCTCAACATACCCTATGAAACACTCATTCTTGGTGACGTCAAAATAGACTGGGCAAAACTATCTACTGACTCTCCCTTACATAGCATTCACCTTCATGGTTTCCACCAACTCATTTCCACCCCAACTCGCTTCCACAAAGCCTCAGCCTCCAGCTCTATAATAGACTGGATTCTCACCAACACCCCCTATCACTACCACCAGCCCACAACCTTATCAGACTCACTTAGTGACCATCTCCCTACCTCCATTCTAAGATACAACTCTCACACACTTAAACCCCACCTTTTCAAAGACTGCAGAAAACTATCTATGTTTAATCCTTTACAGTTTAACTCTATACTACAAAACATTGACTGGTCCATCTTTAAACAACTCCCTCTAAATTATTCTGTTAACACTTTTAACAACATTTTCCTAAATACTCTGGACTCCCTAGCTCCCTCTAGGAAGATTTGAGTGAAATCCAATCATGCTCCCTGGCTTTCAAAAGAAACTAAGTCCATCATGAAACAAAGAGACAGTTTCTGGAAAGCCTGGAGCAAATCTAAACAAGCACCTCTTCTACTCAAATACAAACAACTACTCAATCTTGCTAAAAACAGGTAATAATAGACAAGAAGTCATTCTATAGCTCAGGCCAGAACAAATATAACTCAAACCCTCATAAATTCTGGACAACACTCAACAGCATCCTCTACCCTGGTAATCCCTCTAACCCCTCACCCTACCCAAACACAACTCCTGAGGAAACAGCTACCCTACTTAATTCACATTTTATCTCCTCCATGCAAAATCTCCTACCCTCTCAACCTACCTCTCCCTCAGTACCTGTCCCCTCACCCACCCCCAACACTCCACCCTTTTACTTCAAGCCTGTGCCCATTTCCTACATCAAATCTCTACTGCTCAAACTCAAACCATGCTCCCCCTCCACTGACAAATTACCTCCAACCTTCCTTAAACTCGCAGCTGACTCTATCGCCTACCCAGTAACAATATTAATAAATCGATCTATGCAAGAATCTGCTGCTCCTACCCTTTGGAAATCTTTCTACACTATCCCTCTCCACAAAGGAGGTAACTCCACTGACCCTTCAAACTACCGATCCATTGCCATTCTGTCCCAGCTAAGATCAAACCAAAAGGTTCCGAACCAGCAGATGTAAAACTCCAAAGGTTTATTAGAAAATGTAAAAAGCGCTTTTCGTCTCCTTTAGTAGGAAGACTTCTTCAGACAAAGGAAAAAAATCATCAAACACAATTTGAAACCCAAAAAAAGGTGTGTGTGTTACAAAACAGCTGCCTTAATTGAATCCACTGACATAACTTCACATTTAAAGTTGTATTACATTAAAAGCATAAATAAATGTCCACTTAGTGTAGACAGGGTGTCAAACATAAAAAAGTTTTCAAAAAAGAAATATGAACTTGGTAAAAGTAACCAAGAATGTCTTAGTGAAGATTCATGAACCTAATCAAGTGTAAATACTGTTTGTTTCCCTTAAAATACATTTTAGCAAACAACTTTTCATAGGGTAAAACAAAACTCATACAGAATCTTGTGAATAAAAATAAAATAAAATGAAGTAATACTTGCAACCAAATATAATATCCATTCCTTAACAGAAAAGGTAGTAAGGAGTACACATCTCTAATGCATAATGAAAGATCAATAATAAATTAATAAATAAACAGTGAAACTCAACTAGGAGTCTGCAATAAGCGGAATTTCAAAGGCGTTTCTAATAAAATAAATGTTATTTCTAATATTAAATAACCGAATATGTTTATCTCTGTGTTAAAAATCTAACACAGAAATTGCTTGTCATTTCAACGCCAACAGAATGCAACAACAGTATATGAAAAATATTTTTTTTGTTGTTGGGTTTTAAATTGTGTTTGATGATTTTTTCCTTTGTCTGAAGAAGTCTTCCTACTAAGGGAGACGGAAAGCGCTTTACTTTTACATTTTCTAATAAACCTTTGGAGTTTTACACCTGCTGGTTCGGAACCTTTTTGTTTTTTGACAGTTTGTTTTTCTTCAGTTTTGGAATTGTTAGTTGTTCTCCCACTATCTAAGATACTAGAAAAATGCATCCACACTCAACTTATGGATTACCTTCTCAATCAAAACTTAATCACCCCTACCCATCATGGCTTTCGCCCCTGTCACAGCACAACTACTGCTCTACTCCTTCACTCACACCATTGCAGAATCTCTGGACAACAATAAACTTACTTCCTGTCTCTTTCTTGACCTCTCCAAAGCTTTTGATACAGTGTCTCATCCACTACTGCTATCTAAACTCACTAACTTTCACCTCTCCACCCTCAACTGGTTTGCTAGCTATCTGTCTGAATGCAAACAATCAGTTAAATGGCTCTCTTCCCTTTCTCCTTTCTTTCCTCTCTCTACTGGTGTTCCACAAGGTTCCATCTTGGGTCCCCTCTTATTCAACATCTTCATCAATGACCTTTTCACCTCATGCCATCAGTCCTCACTTATACAATATGCAGATGACTCCACAATCATTTCTACAGCCAACAACATCTCCGACCTACACTCCCTAACCCAAACAGCTCTACTTTCCACTGAACAATGGCTTTCAGAGAACTTACTGATTCTCAATCCTACTAAAACCAAACTCTTACTCTTCCTACCCCACTCTCTTAATCATCATAAATCCTCCTTTGTCATTAAGTCTTGCAATAACACAGCTATCCTACCTGACACCCACACAAAACTCCTTGGAGTCATTATCGACAATGAATTAAAATTCAATCAACACATACAGCAATGTATAAAGAAAACACATCAGAAATTAGGTCTATTATACCGAAACAAAAAATATCTCAGTCCCGAAGCTAGACTCACCCTAGGTAAAGCACTCCTGCTCCCCTCACTCCTCTATGCTGCTCCAGTTCTCACAAATATCCAAAAAACTATCCTGAATAAACTCCAACAATCCTACCACAAAATAGCCAAATTCATCACCAACTCCCCAAACAACACACACCGCTGTATTGCTTTGAAGTCTCTACAATGGCTAGAACTCCCACAACTACTACAGCTCTATCAATTTCACATGTTGCACTCTATGCTCTTTAAACCATCCTACTGTCCATCCTTATCTCTCCTTGTCTCTGTCTACACCCCATCTCAACCCCTCCGCACCTCTAATCAACAATTGCTTGATATTTACCACCCAAATAAGTCAGTAGGTAAGCTACTCTACAAACGCTCTGTGGCCCAAGCCTGGAACAAACTACCCCTTGACATTTGCTCACTCTCTCACACCCCACTATTTTAAAGAAAACTAAAGACTCATTTACTCAATTCCAGAATTTCCCCCTGATATGACCCTACATAATTCTCTCCTCTCCCCACATTGGAATCACTCCATCTATCATTGACATACTTCTGAACTCTATCCCCACTAGTACAGTTACATAGCATCAAAAAAAAAAAAAAAAAACTTGTGCTGTCATTTAAGTATTGTTAAAGTTGTTTTGTTTATTGTTTTACTACTGTAATGACTAGTTTTATTTCTATTGTTTGCTGTGCTTGTATACTACTGTAGTGTTTTTATTGTACTATCTGGAGCTTATCTCCTTGGGTCTCCACTGAAAATGGGACAAAATCCCAGTTGGACTAACCCGGTCAACAAATGTCAATAAATAAATAAATAATAATTATTATGGACATGACTTGAGTCTGGGGACTGGGGACATTGGATGCTATAATTGGAAATGGATTGAAGGATGTTGAACATACCTTGTTAATACAAATACATTTTTAATAAAGAACACCATGTTCAAGCAAAATGAAGCTCATTTAAGTATGTGGTAAGAAAGCACCTTATACATATTGTACCAATAACCTTTGAAGTTATGTCAGGTCAGAATGGATAAAGTTGCACACCTCTAATGTTAAGTAGTCTCACCATTACTGTGGACACATGGCCTTTGGTAACTGTGATGACAGGAGCCCTTGAACATACAGTTACAGCCTAAAGGTCATTAAATAAAAATGTGTCTCTTACAGTGCTGCCAGTGATGTCCTCATTTGTGACATAAAGGAAATGACAAGGAAATGGCATAATAGGCGGGTGGCTTCCCAAAGCTAGGACTCAACGTGGAAGTCATGCTATGTGGCTCTAGACATCTGCTGTTCCCTGGAAGTTTTGTTTTTTGTTTTGTTTTTTTTTTTTTGTGTATGGACCTAGACATCTGTTGTTCCCTGGAAATTGTTTTGTGTGGACTAGACATCTGGTCTTCCTTGGAAGTTGTATTCAGTGGCCATAGACACCTTCTGTTCCATGAAAGATGTTTTATGTGGACCTAAACATCTGCTCTTCCCTGAAAATTGTTTTGCCTGGATCTAGAAATCTGCAATCCCCTGGGAGTGGTTTTCTGTGTACTTAAACATCTGCTGTTCTTGTAAGTTGTTTTATGTGGCTCTAGATATCTGTATTTCAACATTACTGAGAACCTGATTGTGCATGTTGTGATGGGGGGGGGGGGTCATTTAAATTTGCCAGTCTATTCACAGCACGAGTAGATAAACAGTGAGGTCAGCTGGGATTACTGTTAGCTTGATGATGAGATGCATTGATATACCTCTGATGGGTCAGTTGGCTCATAGATACGTATTACGCTATTTCTCCTTGTGGGCCATTTTAAGTCTAATCAGTTTCTCTCTCACAGGTGAGAATCAAACCCTATACTTTGTGCCTGTGAGGTAACCACCTTAACCATTGTACTAACCCCCTGCCCCCAAGTTGGAATCTGCCAAAGCCATCATGTCTATTTTTGTTGGTTACATGACACTAGCAATTTGTCAGTTATTCATTAACAAAGCAGTATCTGGGGAATAAGATTACTCAGGAAAGTTCAATGGGCCAGATACAAGGATAATATTATGATTATACAACCATTTTAGTGTCATGTGACAGTCTGCAGCATTACCCCAAGACTCTTTGTTAGGATGGGGGAAACATTCTCTAAATAATGGGAGTTAAGTTTGTTTTCCTCTTGCATAGTGACACTGTTTCAATATGAAATGTGGGGCCTGTGATCTTGTATGTTATCTTCTGCAGTACCAACAATCTCTTCTTTATGTTATACTAATTGTACTGCAATTTAGCATCAGTACAAGGAATAACGTGTTTCCTTGCATAGCTATTGGATATACAGGGGCAGCTCGTACTATAGGACTGCAGTACCACAGCCCCCCCTCACCTGTAGAAGAAAAGAAATAAAAAAATGAAATACAAAATTAAAAAAAAAAATCTTGAGTCCCGGAATGCCTCGCATGGAGTTCCTGGTACTCACAGAACTACAGACTGCTGTGTTAAACAGTCGGGATAGGGGAGAAAGGCATTTCTGCCCTGCAGCCCCAGAAGTCTGTGCTGTGATAGCTGCACAGAAAGGAAGGACACTGGACTGCATCACCTGCAGGCTGGAGCCTGCAGCCTACTCTCGCAAAGCCAGGAAACCCCGGCCTCCTCTCACAGAGCCAGGAAACTAGCCATTGGTTTGCACTGGCAGGCTAAGGAAACCAGCCATTGATTCTGCTGCTGCAATATTCACGTAAGGACTGTGGGCTATGGAGAAATTGATTAAGGTGTGTGAATCCAGGGCGGCTGCAGATTAGGTGTGTGAATCCAGGGCTGCTACAGATTATTCAGGTAAGGACTGTGGTGTGTGTGTGTGTGTGTGTGTGTGTGTGTGTGTGTGTGTGTGTGTGTGTGCGTGCGTGCGTGTGTGTGTGTGTGTGTGTGTGTGTGTGTGTGTGTGTGTGTGTGTGTGTGTGTGCATGTGTGTAATGCCCCAGTTACTATATACTGGTGGCTAAAGAACACATGGTGGTGGGTAGAGAACACTCAGGCTTGAATCCTGTACCTTGGGTGCAGGTGGTAAGGGCCTGGATTCTCTACCCACCACCATTTGTAAAATGCATGCAGATTTTTTGCCTCATATTTGTTCTGTTCCTCATAAAATCTGTGGTTTCTGTATGTTTGCTTTAACTTGCGAAGTCAGTGGGGCACTGGTAGCATTGTTGCCTAACAACTACAGGTTCTCTGGTTTGATTCTTGGCTGTGGTGCCTTCTGTGTGGAGTCTGCATGTCTTACCATCTTACAAAGACGTGTGTCTGGAGTGTTTGTCCCTGCTCTGCTGAAAATTGGCTTTTGTTCCAAGTCAGACTTTCCTGGTTAACAAATGTTAAATAAAAATAACAGACATTTGAATTTCAGACTTCATATTCTTCAGAAAGTACATGGTAACACAAAACCTTTTATTCCAGCAATTTTCTAGTTTATAACATGGATATTTGAAATTTGTCCCTATTTTCCGGACTGTATTCCCCCATTATAGGCTTTGTCCAGGTTTTTTGTGCTAAGGTTGAGAGCTATGGTGAGAACTGAATTCACGGAATATGTTTGGGGGCTGTATTCCCCCATTACTGGCTTTGTCCACGTGTTTTTTGCTATGAGGTTGAGAGCTATGGTGAGAACTGAATTCACCAAATATGTCTGGGGGCTGTATTCCCTTATTACTGGCTTTGTCCATGTGTTTTTTGCTATGAGGTTGAGAGCTATGGTGAGAACTAAATTCACTAAATGGTAGCCATTTAAGTTTCAGTCTTCCTCTCTTTCACAAAACAGCTGATTTGGCATAGTGGTATGTTGCTCTGACTGTTTTGCACAGGGTCCGCTGAGTTCAAGACTTGGCAGTGAAATGTATGGTGGTTACACAGCATTTTGTTCTAGCAACTTTCCAACATTATACAAGCAATGTTTAAAATGTGTCCCTGGTTTTTGGGCTTTTGCCCCCGGCCCAATAAATTTTGGCTTTTTCTAGATTTCTTGTGCTTCAAAGTTCAGAGATACAGCTGAGTGTCAAGTAGATTTCACAAGGAGCTGAGAGCTGCAGGGGAACAAAAGTTTAATGCTGCTTATGCTGCCTCTGCCTGTATTGTTAATAGCACAACAGGTAGTGTACTTGCTTTTGATGCACAAGGGTGCGGGTTCGACTCCCACAGTAGGTAGATGTATTGCTGATACTGTACTGCCTTGTAATGGGAGTGGATGCTGCAGTCCTTTTTGGTGAAGATACCTAGTAATTATGAACCTGTTATCAGTTTTCCATCCATTCCCTATTGCGATATTTCTAGCTTATCATTTTTTTAATGCAACATAGGCAATTTATTCCTCAACGGCAACAGGCACTTTATTTGTAGATGAAACAATGGCATATAAAGTTGTTTGCTAGCAGCAACCTCTTCATTAGTTACAGATTTCTTTAATGTGGAATTATTTAGATGGCTTTTACTTCTTCAGAGATTGTGCATAATTACTAATACTGGTGGACTTTAGAAGTTTGAGTAGACTTTTATGATGGAAATGTTCTGAATTGGACAGTTTTATCATTTTTGGTGCATGCATTTTGTTTCATTGTTTACTGGAAAAATGTTCAAAACAATAAATTTAAAATGCCATCTAACAACTGCACTGTATTGTACAAGGTCAGGTATCAAAGAGCATGTGCATGTTTCACATTCAAGGGGCCTATGATTTGAAAACAGCCCATAGTTAATCTTTATTTGCCACTGGCAAAATGTATTTTCTTTGAATGTGAGTTTCAATGCTGTTGTAATGAATGTGAATGTCAAGATCAGAGAAGTTTTAATGCTAAGTCTATTTTCATTGTGAGACTGCATTGCTTTGTTTAGCAGATATCCATTAGGGTTTGTGCTGTAAAATGCAAAATAAAACTTTCAAATTAAATCCAAATAATCGCAGAAGTAAAGTAGTATGCACATTAGAGTTTTTATTGTAAATGGGGTGAAATAACCAAGGAATGGGACATTGAAGTGGCTGCAGGGGGGAGGCTCCATTTGACCATGAGTTTGTGAGGAGGAAAGGCAGTTAACTCAGACAGCCCCAGCTGAAGTATACCTCTCAACTGTCCAGATTTTTGCAGAATGAATAGATTTTTGCTTCTTATTTTTGGTTTGTTCCTCCTAAAATTTGTGTTTTTTTCTGGCAAATCATTTAGGAATGAAGTCATTAAATAATGACAGACATTGAGTTTCAGACATCATAACCTTCAGAAAAATGTATGCTAAAGCAAGACCTGTTATTCTATCAACTGTCTTAAGTTTATACAAGAGCAATTTTAGTACTGTTTGTATGTTCCCCCAATATATTTGGCCTTGTCCAGATTTCCTGCATTAAAAAAGTTGAGAGGTATGTGCAAATAAATCACTTTATAGAATTAGGAATATCCTACCTTCTCAACCGTCCCCAATTTTGGCTCAAAATGTTGCTCTCCCCTACTAATCTGCAAAATGGCAATTTTGGAAGAAAATGTGGAGGGTTTACAATTAGAAATAACTGTAATGATCAGAGTTATAATTTGCTTTTATTTCAGAAATGCATGTAGATGCTCTTATTTTGTCAGCTGATCAAGTTAACAGTATTAATATTAAAAAGGTGTCCCTTCTTTGATAGGATCCCAGCTGTATTGTGTGGCAATTTTATATTTTTGCATCACATTTTTGGTCTGTTTTTCATAAAATTGTGGTTTTCTGGCAAATTAGTGGCAAACCATTAAAGACTGAAGTTAAAAAATAATGGCAGACATTTGAGTTTCAGATTTCATACCCTTCAGAAAATTAATTCTAATGCAAGACCTATTACTATTCTATTATCTTTCTAAATTTATAAGAACAATATTTAAAAATTGTCCTTATTTTTGGACCTGTGTCCCACTTCTATGTATGGCTTTATCCAGATTTCTTGCTCTGAGGTTGAGAGGTATGAGTGTCAGGGCCATCACCGTCAGCCAGAGAAATTTCATATTCAAATTTCAAATCCTCCTATGAACGAGAAAGTGGCTTTATTTGAAAAAGTCACTGAGAACGACATTAGGGACGTTTTTAGTAAATACAACACTAATTTTAACAAGAATATGACCAATAAAGAGGAATCTACACTCAAAAGCATCTTGTCCATTAAAAATATCAGAATAATGAAACCAGATAAGGGTAGTGGAGTGGTCATAGTGGACCATCAGGATTACATTTCATATATGAATGCCATGTTAGTGGGAGATGCATATGCTGAGATTGGTAGAAATGAAATTAATATAGCTTTTAAAAAAATTGATATATCACTTAACGACATGTTGTATCAGGGTGAGTTAGATGAATATGAATGGAGTTTTTTACAAAATGAATATCCTGTTATTAGTGGAATTTTTGGTATTCCAAAAATTCATAAAGGGTTAGATAACTTACAATTCAGACCTATAGTAGATGGCAAACGCAGTAAAACCCATTTTATTAGTCAATATTTGGATTACCATCTAAAGCCGGGAATAGATACCTTCCCATACATTTTTAAGGATTCTTGGGACTTCTTGGATAAAATTAATTCCATTGAATTTAGCTTGGGAGACACATTTGTCACAATGGATGTATGTAATCTGTTTACGGTTATACCTCATGATAAGGGTCTTGAGTGGTTAGAAGAGCAGTTGTTTTATACTAATTTATATGACCAAAATAAAATTAATGTTTTAACGAAATTAATGGAAACAGTATTGAAAAATAATTTTTTATATTTTGATGGGGCTTATTACAGACAAAAGAGTGGAGTAGCCATGGGGGCAGCATGTGCCCCCATGTTTGCTAACTTTATAATGACTTATTGGGAGCTCAATTATGTGTTCAATACCCAATTTTATACACACATCAAGTTTTATGGTCATTTTTTGGATGATTTATTTATCATTTGGAATGGAGAACAGTCGGAATTAAATGCTTTTTTGGAGTATATGAATAGTAGTGTTTGGTTTTTGAGGTTTACATATGAAATAAGCAAGGAAAGCATTACTTATCTGGATATAAAGTTAACATATGACAAAGATAAAAATAGGTTGAGGTCTAACATTCATAGAAAGTCCACCTTCTCTAATTCTTATTTACACTTTGACAGCTGGCACCCCGACCACAAGAAAAAGGCAGTGGATAAAGGACAAATGGTGAGGGCGGCCAGAATGGTCAGTGAGGAGGTGGACTTTGAAAATGAAATACGGTTTATTATATCATTATTTTTAAATGGGGTTATCCTAAAGCCTTTTGTACAAACATTTCTGAGGAGGTGAAAAATAAAAGGCAAAACGGAATTTACAAAGCCATATTGAATGGTAATCAATGCACAGCAGTAGATGGTAATAATGTTCACATTAATATTAATAGACATTTCAATTCTAATACAATACCTTTGTTTATTACTACATTTAATGATACATCCCACATCATTAAAACTATAATTAAGAAGAATTGGAATTTTATTAAGTTGGACAATACTTTGGGAAATTTCTTTAACGGGAACATTACACATATTTACAGGAAGGATATGTCTTTTAAGGGAATGTTTGAAAGTACTAATTTTTGGCAGCTAGTCAATCTAACAAACCGATGGGTAACTTCAAATGAGGCAGGTGTTCCATTTGTATACATATGATCAACACCGGTACAACTATGACAGTTAATAGACACACTATTAGGATTCATGAACATATTAACTGTTACACTATTAATGTTATATACATCGCAGTTTGTCAACAGTGTGACGCTTTTTATGTCGGGAAAACTATTAGACATTTGAGGGATCGAATAAAAGAACATCTGTCAGACATTAAAAACACTAAGCTTACCAACGCATTAACCAGACACATAGTACAGTATACAAATCATCAATTTAAGTTTTTTGGAGTGTCACACTTAATGAATAACCAACAGGGTAAGGTTACAAAGTATAATTTGGACATATTAGAACTAAGGATGCAGATTTTATTGAATGCCCATCAGCATCCTGGGCTCAATGAATATATTAGTATAAAACCCATTTTAAGGTTATATAGTATAAAAGGCAAGTAGGGCCATTCTGGTTGTATAACGTTTTTTAATGTGTACTTTTCCTTCTTTTTTTTCTTTCTTTTTTTCTTTTTGTATACATATGTATTTTTTAAAAAACTCATTTTTCATCGTTATATTATAAAATTTTTATACACGGGATCTATATGACACAATATTTATATACATACAACTAGTTTTTAATCATGTATTAGATCCATGAACAATTAAATTAAATCAAATTAACTTATTTAAGAATGTACAATATACATTTTTTAGTAGTAGTGGACACTGATCTATCTATTTAATTATCCATACATACATATATAAATAACACTATACACATTTTTTATTTAATGTTTATGTGGATCAAATATTAATTAAGGGTATATGAATTTTAGTTACATATCCCTAGAATGCTTTTTTACATAAATATAAATTTATACATATACAATTTTATTCTACATTATACACAATTAACGCGTATTTGCTATATATGAAGTACTCAATACATATACATTTATCATTAATTTATTATAAAAGTATTTGTTAAGTGTATTACAATGCTAATTATTCATACATTAGCATGTACAAAAGTGTATAAAATATATTTATATTTATTTAATTAGGTGTTCAATTGTTTTATTGATTAATTAATCATGTAAATTTGTGTATTTAAGCGGCTTGTTTTTGAGTTGTACTTGTGTTCTGAAGAAGTCCGTGGAGACGGACGAAACCTAGGTCGACGCAAGTTTTGTATTGTCAGTTTACAATAAACTACCATTTGAGCGTTTCATTGACCTTGGATCATTTATACATATACATCTTTAGAGAGACATTGGATATATTGTGGAATATACATCTATCAGCAACCTCTACTACGATTGTGTGCTTTCCCTTCCTACTGCTATATAAATTTCAAATTGTGACATACTTGTTGCACCCCACTCCCCATTGTAGTGGCTCTGGATGTGTCCAAGCAAGGCAAGGAGCAGTTATGCAGTTAAATGTGTAGAGTATTCCCCCATCCAAGGTAGACCACAAGTATGACCGTGGCTTTTCATCTGTCCTTGATTTTGCAGAATGTTCTGGTTTTCTGTCATATTTTTGATTTATGCTTCTTATTATTCAGAAAATACATGCTGTCGCAGTGCCCTGTTGCTCTGTGTTTAAGTAGCAATGCTTTAATGACCATCGGGTAAGCTTGTCGGAGATTGTAAGATGCAAGTAAGCTTTAATAGGCATACTGTTAAAGAATTACCAACACTGAAAGCCTTTTTGTTGTTGCCATGCAGAGAATATTTACATAACTAGATGTATAAGCCTTAGGTATTGAAATGCATATGATGGTATTTGTAATAAAGGACAGGATTACAGTATTTTCAGAGGCTCATTACATTTGTTGGAGACTTGCAGTCATCTTTGCAGGCTTTATCCGTAAACTAAACAGAATGCCAGTCTATCATGTGTGGTCCATAATTTGTGCAGTAATCCTTTAAGCAATTTATCTTGTGCTTGTTTCTTGTTTGCTGTTCATTTTTTATTTTGATCATGTCTTCCCCATGAAACAAGTAGATAGTTGTCAGGCAGCAGGTCTTTTATGGATAAGAAACATTTTACAAGTGGGGGTATCACAGAGATTGCTACCTTCAGCATGTTACTTGGTAATTTTATAAAGCTGAATATAAATTATAAATTAGAACTGCAGTGCAAGGAGAAGTGGCTTGAGTTGAGGGATGCTTGTTTTTTTATACTTGATTTTGACTGGCATTCCAGTAAGGTATTTAAAAAGTAATTTATTTTTTCATGCCTCACAACCTCTGTGTTTCCAAATAGATATTAAGTAAGTTGTCATATAGCAAATGCATTGAAATATTTTTCTTCTACACTTCATTTTATCTTGATTGGACTCTTGTAATGATGGTTTGGCACCCAGGGCAGCGTATTTAATTAAAGTTCCAGTTGTTGTGGTTTTTGAGCATAGCCCCACCCCTTTCTGGTTGGCCACACCCCATCCAATAGGCCGCACCCATTCAGCTGGCTCCTGCAGCCCCGCCCCCTTTAATTTGAAGTCACCAGCTGCCACTGTGGATATATAATACATGCAAGCTGTGGAGCTTGGTAAACCATATGACTTGGAAAGTAGAAAAGTACCTTTACAGCTATTATAACAGTATAACATCTCAGATTCAGACTGTTTCAGATTCAGATGCTGATATATACATTATGTGTTATATGGATTTGAGTCACTGTAAGCATAGCACTGCACCAAGGATGTGATACTTTGTCATTCATTTTATGATATTCTTGGACCTGTACTAGAGATGCATAATAGTTTTGGTGAGTACCCTTTTTATAGACATAATGATTGCATATTTGCTGATGCCAGACACCATCTTTAATTGAGAACATGTTTTCATGGTGCATATCCCACACATGGAATTTTTAATAACAAATGTAATGATCATTATGCTGTTAAATTGTTATATGCGGACTCTTGCAGACTTCATTTCTCCGATACGACTAATGGATCATAAGGGGAATAACATCTCCAGTGTCACTGAACAAAGATATTTTGGCCTAACACTCAAAACTATTCTTACCTTTTCTAAACATACTGACAATATAATCAATGAATTCCTGTTCCAATTAAAACTTTGTTCCAGACTCACTCATCTGCTCTCTCCAGTCATTCATCCTGCATTTGCAAAAACATTCTATTACCCCAAATTGCATTAAGGCCTCCCACTTCTTTTATTCCATTCAGTCCACAATGCCTAAAGAATGCAAGTTGCAAATAATAAAAATCTGTCGAGTAATTCTTTTAGCAGACCCTATGATGTAACACTGCAAGTAACTTGAAAATTCTAAATGGCTCAGTTCATAACAGGGCATCATATCTGCTAAGATACTTAATGAAGGTTACTGATGCCCTTTAAAATGAAAATTACCAATGCAAGATATCAGTTATGAACTCAGAAATTGTTAACCCAGTGGTCTATGTCTAACTCAACCACCATTTAAAGCTATGGTGGATAAAAAGACCATCTCAAGATCGGAACCAGCTACCTGGAATCACTTGCCTACCAACGTTAGAAAAGAAAACATTATGTTTAATTCATTGAAGTCTAGTGACACCTCCGGGTGCTCCTAGTTTAGCTTGTTCACATTTGCATTAATAATTCCAAAGGTGTGCTTCATACAAGCAATTGAAAGATTTCATCTTAAAGCATACATGATGTGCAACACAACTACACTGATATCTGACATCTGGAAGGCAGAATACTCATTGGTCACAATTAATGTTGTTGTTCTGCAGAGTTCTATTCTGATAGATAAAGGAATTGATGATGTTTGAAAATATTTATGTAGTAATACCAACTTAAAGACTGTAGACATTGTTTTTTATGTATTTTAGTAGAATTGTTTTAGAGAATAACCACCTTCTATTTCAGGGCAACTTATATAACCAAATTAAGGGTGTTGCTATGGGATCCAATATGGCACCATCATATGCTAATTTAATGACAGTAGCATGAGAAATGGAAACAATGTACACAAGTAAGTTTATAGACAAAATAGTGTTCTATAAATGTTTTATTGATGGTATTTTATTATATGGCAAGGAGATGAAATTGTTTTAAGGTGTTTATAACATTTTTTAAACACTGCAACAGATTTTTTAAATTTTACTGTTGTTTAGGCATAACATGAAATTAATTTTATTAATATTGCATTGCAGACTGATATGAGTAGTGACTCTCTTGAGTCTAATGTTCATAGAAAATCATGTTAAAAATACGTATCTTGATAAAAATAGCATATATCCTAAAGCTTTGGAAAAAGGTACAGTATAATAAAATGATAAGCTATCAGAATCTCTAGATTAGTCAGGAAAGAAGAGAATTTTCTTAAAGAAATGGTTAATCTTCAGAAGATGTTTGAAGCTATGGGATATCAGAGGTATAAGAAGGGTTTTGAGAATTTTATGAAAAAAGAAATAGTGATTATAAACCAGTTTTAGGGGAAAATGTAATGGAAAACAAGCACAAATTTATCTGATATAAAGAAAAATTGTAATTTTGCTTGTCCAGTACATTAGAGTGTACATTCTAAGCAACAACAACAAAAAACAACAATCCCTGGGATTCATGAAGCTCAGTGCAAGGAAGGTTTTAGCCTTGCGCCGAGCATCCTCCTTTCAGATGGTGCAGCAGCGTCATATGAATATTAATGAGGGGCTCTGACACACCCTCGACGTGCACAGGAAATGTGAGCGAGTGCATAGGGCGTGTTTAAGTGCTCTACGGAGGCGTAAACATGCCCCCACAGTTGCACAACCTACTATGCTTACTATTAGAGCCCGCCTCTAATAGTAAACAATTAAGTCAGTGTCCGTGGATGCTGAAATGTATGCTAAGCATATAAGAGTGTCCATGAACACTGAAATAAAATCAAAGTAGTAAACACACAAGCACGTAGTGGAATGTTGAGCCATGTCCCTAGAACTATCACAATTAGATTCCCCTGTGTCCCTATTTTACATTTGTATTGCTTCATTATCGAAAGTGTAAGTGAAGCGCAGCATGTTTGCGCGTTGCTGCCCCCACTTAGATAGCTTACACATCAAAATCATCCAAATAGAAAAAAACATGCAAAATCGACATTAACGTCAATAGTGTAGTGGTTAGCCTAGCAAACAGGCATTCACAGTTCGAGTTCCACTATAGCACATATCATTTTCCATGTGGAATGTGTATATGAACATATTTATACATTATTTTGCTGTATAACCTACATAATAACATGTAAATGTGAACTGGAATACTGCATGAAATGTTTAACTAATGTCATTCAATCAAAATAGCAGTGTCATAATGAATAAGGAACTAGTAAGCAGGTATAAGCACAAATAAGCAGTAGTAAACATATAGAAATACCAGTTAGCATTTGCGCGGGTGTAAGTAGTGCCCAGCATAGGAAATGTATATAATTATGTAGATGTATGTGCATGTGTATGTACAGATATATAATGTCTATATATATATATAGATATATATATATATATATATATATATATATATATATATATATGTATATATATATATATATATATATGTATATATATATATATATATATATATATATATATATATATATATATATATATATATATATATATATATATATATATATATAAAAAGAATGAACATTGTGACAATGAGAAGGGAATCAACAGCAACTCCAGTATTATTTAGTGCTGTCAGCTTATGTCATATCAAGCTAGGCAGGGGTGATCAAAGCACTATTACTCACACCACAGGCAGGATACTACCAGTGGGAGTAACACTGTCGATCAAGTCTACTTTACAATCATTTTGTAGTTCCTGGTGGGACTACCCAAAAATTGCTAGGATGGTTGGACATCCGACCATTACACAAGCAAGGGCAGGTATGCTCAAGGACTAAATGGTGGGAGAGCCTGATGATACATGGGTTGGGACAACATATGTGTAGGGTCCCTAACGCTGGGGAGAGGGCAATGTGTGGAGGTGTGTCATGGATGTGATAGCAACCAGAGAATGGATGGTTTGCATGTATGTCAAACTCGGGTGGGGCGGAGGAACCATGGGTATGAAACTATGGATCCAGGCGTGTGAGGATTGGATGGCCTGGTTCTAATTGGACCATCTCATGGAGGTCAGCGAGTTCGTTATAAGTATATATGCATACACACATGCATACATCTATATGTAGAAGTACATTCCCTGTAACACATTCATTCCTTTTGCAGACATAAATAACATGAAAGTGCCCCTACAAACCTCAACAGTAAATAGAATAATATGTTGTGCATAAGACAGAAGGGATGAATCTGCAAAAATGCAGAAGTGTGTACATTGTCCGAAGTCAGTGCTGTTCTCAAACAATCAAATGTGAGGACTTTCTCACACATGGAATAATTCCTGTGATCTGCCCACTACGGCAGTGCCAATCACTAAACCGGTCCTATTTGTAATATAATTTCGCCGAACTCGTACATTATTAGCTCTCATCTGTAACATGTGCGTTACCACATAGTCATAGTTATTAATTTATTCTAGTGTCATGTTGACAGGAGAAATTATGTAATGAAGTATAGAGTCTAATCTTGAAATAAAGACATGTGTGTCCTAGGTGGGACAACCCAAAAATTGTGAATAGTGTCCTATTGGTCACTCATTTCACCAATGTTTGTGGACTAAAAGTTTGGGATGTCTGAGGATACGTGGAGTGAGTCAACCCATGGGATGGGTCTACAGGAGTAGGGAGCGACCAATGTGTAGTGGTGGTGTGGATACACTGTGTATCCAACTGGATAATGGATGACTGCTGTGTCAGTGAAGTGTTGGAGTGGGTGTTTGGGGAACTAGGATCCATGGGTATATGGGTATATATGCAAATGAAGCAGCACAGCAATAGTGTAGTGGTTAGAGCATCCGCCGAACGAACAGACATTCCCGTTCCAAATCCCACTTCAGCACATACCATTTTCCATTAGTAATCTGTATATGAACATATTTTGACATCTGTTTGCTGTATAACCTGCATAATAACAATTAAAAGTGAACTGGAGTGAAGTGTCAGTGTCATAATGAATAAGGCACTAGTAAGCAGGTTTAAGCATAAATAAGCAGTAGTAAGCATATATAAGCACAAGTAAGCGTGTTTAAGTGCATTTGCACAGGGTATGCATTGCCTTACAGAGATATATATATATATATATATATATATATATATATATATATATATATATGGTTGCAGACATATATATATATATATTTATATATATATATATATATATATATTAGTGTGCATGTGTGTGTGTGTGTGTGTGTGTGCGTAGATATACAAAGATATACAGCTATGATAGGAAACAGCACACAAGAATCAAATATGTTCACAGGCTATGCCAATGGAAGTGAGAGGTCCAAGCAAGAAACATGTAACACGTAGCATGAGCCCCCCCCCCCCAGCTGGACAGAGGAAACATACACACAAACCCACAAAAAATGTAAATAGTCCACTGCTCCCCAGACCACAGGCAGGATACAACCGGGGGGGCAGAATGCACCCGTGAAATCTAATCTTGGAACAGACAGGAGCGCACCCCAAAAATTGACATATAACCAAAGGAAGCTGATACGATGACCATTCTGGCTGGGGCGTGTATATACCCGGAATACAAGGGTGGGAAAGCCTGATGACCCATGGGTCGAGACAACGTACGACATGGGTCCCATGAAGTGGAGAATAGGCAGCATATAGTGGTGTGTTCAGACCCGACCTGCACCCAGAGGAAGGATGGTACTGTAGAGGAGGTGCAAGTGGGGGAACTATGGGTAGCTAGTTATGGGTCTAGGTGTGCAGGTGTTGGCTGATGTGGGTCTATACGGACAGCCCCAGGGATGTGAGCAAAAGTGTGCATTGGGCAGAGGCATCACCCAACGAGCAGCCACACCTGCTACGAGTCCCACTGCAGCAAAGTCTAATTTACATGGCAGAGAACGGAATAACCAGATGTAGATGTATATATGTAGAGGAATGTGTGTGCATACCTATCCATAGCTACATGGAGATATACCTCTCCCTCTCCATAGTATAAATGTATACATGCAAAGACAGAATACATATACATACCCACATATAGATATATACATATGCAGACACTCATACACTCATATGTTGTCAGATATACATAGACAGCAATATATAAACATATACATGTATGCATTCATATACAGATATATCAGTATATAGTAATGTATATATATATATATATATATATATATATATATATATATATATATATATATATATGTGTGTGTGTGTGTGTGTGTGTGTGTGTGTGTGTGTGTGTGTGTGTGTGTGTGTGTGTGTGTGTGTGTGTGTGCGTCTGTGTGTGTGTGTAAATATACACATGTTTATAGCTAGGATATGATACAGCAATTACGAATTACATATGTTCACAGGCTCTGCATATGGGGGTGTGGGTCCAATCGACAAACGTGTAACACGTAACATCAACCCACCCACCTCCAGCTAGACCGGTGAAACATACAGACACACAATAAAAGTAAACACACCACTGCTTCCCAGACTAGAGCAGGATACTACCAGTGGGAGAGACCTGCCAGCTCTAATCTTGCAACAAAGACATCAATCTCCCTTGTGGGACACCCCAAAAATTACTGATTATCGGAGTCAGTCTCTGTAATGATTCATTAAACCAGGCTGTAGACGTACACGGACCAGTAGGTTGTTAAGCCTGATAACCCATGGGTCGACACAACATATGACATGGGTCCTGACACCTGGAGAGTGGGCAGTGTGTAGTGGTGTGTTTAGACTCCACCTGCACCCACAGTAAGGATGAGTGCTGTAGAGGAGGGGCAGGTGAGGGAACTATAGGTACGCAATTATGGGCCTAGGCAAGCAGGTGTTGGCTGGCGCAGTTGTATTAGGACCACCCCGGGGATGTAAGTAATATTCCGAAATGGGCAGAGCTTACGCCCATACCTCTCAACCCGTAAGAGCAAAACCACTGGATAGAACACAAACCGTTGGGGGAACAAATAGGGACAGAAAGCACATATTCCACTTACAACCTTAGAAAGCTGATAGAATAATAAGTATGCATTACCATGACTCGACTGAAGGATGTGGGGGTCCTAAACCCAATTACTTGTCTGTATTTAATGGTGTCAGTTCCCAGGTATTTGCCAGACAGGTGCAGATTGTAAGAGGAACACACCAATAGTATGAAGCAAACTCTGGACAGGCCACGGATTCTGTACAGTCGACCAGCATGCTTATGTCTAATGAGCAGCCATTCCCAATATGGGTCCCACCGCAGCACAGTCCAGTTTAAATGGCCAAGTACAGTATGACCATATGTGTCATTGCATAAACCACTACACAACACCTAAGAACACATGGTCGCAACACCCCACTGTAGGTATGTAAGCCAATGTAATAAGCATCACAAGGTATTACTGTAGTCCTCACCCCCACCCAGGGGTGTGAGTGTCAGATGCAAACATCAAATGTAGTGCATTTGCAAGTGCGGGAGCAAGCAGGTGTAAGCCTGTTTGGCTGCCGGTATGCATGTATCACACTGGTGAAGCAATCTAGAGACTAACTGAGTGTAAGAAACTGTAACCGAAGGTTAGCATTGCTTAGCTCCGTGCAAACCCGCGCACACCCACTCACAACTGCTTTAAAGTGCCTTAATCACTCTGTACCCAACAGCTCGTGTTCTGGCCAGCAACAAAATAAACAACCTCTGCAAGGCTAGAACTCAGGATCCTGTATATCATAGTCACAGTAGTTAACCACTACACCATTATAGCAATACATATAAAGGAGGTATCAGCAAATGAATCCTCACCACAGGGAAATCAAATCAATATGTGAACTGAATCTATGTGCAGTGTAATATTCTATAACCTGCCACAGACCATAATTATGTGAATTGGAGTACTGCAGTAAACATGGAGTAGAGGCGTCACTATAATAAAGTTATGAAGTCCCCAGGACCCCATACATTGTATGTACACATAAATGACGGATACCAGACACATATATAACCTGTAATGAATAAGACATAGCTTAGCCTTTTCGAAACTGGCCAATTACAGAAAAGTGCAGGAATCCGGCCCTACTTAAACCGAAGAGGTGGGAATATGGCTCATAACTGGTTGTAGCATCCCCCTGCAAGCAGAATAGCTAGAGTGGGAGAAGGCACTCACTTTAGAGCGTAGCACTGGGGCATCCAGAAGTTCAAATTCATGGTATGGCTCCTGGTAAAGCACCATGACAGGAGACTACTGCAGGGCCAGTACCAGGGCTCGCAGTACAAAATGGAGGCCTGGAACAGTCTCGCCCATGACCTCACTAGTGCTACAGGTATCCCCCGGACTGGTGAGCAGGTCAGGCACCACCATGCAGACCTGAAGCGGTGGAGGGGGGATGTCCTGGAACAGTGGATCCAGGAAGCAAGGCAGATGCAGAATGCCCCAGAACTGAGTAAGTACTCCTTCTACTACCTAGTTAATAATTGCCTAGCTTGTGTATTACGATGGATAGGTATGGATAAATATCACTGTACTTCTCTGACAGCTGCAGATGAGCGTGCTGCGAACCAGCAAGCCTATGATGCTAGGCTGCAAAGGATGCGTCGTGAGGCAGATTAGTAAATAGCCTGCATGTACTGTCATAACAAATAAATGTAAGAGCCTCAGATAGTGTTGTACCAGTATACAGAATTGTGTAATATGCTGCGAATAAAGGTATAACCCCTGCATTTCTTCTATTTACTCTGCAGTCATATGTTGTTGTACTGTTGCAGTTATTAGGTTCATAGGTTTATAGGTTCATACTAGGCTACCTGCCCTAGGGCATTTATAAGCCTAGCCAGAGTGTGTTTGGCTTTCGCCACCCATTTTAAATTAATTTTGCTATGCCCTTTTTCGAGGTTAGTATACTGTGCCTCTGTCTAACAGTGACACAGAAGTGATACCCGGCGTAAACCTACGATCTCCCATCCACTCATCAAGATTCCTCTTGAAGAGAGTCAATGAGGGACTTTGCCTAACCTGGACTGGGATTTTATTCCAGAGTGAAGGGAGCCTCTGGGTTATGAATCTGTTCCTCCAGCATGTCCTATTTATTTCAGTGCTGAGGTTCAAGTCTCTCGAGTGCATAGCTCGATGGGATTTGGATTTTCTGAGGTGCAGCATGTCCATTAATTCCGGGTTGGACATGGCTTTATACGTCAAGCACAGATTGCCTCTGAGCAGGCGGTATGCCACTGAGTAGAGCTGGAGTTTCTTTAACCAGGCAGCATATGGCATCTGTTTGAGCCCTTTGATCTTCTTGGTGAGGTACTTTTGAGGTCTTTCCAGTTACTGCAGGTGTCTGGTAAGGTACATCCCAAAAGGGGCATAGTACTCAATTATGGGCCTGATGAGTGATGAGTAAAGAGGCACGATGACCTCCCCTGATCTAGATGTAAATCCCTTCATGATTAGGTGGGCTATATAAAATGTTCTTCTAACCACTTTGGCCACGTGGTTGTCAAATGAGAGATTGCTATCAACTTGGGTCCCCAGGTCCCTAATTACTTCTTCTGTACTTAATGGATTACCACCTATATGGTAATTTGTGGGCACTTTGTTTTTGCCAAAGGGGATGACTATACACTTTTTGGCATTTAGCTTGAGGCCATGGCTCTGACATCAGTTGTCTGTTTCTATGAGGCCCTTTTGGAGGATGCTTGTGTCGGCTGGAGAGTCAATTATGGTGCCCAGTTTGCAGTCATCTGCGAACTTGGTCAGCCACAGTCCTTCTGTGTTGGCCTGTACCACCGAGAAATATATACCGAACAAGAGAGGTCCCAGGACTGAGCCTTGTGGGATGTCACTTGTAACTGGTTTGGAGTCTGACATGGCTCCAGCAATTCTAGCCATGTGTGTTCTGTCCTTGAGCCAATTTGCAACCCATCTAGTGACATAGGGGGTTATATTTAAGCTGGTGAGCTTATCTATAATGCCCAAGTGGGGTATTGTATCGAAGGCTTTTGCGAGGTCCAGGTAGGCTGTGTGGACCACCTTCCCCTCGTCAATGGCCTTGGTGACTGTTTCAAAGAAATCAACCAGGTTTAAGAGGCAGGATCTGCCCTTAACAAAGCTGAACTGGATAGGATCCAGTGTCTGTAGGTCCCCAATATCTTTATTTATGAGGTCCATGATGATTCTTTCCATAGCTTTGCAGACCAAGCTAATCAGGCTTATGGGGCAATAGTTTCCAGGATCTGTTGAGGCACCACCTTTGTGGAGAGGGACCACTGTTGCTGTACTCCACTCTTTGGGTACATATCCTGTAATAAGACTGAGATTGAACAGTAGTTTTATGTTTGGGTTTAGCTCTTCTTGGAGTTCATGTAGGATGCAGCCCGGGACACCGTCTGGTCCCATTGATGCTGTGTTTTTTGCTTTGGAGAGGGTGGCTCTTACCTGAGCATCTGAGATGTCAGGGGGGCAGAACTCTGCTGGGATAGATATTTGCCCTTTTGGTGGGGGGGAGAAGTTTGCGCTGAACCTGTCAGCTAGGATGTTGGCAATGTCTATGGGTTTGGTGTATTTTTTGTCATTTTGGACAAATTATGAGGATATCTGGGAATTCCACCCAAGTTCCTAACATAACTAAAAAAAGCCTTGTGATTATCCTTAGTGTCCTGTGCAATTTTTCTCTCGAAGCTGGCCTTAGACAATTTTATGAGTGCCCGTAGTTTTTGCTAATACTTATCAGAGATGCCTTCCCTTTTTGGGATTTTGCTCTATCATCTAGTAGCTTCCTCCTTCTATTGTATAGTTTGTTTATGGCTGGGGTCCACCAGACAGGACGTCTGCCTTTGAAAGATTGGGTCTTGGTTTTATTTGGGATTGCAAGATCCATGCATTCCTGAAGGTGTTCATAGAATGCATTTATAAAGGATTCTGCAGTCTGGGCCATATTTTCCACAGGCCTGGGGGCTTTGAAGGATTCCATCTCAGTTTTGAGGATTGTGAAATTTGCTTTAGAGAAGTTTTTCCCTGTGGTTTTCTGGGCAGGGGGTGGGGTCGGGATGTGAATATGCATTGAGATTAGTTTATGGTCTGATCTTACCAGTGAGGGATACACTTCTGGTCTGAAGCATAGAGTCCCCATATTGGTGATGATCAGGTCCAGTATGTTTCCCCTCTTGTCGGTTGTGGTTACAAGTTGTTCCATAGCATCTGATTTTATAAATTCTAGGAACCTTTGGGCTAGGGTGTTGGAGCTAGTGTAATGCTCCCAGTCTATGTTTGGGTAGTTGAAGTCGCCCAATATAATGGTGTTTGGAGAGACCTTCATATTTTCCAGTGTTCTCAGGAAGGCTGAGTGGGGTTCCTGGGTTTGGGAGGGTGGTCTGTAGCAGGCTATAAACTGGAAGGCAGTTTTACCCACTGTTAGTTGCACATGGATAGTCTCTGATGCTTCATGCTGTGCCACCAACCTGGAGGTGTGGGTATCTTTGACGAATATTGATACTCCCCCTCCTTTTGTGGTTCGGTCCAAGTTTTGGGGCTGAAAAGCATGGTATGAGGTATAACCTGGTAGTGCTGGGGTGCTCTCGGGAGCCTTGAACCAGGTTTCTGTTACTGCACAGATATCAATGTTCTCCATGCCAAGGAGAGCTTTGAGTGTGTGCATCTTGAGGTTTAGACTTCTGGCATTGAGTAGCATTACTCTTAGTTTCTTATCCCTTGTGATACCTATGGAGGTGGGTTTGTCTTTTGAGCCTTGCCTAAAAAAGGCACTATGGGGGTAGCAAGAGCCTTTGCCAATATCCAAAAGACCAGGGGTGACAGGTGCAAGCCGTCCCTAGCGAAACATCGTGACTTGTCGAGCATGTCATCCCAGGCTGACAGGCATTGGATCCCCTTTTAATGACACCAATACTTAAGCCAATTGTTGAAATTGATCATCTTGTCTTCATATTGTGGCATCATTCTTGGTGAGGGTAAGATGCTACTCAAGGTCAGGGTCATACCGGCCTGGGCTACATGCTCAGAGAGCTCCTCTATGTCTCTTTTCATGTAGTCCAGGGAGGTACGTCTCAGGTCATTCACACCAGCATGGACAATGACTGAGTCATATTTGTACTTGCCTTGGAGTGACCTGAGTGCTTATGTTATGTGGCGGATCCTAGCGCCCAACAGGCAGCTCACCATGACCTTCTCCTTGTTCAGCCTGGTGAGCAGGACGTTAGTGTGCCTGACGATAGAGTCACCTATTACAAGTGTATCAGGTGTGTTGTTTAGCCTTAAGGGCTGTGACTGTTCGGCACACTGGCTTTGTGAGCTATGTGTTGCACGTGTTTTGTTTTGGGGTAGCGGTTGCTTGGGTGTCTGCTTTGGAGGTCTCTGCTGCTTAGGCAGATTTTTATTTAGAGCCTCCAAGTATGTTTTTGTGTGTTTATGTGCTTGGTTTGCTGTCGTGGTAGGTCTATGTGAGACTGGAATTGTAGTCAGTGTGGTTTCCTTCTCCTCCTGACTGGTTATGCCAGTACTGAGTTGAGAGAGCTTAGCCTCCAGTTTGGCTATATGTTTGCATCTCTCACATGTGTTGGAATTTGTTGGGAGGAGGAGAGGGTTGTCTGTGTACATGAGGCAGTTGTAACATTGCCTCAAGATTCCCAGATTCACCAGCTGGACTGGAGAGGAGATTGACAACTGACATTTGGACATGCTAGAACAGTATTGGGAATTCCTTTATAATTGAAAAAAAGGGCCAATGGGGAACAAGGTACTCAAGGGGAGTTTGTGAGGGTGTAGTGCTTTTAATTTTTTAGTGCTGACTTAGTGAGCAAGTGCCAAGTAACTTAAATGCAATGTGTTACAGGTAACTTAAATGCAAAAACGACAAACAGTAACTTTCTTTCAAGTGAAACAAGGAAATAAGTACAGTAAGCAATGCAGATATCACTAGGGATCCACAGAAGCGCTGAAAAGCCGTGTTTTAGGTGAAATTAGCGTTTCAGGGAAATAAGCAAACAAACAACAAGCATACAAACAAAGCTAGATTCAGCAGGCCTGGATCTAGTCTATGCTACAGCAAACAAGGTGTACCAATTTCAGTAAGAAACAGTTCAAATATGCAGGCACTGTAAGCCTTTAACCAGAAATTCCCAGCTCAGAAGGGCAGAGTCCAGCCTCTCCTCCCACAAGAGTGCAGACCACAAACCTTCTTAATGTAAAATAACTGGCCTGAAGCCCAAGTGCTTAAACCAGAACTAATACACTTTTAGAATAACAGACACTGAGCCCTCAATCAGCAGTTCCCAACTTAGAAGGATGTAAGCTACCTGTCCTGCCACCACAGTTGTAGTAAACAGTGTTACCCAAACTGTGGTATGCAGATAAATGTATGAAGTGCTGTATAACAATGTTGGAAGTGCAAACAGGTCAGTCATATTAGACTAAATACATTGCAAAGCCTCACAACAATTGCCTGATAACATAGTGTACAGTGATCTTAACTGTAATGCTTTTGTCACACACAGCAGGGCTTTGGATCCCAGGTGTGCCAGTGAGTTGTATGCATAATCATTCCACACAACTGCACACAGTTTGTTAGAATGTTCAGAGAGAAAGCTGTATGCATATATACACTTAACAACTGTACAGATTATGCTAGAATGCTGAAATAGAAAGTGGTATGCATATTCATACCCCTCAACTGTTCCAATCTGCCCAGTATGTCCTGAGAAATAAGCCACATCACCTGCCTTTTGCCCTGTTCCCCTGACAAATTAGTGTGATGATCCAAGAAATGTAGGCAGCTGTAAATGACATATAACTGATAGTCAGACTTGTACATAGTCAGAGAATGTACATGCAAACATACCTGTCATCCCAGCATCTCACCCAAAGTGTATGACAGCAGTCTCAAAACATGTTACATTAACCCCTTGTCAAGCATGTACGTAAGACACAGGTCCCATACATGCTACTCTGCAAACATACCATTGTACAATATAATGCCATTGGATAGTGTAATAATACATGTAAGGGACAGACCACTGCAGTGACTACGAATGTTGTGAAAACTACAAGGATTTATTAGTTGTTAATTGAACTCTCTCTCTCTCACCCCTACCATATGTGCAAAAATAACCGACTTACACAACTCATTTGGTATGTCTACACTCCTAACCTTTGTTGGGATATATGTCCTATTGGTTTATAAATATTCACACCTGTTACTATGCATGTGCCATGTTAAAATACTCCCATATTGGCGTCCTGTTGCCATCAATGAAACCTGCATGTTGTTGTAATGGCCACTGTTTACCCATACATGCATGTGTTCTGCCTGCTCTGCAACTATTTTATATCTGGTGCCCTGGGTAATGGGAATACCTATGCATGCTGTTATAACTTAGTGTGAATGCTGGTGACTATTACTAACCCATATCTGTCGTAAATATGCTACAACATAGCTTGTATGGGAAGGCAGGTCCCAGTGGACTCACCTGTCCCACCTCAGCTGGCCATGGCACCGGGCACCAGCACATCTGAGGCCCAGTCTGGGGCCTCCTCATCCATTGGCCCTGCACCACCTTCAGGTGGAACTGCCACAGGGGATGGGGCTCGGCCCTCCCCCTGGGAGCGGACAGGTAAACCTGTCACCCGTGGTATGGTCTGGGCCATGGTGCATAGGGAGCTCAACAGGCAGATCCGAAACTGCCTATGCCAGCTTGAGGGCCGGGTGGCATAACTAGAGGGTGAGCCTGCCCCTCCTACACAGCCCCCAGCACAGCCACCTTCTGGGCTGTGAAGGTGCAGTGGTGACTGCTCATGGGTGGGGACCTCAGTCTCACTGTATCCATTTGTGGGCTCATGAGCTTGCGACTTCCAAACACCCCTCCCCATCCAAGGTGTCCCCCCCCACATGTGTCATATACCATCCCTGTACAAGTCTTGTTTGTCTTGTCTGTCATCCTACTCAACCTATCCTCCCTGATCATAACTACTCTCCTTCCCCAACATCCCATTCTCACCTAAAAAAAAAAGAAAAAAAGGGCAATCTGTTCCCGCAAAAAAAGCACGCTCCATACATAGCTGTCCATTTCGCACACATATCCACTGGACAAATGTAAACATTTCTAATTGGCATCACAACATACTATTGTTGTCCTTACCGTTCTCTCAGGGTTGTGAGTGTCCAAATGTACTGCCAAATTTATTGCATATGCACAGCCATTGCTGTAGAAAACATGGACAGCTATGGACCTTCCCTACACCCTTCCTGCACATCCCTAACTACCTTGCCTACTGTCTTTCCATCTTTGTGCCCCTTTTTCACCACTTTTCTATCACCCCTTTTTTCTTTTCTTTTAAAGAAATTAGTGCGGCGGTAAGCGGGAGTAAGCACTTTTAAGCAGCAGTGAGCATGTCTCAGCCTGTTTGTGCAGGGGGTAAGCACTGCCTACACAGGTTGAGCAATCAAGAAGGCAACTAAATGTAAGGAACTGTAACCAAAAGTCACCACTGCTTACAGTCACGCAAACCTGAGCACACCCGCTCACAACTGCTTAAAAGTGCCTTAATCACTCCGTATCAAACCCTTGTTCTGCCCAGCAACAAAATAAATGGCCTCTGCAAGGCTCGAAACCAGGAACCTGTACACCACACTCAATGTGATTTACCACTAAGCCATGGCAGATATACAAACATAGGATGTTATCACAAACATAGCATCCAGCACAGTCATTCAACAGTATAGGAAATGTATTCCATTATGTAGATGTATGTGTGCATGTTTATGTCCAGATATATATACACACATAGATATAGATATATATAGATATATCAAGAACATATCATGTGACAACAAAGCATTACAAAAGAATGAAAAGGGAAACACCAGCAACTCCTGTATTATGTGGTGTTGTCCTATGTAATATCAAGACTCCCTCAGACAGACATGTGTCATTAATACACGCAAACATTTGTATATTGCTTTGAGCATTTTATTTACATTAACAAAACAGTTCCTGTCCAATCATTATGTGAGAACAGTACTCTTGCAAGGTGCTATGTGCAACATCATCATTACAAATTACTGACTGCAATCCTCACACTATGCTTCTGCAGTTCATAGATGTGTGTTCTGTGAATAACACAAGAAACAAATGGTTCCACACACACTGACCAGTCCACAGATGACCCTACAGATGGGGGGTTCCTCACAAACAGAGCACTGTCTTGTCAGTTATTAAAACATGCAGACTAGCCATTACCATGCACAACTTGTTAAAATGGCAGTAGTCTGAATGAAGCATAGCTACACTTACATGCTGTAGTCATGTCTGGCACATCACCCTCCTGTCTTTAGGCTATTTTCCACTGTGTATGTTGTTTGAGGAATATCCAGATTTCATCTGTGATGCTGTTCATCAAACACCAGATCCAGGTTCCACTCACAGCGACTGTCATGGGCAAACACCAACATGATGTACTGTGTTTCAATGTAATTGGCTATGGGAATGTCACCACAGCTGTTCCACATGCAATCAGCTGGAGGAGGACTGCAGTAGGTGCAGAGGCCATCACCTGATCATGACCATCACTTACAAAACACAATCTGCTTCTGAGCAGGTGTACATCTCCACATCCACCAGAGAGTGTGTGGGAGGGACAGACAGAGGCAAAGTATATCAGAGAAGGGCTGGGAGACTAAAACCTAAGCATCACCTGTCACACACCTACCTGTGCAGGGGTTCAAACCCCTGACTGACTAGCCATTACTATTACAAGTGCATGCAGTTACTCCATGTACCACATAGCTGACATGCTGGTGTGCTGTAAGAACATATATGCTGGTGAGCGACATCTGCAACAGAGATATAGTAGACATACATTAGGTGTAGCACACATGGTTGTCCACATGAATTGATGTCATTGTCAATGCAAGCACACTCTCTAAGGGACTCACACACACTGGCACACTTTGGCAAGCTCACAAATACACTTCCTAACTACTTAGTTTGCCATACTACATTAATGCACAGGTATTATATGTACCACAAGGGTTATCCTGAGGTTATATGGGCTAGGGCATGTGAACATTTCCAGGCAGAATCCAGATGCAATTATTGCTGAGACAATAGTTATTTTTTTTATTTCACTACAAATGCAACATTCTAAAAACCAACTGTACTACAGTTTAATATCCATCCATCTACCCATCGATTCATTCACAATATCTCCTTG
Organism: Protopterus annectens; assembly: GCF_019279795.1. Lineage (NCBI taxonomy): Eukaryota > Metazoa > Chordata > Ceratodontiformes > Protopteridae > Protopterus > Protopterus annectens. The sequence goes on along the minus strand of NC_056737.1, from coordinate 1,416,880,887 downwards.
AACAATTCTGATTTGCCTCATATTGTGACACCTGTATTATTGTTACTAAGCTGTAATATTGTACTGTGTGCTTACTGACTGCACATAGGTTACTGCATTGTATTAGTATTAATCGACTGTTTTAGCTATATTGAAATGCAAATTATGATTAATTGTTTAAATATATTTCTGTAAGCTAAGTTTGTTTCAACTTACTTTATTAACTGCATTGTTTAAATTGGTCTAAGTTCTACTCAGCAAGCTTGGGTCACTGCAGGAGGTGTCGCCAGACTTGTCCTTGTACCCAGTTAGCAAACAGTAAATAAATACATAAAAATGAAGCCTGGATACGATGCAGTCTCTACTTATCACTGATATATTTACTATAGATAAATATTCCGATTAAAACAGTAATGGTCAGGGTCATGTCACTCTATTGACATGTGATCATCCTGACTTGTACAGTTGCATTATTGAGAAGTATCAGTAGTTCACTCTGGTTCAGTAATAAGATATTAATTTATTTTAAAGAGTACTCATCTCACAAAAGTCATAAGGATACATTACAGGTTGCATCTGTCGACTTCTTTATTACATAATCAGTGGATAGATTCTCTTTAACCTGCACACTGTGGATAGTGTTATTTTGTTTGCATGTAGATAACAGGCATTATCACATGCACCTCAGTGAAATACTTACATATATCGACCATCTACCAAAGGTTTTCTGTTAGCATACTGTTCCAAACATACATGTTATTTAGATCATACATTTCTGCATTGCATTGCCTATTATTGCATACAGTAAATAAACTATCTACACCTGAGATGAATTAGAAAAACTTACCGTGGGATGTACGCAAGGTGTACACCTCATGGTAACTTTTTGGGATTTAATGACAGCACTATCACAGTGCTTTTGCATGAAGAAGTGTTTCACCATAGTGGTATGTCTCCATGTCCATGCTAGATGTTAATGAGGCATTCTGGGGAAGAGGCACATGCTAATTACTCATATGCTCTCCCCTTGGAAATGCCTGCATAGATTAGCGCAGCCGCTGCTAGCCACTTCCAGAAATGAACATGGCCAAAAGGCCAGATACTGAGGGGTTAAGTTAAGTATGTGTTTTCATGTGTGTGAATGGGAGATTGTGCACATGAATGCAATTAGGTAGGGAGGGGACAATGTGTGTGTGTGTGTGTGTGTGTGTGTGTGTGTGTGTGTGTGTGTGTGTGTGTGTGTGTGTGTGTGTGTGTGTGTGTGTGTGTGTGAATGTGTGTATAGGTGGGGGGGCAGGTGGCCTGGGGCAGCTGTCATATTTCTACACACTCCTAGACTAACAGGTAAAGTTTGCAACATTGGGTAGGGAGACCACTAGCCACCAACCTACAGATGTGGGTCTGGAGAACACTAGACACCAGAGATAACTCTATGTGTGAGGGTTGGGGAAACACTGTACACCATGGCTGACTAAGTACAACGGCTGGGAGAACACTAGACACCAGGACTACTTCTAAGTATGTGGGTCAGGGGGAACACTAGACACCAGGGCTAACTCTAAGTACAAAACTCGGGCTGAACAGTAGACATCAGGACTAACTCTTAAGTACATGGTTCAGGTGGGAGCACTTGACACCATGGCTAACGTTAAGTATGGGCCTCAGGGAGAACACTAGACACCACAGTTAACTCTAAATAGGAGGGTTGGGAGAACACTAGACACCAGTGATTCTCTATATAGCATGCCTTAAAGACACTTAATTAAAAAAAAAACTTATGGAGAACCACTAGAAACCAGGGATACTATAATATGTAGTGTGTGTTAAAGGGACTAAAAGAAATTGCAAGCCATATGCTCTCCTGTACCCTCCTTCAGAGGAAATTAGTTCTCTGTGCTACCACTAGACACCAGGGATGCAACAAAAAATATAACAGTTAAAAAAAGCCAGCTACATAGGGAGGGGGTAAAAATAATTCCAACCCTGCACCCCTGTCATTGTAAACCTCTGTGCCAACAGACAAGATAGTGCTGCAAGAATTTTGTGAAACATAGTTTGATGATCTCAAGCATTATTCAGTGTCTGCAACAGTTCATGACATACAAGGGAGATGAAGAAGAAGGATTAAGTACACCTGTCAATGTCATAGAGCAAGAAAAAAAACAGTCAAAATTAATGGTGGGACAAAAACAGGCATGGAGTTGGATTATTCCACAAACAAATGTAGAAAGTTGCTAGTATAACAGTTGCTGCACTACCATGATTGTACTGAAGGGCAGAAGTGTAAAACTCTACTGTCTGGCATTGATGACTGAATGAAATCGATCATGTTTTATGAAGGCAGGAAAAAGGAGACATCAGGGACATTTTGACAACACAGTGACAGATATGTGATATGCAGTTTGTATGCGTGTATGTGTTTGTATGTGTGTGTGTGTGTGTGTGTGTGTGTGTGTGTGTGTGTGTGTGTGTGTTGTGTCAATGTAACCGTCACTGTTAACTACAAAACGGAAGTGCTAATCTGCGTTCACAGTTAACAACAGTTCAGAGATATTCAGATTAGCGGATAATGAAGTCTTTTCTCATTATGGTAATGTGTCTCTGAATACGCTCATAGCACATTTTAGAAATATTGTTTTCTTACTGCAGCCCTGAATGTGAAAAATAGGGTTCTTTATCAATCCTTGTGAATTAGTCAAATGGATGTCTGCGATGTTCATTTTTTATCATCAGCCTGAATATGTAATGTTTTAAGTAGCAGGTGGTGTAGTTGCTGAATATTGATGTCTGTTGGCATTTTGGTATTCTGTGTGCTTATCTGATGATATATGAGTCACTTCCTGGTTTAGTCATATGTAATTATGGCTACTGGTGTGTATTTCTGATTTGCAGTGTTAATAACTTTCTAGATATGGTAAGGCTTTTTTGGTTATTTCTATGTGGGTATTGTTTTCCTACTTTGTTTGTAGCAAATGGTAAAATATTGATATCTGCTTTCTAAGTGTGCAAATAATTTGCTTGTCTTTCATTACCTAGTGTTACATTTTAGCATTATTTAGTGGATATTATGCTGACAGTGACTTGCACTATTATTGTGTTAAGACTAAACTGTATAGTTGTGCTATTAGGTTGTGTAGTAGTGCTTGCTGACAATCACTGAAAAAAAGTAAAAGAGAATCCATATGCATGCATTTTGGGTCATGGTACCTTGCTGATGTTACACTTGCATGTTTTGTTTGTACCTAGTTATAGATTCTCACTAAACATATTTGTTGCAGGAATTTGTATAATATTCTTGTGCTAATTTATTTATTAGCACTTGTTGATACTGTTTCACTTGAATTGTGCTGTAGTGTGTCAGATATTTTGATTTATGCCTGCTGATGCCCTCTCGTGCTGTTTCTCTGGTGGGGAATGTAGACTGCCCATCAGGGAGTGTCACTGGAGGTTTCTGCTGGGTCGCCCAATGCCCAATGGGAGGTGGAAGGACTAGTAGTAGACTGGTTGCTGGATACATAGATTGGCACCTTAAAGTGCATCTTTCTGTGACTTAGAAATGTACAGCTCTGACCCCATGGCCACCACTGGCTGGTCTAAGCCATGACGGCAGTCATGGAGGTGACTGACTTCTGGCTGGGTGCATCACTGCTTGGCAGTCAATCCTGATCCCACAATGTCCTCCATCATGGTGTTCCCTTTCCTTGAGTGTCAGACCCCTCTGCAGTTTATTGTTCAATCTTCCTTATCACCAGTTGTTCTCCCTCTGTCTGTCTGTGTCCCTCCTTTGTGGTCCCACCATTTGTGTCAGCATTTCTGCAGCATTTCCCCTCTATGCCTTTGTCTCTCCTTTTATGTGTATTTGTTTATTCTTATTTCTATGCCCTATAATCTCTTTCTTATCCACATCTTTTCCATGCTGTCCTCCTTCTCTATCCTTCTTCAAAAAGAGACCTAACTAGAAGAAATACCCTTCATCCTGACCCCATTCCACATTTACTTCCCCCTTGTCCTTCTGTGTCTTCCTCTGCATGCTCTTTCCCTTTCTGACTGTCATTTCCACCAATTTAATTTCCATTTATGATATAAATGTAATAGACACTTTGTTGTGTAGCACTTGCCTAGGCTCTCAACTATGCTTATGTTGATGAGCATGTTATTGTGAATTGTCACTGATGTATGACTTCTACACTACTATGGTTAGGTCACATAACCTGTCACAGTACTCACCACTTCTTTGAAGGATCTATGCTCCTTTCACTAGTGTCTTGCCTACTTATGCAGCTCTATCTCCAGTGAATCTGCGCAACATCTTTCCAGCAAACTCTTAATCACTTTCAGGCCACACACAGTTGCATTAACCTCACTATTTTTCACTACATGGCTTCATTATTATTTTTTTGAAATGTTATCTTTAGTTGTGTTATGATATATATCTGAAACATGTTCCTGTATTGCAATTGTCACATGTATGAATTTATGTGTAAGAGCATTAATTCTACATAGTACGTTTTTCACTGGAATAGATGTACCTGCAAGTATATCACATATGTAATAAGTATTTAAACATAAATGTAAGCAGTTCTAGTTATGCTTTCTAAAATAAGTAGTTCTCTTACATGTTGCTGTAGACAAGTTTAATTGCTTAAATTGTAGTTATACTTTTAATTGTGCATGTTTACTCATGTTCTGTGAACATTTGCTAATAATACCATAGTTAGTATGGTGGTTACGCTTAACACTCATGCCAGGTTCCAGATATTTGTTGGAAAGCAATATACATAACCATAGCTTCATCTACCTGTTAACAAGTTCCAACTCAAAGAGAACTCGCATCAATAATTCAATATATTGGAAACTCAACTTGATTAAAAAATGGAAACTTATTTTTGCAGTGGGGCAAGACCTGTCACACCTCCATGTGTTGAGAGAGGCCTTGCAACTCATTAACTTATTTTTGCAAACTCCACAGTCACACAAACATTAAGAAAAAGGAACCCCTGGATTCACGAACCCTCCGTGTAAGACTAAATAAGTCTTACTCGGAGGCTGCAGTTGAACGGTATGACATCAGCATGCCATGAATATTCATGAGGGCATGCTGACCCAACTGCAAGTCTAAAACGGACCGTGCAGGAAAACAGTGGGCATGTCAGACTGCCGAGCAGTCTAAATGTCCACGCACCTGCAAGTGTCCAAAATGCAAAATGTAAACACACAAGAGTGAGTCCGCTCAAATGTCCATGTACCCAACACCACACTCCCTGACATTGTAAACCCCCAGCACAGTTATTAAAAGTAAAACATTAATTTTATTTTTCTCTAATTCCCGAAATAGCTGCCCATATTTGCACATGTGTGCGTGGGTGTGCCCATTGCTTAGCTGCAGTTAGCAATCCCGACATGGAAGAGCATGAGAAGGAATAATTATGCAAATTACACCAAATAGCAATAGCGTAATGGTAGAGCGTTCGCACAAAGAGGAGGCATTCATGGTTGGAGTCCCATCACTCCCCTTCCTATTTATGTTTTAAATTAGTATATGAAATAATACCCGACATATATGATTAAAATTTTACTAAAAAGCAGTGAAATGGCCTATGTATCAGTGAACAAAATATATATTTATAAAGGATCCTGATATATAATTGCTCACAGTTAAGCAGCTCTTTACCCAGTGCAATAGTGTTGCCCATAGCTAAATAACGCTTTACCCAGCGCAATGTAATTGCCCATAGCTAAATAGCACTTTACTCAATGCAATGTAGTTGCCCATAGCTAAATAATGCTTTACCCAGTGCAATGTAGTTGCCCATAGCTAAATAGCTCTTTACCCAGCTCAATCTGTTTGCACGGAGGTGCGCATCATGCCAACCAGCACACCGTAGGCAACGTGGAGCAACGTAGAGCAAAGTTGCCTAAACACAGCCACACCCCCTAGCCTGTCTGGACAGTAGTAAAATAAAATGCAATGACAAGGTTCAAATCCAGGACTCTGTGCACCATAATCAAAGTACTGAACCACTAAGCCATGACAGCTTAGGATAAACAGCCACTGTTAACATACATATAAATGGTAGATTAACCATTACTAAGCAGGTCTGCAGTCAACCGAGAATTTTCAAAAATGGCCAATCACAAAAAAGTGTGGGAAATGTGGCATATTTAAGCCCCATTGGCAGGAATACTCACCATAACTGATTGTAGCTCCCATCTGCAGTTAGAATGGCTGGTGCTGGAGAGGGTACATGCTTCCGAGCACAACATTGGGGCATCGAGGAGTCGAAATACATGGTTTGGCTCCTTGTCCACCATCATGAGTCAAGACTCCTGCAGGGCCAGTTCCAAGAGACGGAGTACAAGGCAGAGGCTTGGAACCGGTTAGCTCATGACCTCACCAGTGTCACAGGTGTTCCTCGGACTGGTGAGCAGGTCCATCACCACCATGCAGACCTGAAGAGACGAAAGTGGGACCTACTGAATCAATGGATACAGGAGGCCCATGGGATGCAAGATGCCCCACAACTGAGTAAGTAGCCATGGAATGCAGTATGTAAGAAATGATAACTGATTCTGTATAATGGATAGGTATGTCTCAATATCCCTTCATTTACTTCACAGCTGCAGGTGACCATGCTGCGAATCAGCAAGCCTATGCAGATAGGCTGCTAAGGCTGCGCCACCAGGCAGATTAGTGATTATTCTGCATGTATTGTTATATAAAATAGGGGAGAGAGCCTGAAGGAAAGTGTTGTAGTCCAATAATACAGCCATAAATGCCCTGAATAAGTCCTCTGCATGTACTGTTATATGAAATAAGTCAGAGAGCCAGAAAAAGAGTGTAGTAACCCATTAAGAAAGGTAAAATATGTCTGGAATAATATATCTGCAGGTACTGTCATATAAAATAAGTGAGCGAGCCTGAAAAAGAGTGTTCTAACCTATTAATAAAGGTATAATATGTCTTGAATATGTCTTCCATATGCACTGTAATATCAAATAAAGGCGCAAGCCTGTGGAAAAGTGTGTAATGTAATTAATAAAGGTATAAAACCTGGAGTGTGTCTGTGTCACTTACTTTGAATTGTTGTCGTACCCTTGCATTGTACAAATAGTACTGTTTTAAAAAGTGCTGGCAACCCAGAATTGTGCAGTCCCATCTAAAGTGGGTGATGGAAGTGCTAGTAGCTGTGAAGCATATATACAGTCCTCAACAGTCAGTTACTAGCTGGCATGCATAAGTAAATCTGGCACATGAGTAACTTGTTAATTTGTTCCCCAGAAATGTGAGTGTGCTACAAGAAATGCAGGGTTCTGTGCAAATTGAACTGAAAATGTCATGTGAACACATCCAGATATGTAGATAAAGAAATATAAATAAAATCAGGAAATATGTAGCAGTAACATCTGTATCTTGGACAGTTAGTATATCAGATATAGGTCAGGTATATAATGAACTAGCCAAACCCATTACACAACCTAATGCATGTTGGCAAGTGTAATAATACATGTAGGGGATATACACCTACAGTCACTAGGAATGTAGTGTAGACTAAAAGTACTTATAAGATGTTAATTGAGGTTTCTTTCTACACCCTACTGTATGTGCATAAACCATGCAATTCCACATGTCAATGGATATGTGTAATCTCAAACATTTGTTGGGACATATGTCCTATTGTTCTATAAATATCTGCATTCACTTTGATGCATGTGCCCTGTTCAAACACCACAATCATGGTGGCCTGTTGCTACCAATCATCCCGGCATGCTATTGGAATGTCCACTGTCATTCAATATATGCATGTGTTATGCTTGCTCTTCAACTGTTGGAACATTGGTGTGTTGGGTTAATGGGAATATTACTGCATGCTGTTACAACTAATTTGGAATGCTGTTGTTTATGTTGTAATTAAACACACCTAATCACAGAACGTATGGGAAGGCCGGTCCCAGTGGACCCACCCATTCCTCCTCAGCTGGTGAGTGCACCTGGCACCAGCAGGTCCGGTGCCCAGCTCGGGCTCCCTTCCTCCGTTGGTCCTGTGCCACCTTCGGGTGGAAGCACTGCAGGGGATGGGGCTCGCCCCCCCATGCAAGCATGGGCGGAGAAGGGCCACCTGTCACCCTTCAAAGGGTCTGGGTTGTGGTGCGTAGGGAGATCCAGCATTCAGTCGCTGATCCCCTATGCCAGCTTGAGGCGAGAGTGGCGCATCTCATGGGTGAGCCTGCCCGTCCTACGCAGCCCCCAACACAGCCACTCTTGGGGCAGTGAAGGTGCAGTGGTGACTGCCCATGGGTGGGGATCTCAGTTCCACTGTTACCATCTGTGGGCTCATGGGCTTGCGATTTCCAAACATCCGTCCCTGTCAATTGTGTTCACCCACCCCATGTGACATACACCACCCTTGTATGCATCTTGTTTGCCTTGTCTGTTTACCTCCCCAACCTACTTCCCCAAACATACCTACTTCCTCTACCTCACTTTCCACTCTCACCTGAAAAAAAAAAAGGCAATCTGTACCCACAAAAAAAATTACTCACCATATATAGCTGCCCATTTTGCACACATGTCCGCTGGACATGTAAACTGATAATTATAATTGGCAGTACAACATACTTTGCTGTCCTCACCCCTCTCCCAGGGGTGGAAGGTTTCAAATGTCACTCCAAATTTATTGTATATGCACAGCTGTTGCTGGTAAAGAAATGGGCAGCTATGGACCTTCCCTACACCCGTCCTGCACATCCTGGGCTTGTTTTCCTACTGTATTTCCCTCTTTGTGCCCCCTTTTGCACCACTTTCCTATCTCTTAATTTTCTTTTCTTTCAAAGAAATTAGCGTGGGGGTTAGCGGGAGTAAGCACTTTTAAGCAGTAGTAAGCGGGTTTAAGCGAGTGTGCGCATGTGTGCGCTTAGCTAAGCATCGCTAAGCATCACGCAAACCCATGCAAACCCACTTACAACTGCTTAAAAGTGCCTTAGTCACTCTATGTCAGGGTCCTTGTTCTGCTCAGCAGCAAAAGAAAATACCTCTACCAGTCTCAAACCCCAGACCATTGACACAATAGACTGCATGAATTATCACTAAGCCATAGCATATATATGATAACCTGGTGCTCAAATAAATATATCATGCATTTCAATGACTGAATGTAGGAAGGCCATAACACACAGCTTGTTTTGTGGATCTTTACCAGCAATTGTTGTGAAATGCATTACATGAGTGTGATATGAGAAGCAGCCATTATAGCAGCAAATAAAGTTACAGAGGCACTTTACAACCCCCACACAGTATCATAGCTGGACAAACAGTGGCAAATCTGATTAGGGCAGAGGCCATACTACCTAACTGTGACTACTTTACAGGGATGTCCCTGATTGTGAAACATATTTAAGCTGTGTCCCTCTGAATCCCTCTGAAAAGTACTGACGTCAGTCAGAAAGGTGGGGTATTACACAATGAATAGTGACAATAATAACAGTAGACACCACTTATACTTCATAAAAGGAGTATGAATCCATATACACTGCTTCACACAAGTCTAGACTTTTACTGTCTCTATTATGTGTAAGGTGTACTTCACATTTAACTACCTATCCCTGACTCCATGCAAAGATGTATCTGAGTGTTTCATAGGCCTGGCAGAGGCACAAACACACAGGCATAGCAGCTATCCTGCTGTTACACACTCTGCAAATAGCTGTGGTAGGACTTCCACAAGCATACCCTTATGTAGGAGTACAACACAGAAATACCAAAGGATGTAGACATGTACTGGTAGCAACTGACTGTAACAATGCCATTGTACTAGTGATGAAAACACCTGTGGGTTGCACAGACAAAGAGTAACAGTGTAACATTTGACTACTATCTGGATAGGTTCACAGTTGGGAACTATGCAGACAGACCACCTGCCCTGATAAACCAACAGGTACACACCAATCCTTTAAGTCCAGTAAGATAACATTCACACAATAATACAAATTGTTCTCTGTATGTCAGCAACCCCTCCACACACTTTAAATACACTTGTGTGTTTAGGGTCTACCAAGGATGTAGGTAGGCATACACAGTACTGGAATTGTCCAGTTGTCCTGTGAACCCTGTGCTAATGTCAACAATAAAACCACAAACCCTACAGAAGTGAGTACATTAATATTCACAGTATAACAGTTCACAAACAGTTCATGTGCCAAAAGAATACTTCTCAATAACTACGTTTGTATGGCAGTTAATTATATGAGTAGAAAAGAAACTACATAGTCACATAAATGTTGTGTAAGCATTTGTAAGGGTGAGTTAAACTCTACACTGATAGCTCTGTACTGCAAGTGGCAACGGTCAGGCCTGAGTACAACATGTACATCACTGTCTACACTTCTAGCTTTAGATATAAGAAGTATACCAACCTTCTGACTTACACAACAGTGTCCACAGCAAACAAGCATGGGCCCCACTCTGGAAATCTGAAAGGACTATGCCTACATACCTTAGCAATTTATAGCATTGGGTTGCTATGACAGTGAGTACTGCAATTACCACACAGCAGGCTGTATGCATTTACCAAATGCTGGGCACCAATTGGTGCAGAAGGCATCACATGCACATGCCCAGATACCTATAAAAGCAGATTGTACTTGCTATCCCCACATGCAATCATTACATTGCATGTGTCAGCAACTACTGAAAAACTTTATTACTTAATAAAGAAACCTTACTTAAGTAAATATTATATTTACTCCTGTAAAACCGAAATATATTAAGTAAGAAAAAAAACTTAATTAATAACCAATAATAACAAATAAGTAAAAAACTTTACTCAATAAATAAAACAAAACCTTGAAAAGCATACACAGACGGACCTGACAGTGAGTAACAGGTATGTACTCAGAAACATGCATAAGTGGCAGCAGTAGGTATGTATGCAGTGATGCCATGCATAACTACTGCCATGGACAAATTAGTGTGTAGCTGTGTGCAGTGGGACATAACTGTGACATATGTATCTCAGAATTATATGTCGAACATCTGAACATGTTATCTATGGTCTGTACAGTGCTGCGCATAATGGCAGTTTGGGGGAGTAGTGCAAACACCTATATAAACTTGGATGTGACAGAGTATGACATGCATGATAGTAACATAATTTGCAGCTTAGCATTGGCAACTGCTGTACCAGGCTAGTATAGTAATGTTAGCATTTGCAGCTATATATATATACCCTGTACTATTACTGTATGCACACATGTGACAACTGTCCATGTTGTAGCAAGGCCCAACAGGTCATCTGTGAGGTGTACGGACTTACAACAGTGTGGACCCTGTGTGTGTATGGCACACACATATGGAGAGATATTTATGTGTCTGATAAATTAGCATCTGAACATGTGCATAGAGCAAGGGACATACTGCAACTGTTTGTGAAGGGTGGACATTTATATGTTGGTGCAGGTTGTTATGTGCATATTTATATGTAGGTTGTAGTGTGTGTCAAACAAGACAGCATACAGTGCTGGCATTTGACATGTGGTGTTTAAACACCGTGGGTATGATTTGTTAGGTTTTTTGTCTTCCAGATAGGGGGTCCTGCTAAAGGTACATGGGCTGAGACTACCTTCCATGCATTCTGCACAAGACTGTGCAATATCATTACATAACTGTATCCCTCTCAACCTTTGCATAATTGATATTCCCACCATGAAAGGTGGACTGTATATGTGCCTATATGTATATCTATATGTACACCAATGGATGTTCATATGTACGCCCAAGCTCAATGTTGTAAAAGTATTGTCATCCCTCTTGTTAAAAATCCTGTACCCATGAACTACCACATAGGTGGTACTCTACTTAACACTGAAAGTGTGATGAGAGACTACGGGACAAAAAGTGGACAGTAGTGTCCCTATTGATAATCACAGTGCCACACTAGTCATGTAAACTGAGTACGGTCCACATGTCATCAGAAAAGGTGTATCATCCATGGAATAAGAGGTCAGTGTTCCACTGTACTCAGTCATAACACCCATCATAGAGTACATTGCCCCTGTCGATATGTACCTCAGAAGGCATCCACAGTGACAGTAGACGCCAGACACATACCTCACAAAGAGTATTACCAGACTCAAACAGATGCCCTATGCAGACTGTCTTACAAAACCACAGCTACACTGTGTCACATACCGCCTACCCAGAGGCAACCTCTGCCTAACATACAAAGTTATGCCAAACCCACAGGTGTTGGACATGCTCCATATATACAGATTAAACTCCATACAAGCTACACACTGTACTGATCTAAACCCTGTAACGTGAAAAAGCAGAACATGCTGGAGTGGTACATTATCATCTCAGACACATACCATACTCTGGAACTAACCACCTATCAATAGCAAATGAAGGTCCTCATTAGCAGTTGTCATGAATAATCATGATGAGTGGGTGTGAGATAGGAAACACAACCCGGGAGTCACCACTGTGGCTCTGCATGACAGGGGCACATGAACCTACATTACATGGGTGTGGAAGGGCAGGGTACAATATGGCTAGGCTTCCATAGGCCCTATGGATAATAGCCTATTAGCTACCTAGGACCCAATACACACACGCATGTACTTGCATTACTTGCTATGTGAGGTTGACTGGGTGATGGTGAATGTGTAGGCGAATGTGTCAAAGGTGTGTATATGTGTGATAGCCTAGTGGGAAACTGTGTATATCATGGTATGTAGTGTTGTAGCTCAAATCCCAGCAAAGGATACATATGCTATTGCTAGGCAGGAAAAGCAGTAAGGCATACGGTGTGACGTAGTCCCATGGGGTTGACCGGAGTGTGTCATTGTAGGCTTAAGCAGTACATGTATGCTTATTGATTGGTAACACTAGTGAATACAAATCCTGTATGAACAGTAGTGCTACCTGAAGCTGTAGGCCTAAACAGCACAGTATGGTTTATATCCACATTGCTTGGACACACTGTTTTGTTTGTTACCTGTAGTCCTCCCACATTACAAACCTCAGGCATGTGTGTCACAGGATATATGTGCATATCTAGCAACATGTGTAGTGTATTACAGCAGAATGCCACCTATAGTGATGAATATGCACATTTGTTACTGAGGGGTTTGCTATCAACAAGTAGTGTGGTGCACTGATAGTACTTAAACTGTACTTAACATTCATTTCAAAGGATGACAAATGTCTGCATGCATTAGCTTCATACACACCCCCTGTGGCTAGGTGGTGCATTGTGTCACATAGAGTGTGTAATGTACTGTTGTATAGTCTTACATACTGGTTCCACTTTTTGCTGTGCAGAACATGTTTTGGAATATAGTATGTGCCAGGCACTGTCAGGCAGTTATGGGCTGATCAGTCCTATGTGGTATTAAAGGTGTGTATCTACTGACAGCCAATATGTTGCTATATATGGCATTTCATTGATGTCTGTACTTTAGCATGTTAAATGTGCCACATGACTTGTTCACAATTACTGTTTTATTGTCTTACAGGAATATGTCTCACAACAGGAAGCCTGCCTATTCCCCTGAGGAGGAGGAGGTCATCTTTGATGCCCTGGTACATCATTACAACCTGCTGTTCTCCAGATCTAGCCAGGACCAGCATGGACCCACTGCACTGTGGCCGGATGTTGTCCATCGGGTGAATGATGTAGGCATGCATAACCAGACTTATGAGCAGGTACGCCATCACTGCAGTGATTTAATCAGACATGTCCGGCTGCATGCCTCCAATGTCCACAGACAACAGCTTGCCACAGGTGGTGGTGCATCAACACATCCCCCCCTCACCAGAGTGGAAGAGCTGCTCCTCAGTGTGGTGGCTCCTGGCCAAACAGTACAACAGACATGCATCATCATGGAGGCCGGAGTCACTCAGCACGTAGATACAGAGCATGTAGGTAACATGGCATATCTGTAGACTGTTAGATCAATTGTTAGAACATGCATTTACCAGATGTGTACTGTGTATTCAGAAGATGTGGAGCCTGGTGTCACGCAATACTGATAATTTGGAACATAATTTGTATGCCTGTGACTGTCACCTCTTGTACTACTGTGGAATTGCAAACACACAGCAGCAATGCCATAGTTGTTGACACTGACAAACTGTCTCATATCCTTGTAGGTCCCTCTGGTATGATAGCAAGACAGCATACCCATGCTGGTGAGTGTTCTACATTTAATATAGAATATAACATGTGCATGTCGTAGGAGACTTGTAGGCCATATACACATGTAAAACACCTACACATAATGCATGATCTGCATGTTCTCTGTGGGACTATGCACATCCCAGTAACATGAGTATCCACCTCAAACACATGCAATACACAGAGCATCCCAACCAATTGTGGTATACTGTAGTGGACATTGTATAGGCAGAGTCAATACATATGCACACAACATACACCACTTTGTCATATGCAGTTAGTGTTAATTTGATACACATGGTGTATGTAGACACCTGCTGTAAGGTCATACTCCAGTATCCCAAATGTCAACAACACAGCACACATACTATACCTGGGTGTAGAGGACTATCATGGGGTGGTGTGACATGCTTCAACACACAACACATTCATGTGAGGCAATGCTCCCTATTGAACACCTTACATACCCATGTAACAACTGGCTGTGAAATGGTTAATGTAGCCAAAGTGGTGCAGGAGAGGTACAGAAAGATAGTTGCCAGTGTGACATACATTGGTGGCCTTGAGTGACCACATGATGCTGCCTGATGATGGCTCATGGTACTACACTACATCCAGTTACAGTAACTACAGTACTACACATAGCATTCATTGTTATACACCTGACAGTTGTGTGCATCCAGCCATGGTATGCATACCTATGAGTGATGGTGCACAGGACATTGGAAAGCATTCCAGACTTGCACAGCAGCGTTGTGTCCATGTACACGTTGTGTTCCAAGGTGAGGACAATCATTGAACAACACACATGCATCAAAGACATGTATACGGTTATCAGCAAGGACTCTCCACACTCGCACTGCATGCTGTTGAGCAACACACATCCTGCATGCTGACACGTGTGATAGGACTCTTTCGCTTGTGATACTGTATTGCACCATCAACCACTAATGGATATGTTCCGTATTGCTGTTGGTGTGTGTGTGTGTGTGTGTGTGTGTGTGTGTGTGTGTGTGTGTGTGTGTCTGTGTGTGTGTGTGTGTGTGTCAAATTGACTGAGTAGTGTATGTGTGCATGTGTGCATGTGTTCATGTGTGCATGTGTGCATGTGTGCATGTGTTCATATGTTCATGTGTACATGTGTGCATGTGTGCATGTGTGCATGTGCGCTAACATCCTGTACAGATTGTGAAGTGCGTTTCCTGTCTTCCTCTCACAGGTGCTGAGGTATTGGATGAGTGCAGCAGGGAACCTGAGGTAACTGCCACAAATAGTGGGCATGATGACACATGTGTAGTGGCACAGGCAGATTTGTCAGGGTCTGTCGTTGGTCCGCCAATCGACAGTACACAGCTGTCCACCCCATCTATGCGCACATTCATACTGCCGATACATCCCTCAACAACAATGGCCTTAGTGGAGGAACAGCATACAGTAGGCATCGACCAGAATAGTGTGGTATCTATGGCACATGCAACCCCACACAGCAGCCATACCCAGACACCTGGAAAGGTACCACATAGGCATATGTCCAGGAGTGCTCGTGGGAGCACTGCTGGTCATAATGCCCCTGGCAGACATGCCCCCACAGGTCTCACAACCTCAGCTATGTTCCGGTCTGTAATGCAGGCACAGGCATGTATGGAACGGTACACCAGGCAGAGACTAAAGGTGCAGAGGGCTCACAACACTGCTATCAATGACAGTATCCGTGACCTTGCCGGTGCCATCCGTAATTACACCAAGGTCATTGATAGATGTTGAGGGGAGACACTAGATGTCCTCCACAATGTAATGTCCATGTGCCAGGACAGTGCAGGGCGGCTGAGACGTCGACATAGAACGTATGCCAGCAACATCATCAGCTGGCACTCGTCGCGGGCGACACACAAGTCCCAGCCACTCCTGTAGTGGCAGTACCAGCCCCAGCCCCAGCAATGTTGGGGCTGGGCTGTCAATAGACCATCCTAGATGACCACGTGCACATGGCACTGGCTAGTCCCAGTAGGGACATGGGTCCATTCGACATCCCTCTGCCTGTGACGATAGTACCCAGTCTGGCTTGGTACCCGATACTGTCCATGGCACCCTTGGCAGGCACAGGTACTGTGTCCGTGGCCGGAGACAGTGATCTGTACAGCCTGGCAGGTACAGTCCGTGGCTGTCCCACAATCACCCGTATGTGGTAGCCACAAGGTGGAACTGTGTGCATGCAGACACACACACATAAACCAAACACCTAGGGCTAACACATACACACACACATTACACCAACATTGATCCATACTGTACTGTTGTCCCTTACACACACAAACACACACACACACACACACACACACACACACACACACACACACACACACACATGTCGATTGGATGGGTCATTGTCGGGCTCTGGCAAACCAATAACACACCCTGTGCATATGATGAAACTGTGCCGCCTCCTGTCATCTGTGACAATGATGCAGGAACAGGCTTACATGGTGCTGATGCACAGGGTGACCTAATAGCAGTGTAGCAATGTTAGCATCCTTGTAGGTATATCTGAGCAGGCATGATGCATTAAAGCTATGATTATCAATGTAGTATTGTTTACACCAGTGTTAATTCCAATACTGTATTGTCTGCCCATGTGCCACTTGGCTGATGTGTGTGGTACTGGTAGCATGTGTTGGTGAGCGGATGGTACGTGTGTGATGTGTGCAGGTCAGATTTGCAGGTGTACATTTGTGAACATGGTGGAGGTGCACCATCTGCATGTATGTGCATAGTGGACACATGGGAAGGGTGACATGCCCTGTATTACACAGTGTTAACACTTCATATTTCCTATTGGTGGCCAGTATGAATTTTACTACACATATGTTACGACTTGGGTACACACGTGTGTATGACATGGTTTGACACTATGCTGTGGGTAATACTGTTTATATCAGTCATTGTTTTGCATACTGGTAGTATACATAACCTCAACAGCCTGACTTTACCCAATCATTAGCTGATGTCTTGACAACTGACACACAGATGTAGGATACACAGTAGCATTTGAGTCCTTCCGGTACTATGGTATACCAGTAACCAGATGTATTGGCCACCACCCATTCCTGGGACCACTCCTGTTTGGCATGTAGACATCCCAGATACAAGCAAACACACTAGGGATATCTCCGTCCAGATCTCGTAATGCATACAGTGGCCTACAATGTATTCTCCAGATGAGACACTTATCCTCCACAAGGGTATCATACAGACAGATACCTGCTGACCAACACATGCTGTAAAGCTATAAGCCAACTATAGCATAGTCATCCACATTTACAATACATAGTATCCTGACAGTGCCACATTGTTAGTAGCCCACAACATGTAGCAGGGGTACCGATGTGTACATACAGCCACATGTTATGTCATCTGTCCTTTGGTATTCACATTTCCAAAGGTATGCTGATGTCCCTCAGTGCATCATATAAGCATGAAGGGGTCTGTATGCATATCCACGGAGGTGTTGTACACCTGTAATGAATGGCCATTATTGACAGACTGTGTTGTGTTTGGACATGTCTGACATATACCCCAGGCATGAACCCTCACTCACACTATTCTTTAGAAACTGTCATGGGTGTGTGTGACACAGATGACCTAGGCCACAGATCACTACAGTGGCTGGCCTTGACACATACATACATATGTGACCTAAGGTCTGAGAAGCAGCAGCACAGACTGTCAATGGTAACAGATGTATTTGTGTAGAAAGCAGGCTTTACACCTATGAACTCACTGAGGTCACATATACATATATGTATTTGCCACACAGATAACAATTGAGGTCACGTGTACATATATGTATGTGCCACACAGATACCGGAAGTGTGCAATGCACATACTGTTATTTTACTGATATGTCATACAGATGTAAAAGCAAAACCCACAACACATTAAACAACAGTGTCACACACACACACACTCAGCAATTACAGGATTCAAACCCCTGCCTAACTATCTTATGATACTAGAAAGATCCACATTAACACTATCAGACTGGACATGGTAATGTGTGTGCACTTTGTTTTATGCAATCCCAGGAATGAACCATGTGGGTCAGCAGGTGTTAACAGCTTGAACAGGACTCCACAATTATTTGCTTGTGTGATCTCTCTGTGGACAAATTTCCATTCCTTCATATGACAATACATATTTATGCACAGGTTGTTGAATTTGTGGATACAACATGTGTCTGTGATGTTGATAAAGGGATACTCAGAGTCTATGTGGGACGTGTGTAGCTCCCTTCAGTGATGTGTGTCCTGGGTGGCTGCCTTGCAAACAGTCTAGCAGGTTTGGGAACCATGATCTGCCCATGATCATACCACAGTTGGTAGGGCTGTGTGTTTGTCGGCTTCCAATAGCTCTGTTCATGACTTCAATCATGATGGACTCAATGGCCTTGCAGATCAGATGTCATAGGCTTATAGGACTATAGTTCCCATGGTCTGTTGTGCACCAACACTTGTGGGGTGTGCCATATGTTCCTGTAACACATTCAACAGTTTCAGATCCTGTAGAGAGGGTGTGGCTCAACAGACTGTTCAGGTGCAGGGTCTGTTTGTTCTGTAGTTCACTTATGACACATATCGGGAAACAATGTCATCCAACTGATGCCATATTTTCGACTTTGGAAGGAGCTGTTTACCCATTCTACATGTGATATCTCCTGGTATGATGATAGGGACATTTGTCAGTGGGAGGTATGTATGTATGTATGTATGGGCCTGTCTGACAGGATGTCGGCTTTGTCAATCAGGTACAGTTGGCCCTGACTCAGGACATATATGTGTGTACAGTGCTGTGTATGACATAGCTGAAGGAAGTGTCATGGTTCTGTCTGGACTCCTTCGCAGATAATCTTTCAAAAACCCCAACATACCTGAGCACTAAATCCCTGTTATACTCTTTTACACACTTAACACCCTGCTGATCCCTTTTGATCAGTCAACAGAGAGTATGTCATCATAATATCCTGGCATGTCCAATGGTTGGTTTCGCGTGTACTCTCCAGTCCAGCTGGTGAATATGGGACTTTTGAGGCAATGTTACAACTGCCTTATGTACACAGACAACCCTCTAAACTCAGATATATGTGGGAGATGTAACTATATAGACAAACGGGAGGCTGAGCTCTCTCAAACCATGACCGGCAGAGTCTATCATGTGGTGAAGGTAACCACACACACCACAACTCCGTCACACATACACCTATAGCAACAGCAAACAAACTACATTACCACACAAATACATACTCAGATGCTCTACATAATATCTGCCTAAGCAGCAGAGACCTCTTAAGCAGACACACAGACAACTGCTACCCCATGACATTACCCACATATCGCATGGTTCACAAAGTCAGTGTGCCACACAGTCACTGCCCTTAGGGCTAAAAACACACCTAATACACTTGTAATAGATGACTCTATTGTCTGACACACTGACGTCACACTCACCAGGCTGAACATGGAGAAGGACACTTTGAGCTGTCTGTCGGGTGGCAGGTTCTGCCACATTAAATATACACTCAGGTCACTCCAAAGCAAGTACAAATATGGCTCCATCATTGTCCATGCTGGTGTGAATTACCTCAGATGTTCCTCCCTGGGCTACATGACAAGGGACATAGAGGAGCTCTCTGATCATGTAACCCAGGCCAGTATGACCCTGACCTTGTGTAGCATCTTACCCTCACCAAGAATGATGGCACAGTATACAGAGAAGCTGATCAATTGTAACAGTTGGCTAACATATTTGTGTCATTCAAAGGGGATCCAGTGTCTGTCAGCCTGGGATGACATGCTCAACATGCCATGTAGCTTCGCTATGGACAGCTTGCACCTGTCACCCCTAGACTTTCAAATACTGGCTAATGCTGTTACCACCCCCACAGTGCCTTTTTTGGGCAAGGCTCAAATGACAAACCCACCTCCATGGACAATGCAAGGTAAAAGAAAGCACGGGTAATGCTCCTCGACACCAGCCAAACTGGAGGCTAAGCTCTCTCAAATCAGTACTGGCATATCCAGTCAGGAGGAGAAGGAAACCTCACTCACTACAATTCCAGTCTCACATAGACCTACCATGACAGCAAACTAAACACATAATCACACAAAAACATACTCAGAGGCTCTAAATAAAGATCTGCCTAAGCAGCAGAGACCTCCAAAGCAGACACCCAAGCAACCGCTACCCAAAAGCAAAACACGTGCAACACATATCTCACAAAGCTAGTGTGCCAAACAGTCACAGCCCTTAAGACTAAACAACACACCTGATAACCTTGTAATAGGTGACTCTATCATCAGGCACACTGGCATCCCACTCACCAGGCTGAACAAGGAGAGGGTCACGGTGAGCAGCCTGTCGGGCGCTAGGATCCGCCACATAACACAAGCACTCAGGTCACTCCAAGGCAAGTACAAATATGACTCAGTCATTGTCCATGCTGGTGTGAATGACCTGAGACGTACCTCCCTGGACTACATGAAAAGAGACATAAAGGAGCTCTCTGAGCATGTAGCCCAGGCCGGTATGACCCTGACCTTGAGTAGCATCTTACCCTCACCAAGAATGATGCCACAATATGAAGACAAGATGATCAATTTCAACAATTGGCTTAAGTACTGGTGTCATTCAAAGGGGATCCAATGCCTGTCAGCTTGGGATGATATGCTCGACAAGCCATGATGCTTCACTAAGGACGGCTTGCACCTGACACCCCTGGGCTTTCAGATATTGGCAAAGGCTCTTGTTACCCTCATAGTGCCTTTTTAGGCAAGGCTCAAAAGACAAACCCACCTCCATAGGTATCACAAGGGATAAGAAACTAAGAGTAATGCTACTCAAGAAGAAGTCTAAACCTCAAGATGCATGCACTCGAAACTCTCCTTAGCATGGAGAATATCAATATCTGTGCAGTAAGAGAAACCTGGTTCAGGGCTCCCGAGAGCACCGAAGCACTACCAGGTTATACCTCATACCATGCTTTTCGGCCCCAAAACTTGGACCAAACCACAAAAGGAGGGGGAGTGTCGATATTCATCAAAGATACCCACACCTCCAGGTTGGTGGAAAAGCACGAAGCATCAGAGACTATCCATGTGGAACTAACAGTGGGTAAAACTGCCTTCCAGTTTATAGCCTGCTACAGACCACCCTCCCAAACCAAGGAACCCCACTCGGCCTTTCTGAGAACACTGGAAAATATGAAGGTCTCTCCAAACACCATTATATTGGGTGACTTCAACTACCCAAACATAGACTGGGAGCATTACTCTAGCTCCAACACCCTAGCCCAAAGGTTCCTAGAATTTATAAACTCAAATGCTATGAAACAACTTGTTACCACTCCCACAAGAGGGGAAAACATACTGGACCTGATCATCACCAACATGGGGACTCTATGCTCCAGACCAGAAGTGTATCCCTCACTGGTAAGATCAGACCATAAACTAATCTCACTGGATATTCACATCCCGACCCCACCCTCTGCCCAGAAAACCACAGTGAAAAACTTCTCTAAAGCAAATTTCACACTCCTCAAAACCAAGGTGGAATCCTTCAAAGCCCCCGAGCCTGTGGAAAATACGACCCAGACCACAGAATCCTTTATAAACGCATTCTATGAACACCTTCAGGAATGCATGGATCATGTGATCCCAAATAAAACCAAGACCCAATCCTCCAAAGGCAGACGTCCTGTTTGGTGGACCCCAGCCATAAACAAACTATACAATAGAAGGAGGAAGCTACTAAATGATAGAGCAAAATCCCAAAAAGGGAAGGCATCACTGATCAGTATTAGCAAAAAACTACGGGCACTCATAAAATTGTCTAAGGCCAGCTTCGAGTGAAAAATTGCACAGGACACTAAGGATAATCACAATGCTTTCTTTAGTTATGTTAGGAACCTGGGTGGTAATTACCAGATATGCTCAGAATTAGTCCAAAATGACAAAAAATACACTGAACCCACAGACATTGCCAACATCCTAGCTGACAGGTTCAGCGCAAACTTCTCCCCCCCCACTAAAAGGGCAAATATCTATCCCAGCAGAGTGCTGCCCCCCTGACATCTCAGATGCTCAGGTAAGAGCCATCCTCTCCAAAGAACACAGCATCAATGGGACCAGACGATGTCCCGGACTGCGTCCTACATGAACTCCAAAAAGAGCTAAACCCAAACATAAAACTACTGTTCAATCTCAGCCTTACTACAGGATATGTGCCCAAAGAGCGGCGTACAGCAACAGTGGTCCCTCTCCATAAAGGTGGTGCCTCAACAGATCCTGGAAACTATTGTCCCATACGCCTGACTAGCTTGGTCTGCAAAGCTATGGAAAGGATCATCATGGACCTCATAAATAAAGATATTGGGGACCTACAGACACTGGATCCTACCCAGTTTGGCTTTGTTAAGGGCAGATCCTGCCTCTTAAACCTGGTTGAATTCTTTGAAACAGTCACTAAGGCCATTGACAAGGGGAAGGTGGTCCACACAGCCTACCTGGACCTCGCAAAAGCCTTCGATACAATACCCCACTTGGGCATTATAGATAAGCTCACCAGCTTAAATATAAACCCCTATGTCACTAGATGAATTGCAAACTGGCTCAAGGACAGAACTCACATGGTTAGAATTGCTGGAGCCATGTCAGACTCCAAACCAGTTACAAGTGGTGTCCCACAAGGCTCAGTCCTGGGACCTCTCTTGTTCGGTATATATTTCTCAGAGGTACAGGTCAACACGGAAGGACTGTGGCTGACCAAGTTCGCAGATGACTGCAAACTGGGCAACATAATCGACTCTCCAGCCGACACAAGCATCCTCCAAAAGGGCCTCATAGAAACAGACAACTGGTGCCAGAGCCATGGCCTCAAGCTAAATGCCAAAAGTGTATAGTCATCCCCTTTGGCAAAAACAAAGTGCCCACAAATTACCACATAGGTGGTAATCCATTAAGTACAGAAGAAGTAATTAGGGACCTGGGGACCCAAGTTGATAGCAATCTCTCATTTGACAACCACGTGGCCAAAGTGGTTAGAAAAACATTTTATATAGCCCACCTAATCATGAAGGGATTCACATCTAGATCAGGGGAGGTCATCGGGCCTCTTTACTCATCCCTCATCAGGCCCATAATTGAGTACAATGCCCTTTTTGGGATGTACCTTACCAGACACCTACAGCAACTGGAAAGACCCCAAAAGTACCTCACCAAGAGGATCAAAGGGCTCAAACAGATGCCATATGCTGCCCGGTTAAAGAAACTCCAGCTCTACTCAGTGGCATACCGCCTGTTCAGAGGCGATCTGTGCATGACGTATAAAGCCATGTCCAACCCAGAATTAATGGACATGCTGCACCTCAGAAAATCCAAATCCCATCGAGCTACTCGCTTGAGAGACTTGAACCTCGGCACTGAAATAAATAGGACATGCTGGAGGGACAGATTCATAACCCAGAGGCTCCCTTCACTCTGGAATAAAATCCCAGTCCAGGTTAGGCAGAGTCCCTCATTGACTCTCTTCAAGAGGAATCTTGATGAGTGGATGGGAGATCGTAGGTTTACCCCGGGTATCACTTCTGTGTCACTGTTAGACAGAGGCACAGTATACTAACCTCAAAAAAGGGCATAGCAAAATAAATTTAAAATGGGTGGCAAAAGCCAAACACATTCTGGCTAGGCTTATAAATGCCCTAGGGCAGATAGCCTAGTATGAACCTATGAACCTATGAACCTATGTCTAGACCCCAGAATGCACACACTCAAGACTCCCCTCAGTATGGTGAATGTCGATATCTGTGCAGTAACATACACCTGGTTCAGGCTCTCAAATGCACATCAGTACTACCAGGTTATACTTCATACCATGCTTTTCGGCCACAAGACCTGGACCGACCAACAAGTTTAGGGGGAGTATCCTTATACATCACAGATACACACACCTCCAGGTTAGTAGCACTGCAGGAAGCATCAGAGACCATACATGTGCAACTAACAGTGGCAAAGCTGCCTTTCAGTTTGTAGCCTGCTACAGACCACCCTCCCGAACTCAGGAACCCCACTCAGCTTTCCTGGAAACACTGGAGGATATGACAGTCTCTACAAACAACATTATATGGGGTGACTTCAACTACAGAAACATTGACTGGGAATACTACTCAAGCCACAACACTCTCACCCAATGGTTGCTAGAATTTCTAAACATAAATGCTATGTTACAACTGGTCACCACACCCACATAAGTGGAAAACATATTGGACCTGATCATCACCAACATGGGGACTCCATGTTCCACACAAGAGATATGCCCCTCATTGGTAAAGTCAGACTATACATTTATCTCACTGGACATCCATATCCCATCCCCATCCCCATTCTAGGGTCTCTCAGTGAAGTACTTACCAACAGCAAATGTCACACTTCTCTAAACCAAGGTGGTATCCTTCAAAGACCCTGGGACAGAGGTAAGTATGGCTCAGACCGCTGAATCTTTTACAAACACATTTTATTGACAACTACTGGAATGCATGGATTGTGCTATCCCAAATAAGAACAAGACTCACTCCTCCACAGGCAGTGGACATGTCTGGTGGACCATGGCCATAAATAAGCTATACAACAAAAGGAGGGGGCTACTACATGATAGAGCACAATCCCAATAAGGGAAAGCATCTCTGATCAGTACTAGCAAGAAGCTACGTTCACTCATGAATTCATCTAAGACCCACTTCAAAAGGTAAATTGCACCACACACTGAGAACAATCACAAGGCCTTCTTTAGTTTTGTCATGAACCTGGGTGCCAACTCCCAGATATGCTGTGTGTTAGTGCAAAATGACAATACATACACTGAACCCACAGACATTGCCATCATCCTGGCAAACAGGTTCAGTGCAAATGTCACCCCCCATCCCCCCTAATGAGCAAATGTCCATCCCAACAGAGTGTAGCCTCCCTGACATCACAGATGATCAGGTGAGTGCTGCCCTCTCCAAAGCAGACAACACAGCATCAATGGGACCGGACAGTGTCCCAGCCTGCATCTTACACAAGCTTCATGACGAACGTAACCCTCACATGAAGTCACTGTTCAATATCAGACTTACTACAGGATATGTACCCAAGGAATGGCGTACAGCAACAGTGGTCCCGCTCCACAAAAGTGGTGCCACAACAGACCCCGGACACTATCACCTTATAAGCCTATCTAGCCTGGTCTGCAAAGCTATGGAGCATATTATCATAGTACTCATACACACAGACATCGGGAACCTACAGGCACTGGATCCTACATAATTCAGCTTTGTTGTGGGCAGATCTTGCCTCTTGAACATGGTCAACTTCTTTAAACAGTTACCAGGTCCATAGACATAGGGAAGGTAGTCTACACAGCCTACCTGGACCTCGCAAAAACCTTCACAACAATACCCCACTCGGGCATCATACATAGGCTCACCAGCTTAGATATCGACACATATGTCACAAGATGGATTGCTACGTGGATCAGGGATAGCACTCACATGGTATGTATTGCAGGTGCCATGTCTGACTCTACACCATTTACACGTGGCATCCCACAAGGCTCAGTCCTGGGACCTGTCTTGTTCAGTATATATTCCTCTGATGTACAGGCTAACACAGGAGGAATATGGCTGACCATGTTCGCAGATGACTGCAAACTGGGTGCCATATTTGACTCTCCAGCTGGCACAAGCATCCTCCAAAAGGGTCTCACAGAGATGGATAACTGGTGCCAGAGTCATGGCCTACAGCTGAATGCCATTAAATGCATAGTCATCCTCTTTGGGAATCACATAGTGCCCACACATTACCACATAGGTGTTAATACATTAAGTATGGTAAAAGTTGTTAGGGATATGGGGACATGAGCAGTTTGTAATCTTGCCTTTGACAATCGCATTGCCATAGTGGTTTGACAGACATTCTATATAGCCCTCCCTATCCCAACAGGTTTCACATCTAGATCAAGTAAAGTCATTGTGCCCCTATACTCATGAGGCCCATGATTGGATACAGTGCCCCATTTGGGATGTACCTTACCCGACACCTGCAGCAACTGTATTGGCCACAAAAATACCTCACCAAGTGGATCTAGGGACTCACACAAATGCCCTGTGCAGTTCAGCTAAAGTAACTCCAACTCTACTCAGTCGCTTACGATCTACTCGGATGTGATCTGTGTCTGTTGTTTACAGCCATGTCCAACACAGAATTAATGGACATGCTCCACCTCAGAATATCCAGCTCCCTTAGAGCTACATGCTCCAGGGACTTACACCTCAGCACAGATATTTATAGGACATGCTGGAGGGACACATTTCTAGACACTCCCCCTCACTCTGGAATGGGATACCAGTCCCGCATAGGCTGAGCCCCCCACTGACCCCCTACAGGAGACATATTGACGAGTGGATGGGTGATCGTATGTTTACCCTTGGAATCTCTTCTGGGTCGCTGCTGGACACAGGCACAATAAAGCAAACGTAAAAGGTTTATATTGTGTGTCCTACTATTCAAAGGCACAGTCTACCAGTCTAACAGGGCTGCAAAAGCCAAACACACTCTGGCTAGGCTTATACATGTCCTAGGGCAGATAGGCTAGTATCAACCTATGCACCTATGGTAATGTTCGGGATGCACATTGTTTATTGACGATACTGACTGCAGGTTTTTTCTCTTCTTTGCTTTCACACTTTCTACGAACAACCTAAGTATCTGCAGAACATATTTTATTATGACAGGGTTCCAATATACTATATATGTGTCTGTTGTCATATAACTGTGTGCACATGGCAGATTGATGAATACTGAGAGGTTCCTGTGTTAACACATGCAACTGCCGGATATGTGTGGCCCACTGCTATACCCAGACATGGCCTAAGTGTGTGAGCATGCCCAGTCTGTCCTTTCACTGATTTGTTGCCTGACATTTGTCTCATTTATTCAAGTGTGTGAGCATGCCCAGTCTGTCCTTTCAGTGTTTTGTTGCCTGACATTTGTCTCATTTATTCAAGTGTGTGAGCATGCCCAGTGTGACCTTTCAGTACGTTGCTGTCTGAAGTCCAGTACATTTGTTGATGTGTGTGAACATGACCAATATTAACAATTATACTATATGTGTGTAGAAAATCAGGTTCTATTCTTACTACAGGGCTCATCTTTGTGTCATAACTCGACAGGGATTATGCTGTGCCTGCAGGGTTTCCATGAGATACATTGCATAGACTTATCAACATTTCTTCATACAGGCTGACCAGTGCAATGCTATCATGGTTTAGTGGTTCAGTACTATGACTGTAGTGCATAGTATTCTGGGTTCGAAGCCTGTCACTGATTTATATTTTCATACTGAGCAGACCAGACTGCTTAAGGGCCAGTAGAGCAAATATGAGCATGTTGGCTTTTGTTCAGCTATGCCCAATGCAGACTAGGCTTGTCCAACATTGCTCAACATTAACCAACATTACAGAATGTTGCCCAATATTGCTCAACATTGACCACAGTTGTGCTAGTGTTAGTGTGTGCAATTGCTTTACATATACAAAATGGTGGTGAAAGCTGTTTAGCACTGCTTTATATTGCTTAACACATGGCAATCATGCCTCAGGGGGTGCTGCAGGGCTGCCTATGTTGGATGCACATACAGCACTCCCTATACATGTTTGGAAACAGGTAGTGTCAAGTTAGGCATCCCTTTTACTATTTGTGCGAGTCAGAGAGAGGTATCATTTCCAGGGTTCCTACTTTGCCAGTGTATGTGCTATGCGTTGCCTCTTTGCCAAGGCCAAAGCATACTGGGCATGCCTCCTTCTGCCTACTGGGGCAGGCTCAGGTTGTTCCTCCTCCGAGTCACACTCTGCCTGTGATGGCCTTGGCAATGGTGGGGGGCTGTTTGGCCCAGGCCTATGCTGCTCCTGCTGCAGCTGTTTTCACAGGATCATATTATGTAGCACGGCATATACCATGACAATTTGGGTACATGTAGTTGGTGAGTACTACAAGGCTCCACCAGATGTGTCCAGGCACCGGAACCGTGACTTGAGCAGGCCAAACACACGCTCGATTACATTTCGTGTTTGTGTGTGTGCCTCATTATGGCATTCCTGTTCAGGTGTGTGTGCATTTCTGATGGGTGTCATCAGCCACGGCTCCAGTGCATAGCCAGCATCCCCCCACTAGGTGACCATGAGGGATGTCCCCATTGGCAAATGTCTGGTACAGCTGCGTTAGATGCCAGATATGGGAATCATGGTAGCTTCCAGGGCAGCCAGCACACACATTCAGTATTATGCCCTGGGCATCACACATGACCTGGCAGTTGATGGAGGGGAAGCTCTTGCGGTTGAAGTAGACCCTACCCCGCCTACCGGCTGGTGCTTTGATGCGTATGTGCATGCAGTCTATTGCACCCACTACCTCAGGGTATTCTGCTATTTGCTGGAAGAGATGCATATTGCTGGCCAATACCTCATGGGAATTGGGGAAATATACATGATCACCCACATGTGCTGACATGGCATCCAGGAACTGGTGCAGTACCCTGGATGCTGATGCCTGTGATATCCCCATCATATCAACAGTTGGTCTCTAGAAGGTACCTGTTGCTAATATTCTTAGGCCAACACATACCTTGGTTTCCACTGGGATGGGTTCCCCTCTGTTGGTTCTGTGTGAGGCGTGGCCTGTACAGCTCAACAATTTGCTGCAAGAGGTCTCTGTCCACTCTATAGCGCTCCACTATCTCCAACTCATGTAGCCCCTGGTAGGTTACCCTGGGCCTCTACACTCTTCTCCGTCTCCTCACTGTGGGTTGTCCAGCAGCATTCGCATTGTCACCACCCTCAGCATGTTGCATATGTCGCCTTATAACAGCAATGGCAACCCCTAACATTTCTCTGTCTCAGTAAAGCTTTTTCAGTTTTCACTTCTATTAGCTTACTGCAGTGTTGCAGTGTCTCTTCAGAGAAACATAATGGAATGTTGTTTGCAGAGTTTTAAGTGCTGGGCTGGGCTGGGATAGTGTACTGCCTGTGTAATTGCCTGATTCTGACTGTTTTCACCTGCTAGCTCTGCTAGTACTCCCTGGATAACTTCCTACTACTTGCTGTGCTTCCTTTTTCCTTTCTGTTTCCTCAGGGGGGCAGCGCCGTGCACACAAGCGCAAACACACGCACACCAGCTCACACGCGCGCACACATACTTACACTGAATAAAACTTGCTTATTCTTGGTAAAACGCATGCACACCGGCCCAAACGTGCTTACACAACTTTAAACAGCCTTATACATGCTTACTCTGACTTAAACGCGCACACACACGCTTACACGCATGCACACAATCTTACTCAGGTTTACAGGCGCTCATCCGTGCGCATACATGCTCAGCAAGAAACTTTAGTGTTATCCACAGCATACACCTTCAATTTCTTGCCTTTACCTAGCCTACCTGTTGACACACCTCTTCCAATGATGTGTAAATGACAGCTGACACATGCCACTCTGCCCCAATGAGCTTCACTTCTTTCATACATACCCCCCTCATGATGTCACCTATCTTCTACTCTGTTACTCCCCTTATCCTACTCCTACACTCCACTGACTGTGCTCATTTGCTATGTAAACTTGTGATTCACTATCCTAACCCTCATTTGCATAGGATTGCCTACTAATGTTTGGTTACATCTCTTTGACTAAGCTTCCCCCCTTAGCAACCTCTACTCGATGGCCATGTTGTCTTCAGCCTGCCATTCCCTTGCATTGTAAATTCAGAATAGCAATAAAATCCGCATTTGTGGATCTTAATTATTGATTTTCTGGTTTTTAGAGTGCAGAGCGTTTGGGTGGCACTGCGCTACACTTAAACCCCGGGGATCGGGATGAAAAAAAAAAGTATTTTATTTTTATTTTGCATCAGTGAACATTGCCAATGGCCATATTTTTTGGCCTTTGGCATGCTTCCTCAACTGGATGCACCCTTTTTTTGGAGCTGTCATGGCTCCGTTTTGCTATTTGCAGAACCGTACTCATTTGTCAACTGAGTACATTTCTGAAAATAACACTACTCTTACTCGGACAGGTTCGGGTTTCCTGGATTGCAAATTTACCTCATTTGCATAGCTTTCTCCTGCAATTGAGGTGATTTGCATATCCAAGCCCTGTCCCTGTAGGGCTCGTTTTGGGAGCTCTGTTGCATGCCCCTACCAGCTGTTCCTGGATCACTCGGTGGACATGTTGACTGCATGGAGTCTTACTCTACTCTTAGGCTCCATGCAAGCCTTCGTGAATCCAGCCCGAAGTTATTGCAAAACAAAGGAGTCAGTGCTGGTAAACACTTATAAACTGCACTGTCAGTAATTATCTTTGGAAAACAGTAAACACGGAATTCAATATCAGTGAACTGAACCTGTCCATATGGAACTATGTCCAGCTTTGACTTGAGATGAAATGCAGAAACCATGTCTGCATGAAGGATGTGATGACCAAATATATCCATTGCTGTACTTTAAGATACACTGAATATGTAAATAATAGGACTGTTTCCTAGTGTAACTGTGGTTGGCATGTTCCCACACAGACAGATGCTGCGACAGTTCCATGAGTACATAAGACCAGAGATTGCACATTATATTGGCTCTATACAGTTTTATCTCTGTAACTGTGCTACATGCGTTGTTATTATTCACTGGACATTTTTAAAATGTTTATATTTACATTGTGCTGACTGTTTTGTAGGGCTACATCTCTTTATCCTTCATTACTATGTTAAAATAATGCAGTCACAGATCAACATCCAAACTGAAATATACATCGCTGTGTTTGGGCACATGATGTGGGAGTTTGTCAGTGCATTTGCCTTCAATATCACTACTTTAATAAGTGACAACAACAGTTTGAATAATAGATATTTATATCAACATGTGTGTGTGTGTGCGCGTGTGTGCACGTGTGCACGCGTGTGTGTGTGTGTGTGTGTGCGTGTGTGTGTGTGTGTATTTATACACACACACAGAGGTATTTTGGTACTTAACATATGCCGAACATTGTTATATATAGTTTTATACTATAATACATATTTCTGTTGCAACACCTGCTTTCACGCTAAACCTCAGCAGGAAACCATATCATTATCATGTATGCAAATAACAAATATCCCAATGTGGTTAGGATAGGTTGTCAAGACTACAGCACTTTAAGAATGTGCAATCTCATCAATACTGACGTCTGTTTACGGTGAAAGATCATTTGCATTTGAATAATATTGCAGAATATTATGGTGACTGTCATTACAAGTGTAGAATGATGTCACAGAAACACAAGGCAGGAGCGGGGCAAATAATGACACTATGGTATATCTATATCAAAGGCATCAAGGCATCCTGAATCAGATCAGCTCTTGTTTATGCCAATATAGTACACATACTCATAGAGGTGACTTGTGGGATCAATCATAAATCAGTTAGTGTGGAGATGTTATAAGAGGTATTTATTAATTGTCCATATACAAGCTGTTGTCCAATAACACTTAATTTCTTAGTTCATATTTTTGGGTGCAGAATTATGATTTATTTCTTAAGTATCATAACATATGTTTGCTGTTTTGCAGTGTTACAATTCATATGAGCTTGTGTAGTTAAAATTCAGTTTTGAATTATGCATGCTACTGTGTTACACAACATTTATAGATGTCTGCATATGTAGTTCATTATAGGGTGTCACTGCTCTAACAATTAAATTAAACACAGAAAATGTGTTCAACAGGATTATGAATGTAAGGTTTGTGGCACCTGGTGCAATTATTTTTATTTCATGTTATGGAATATATATGGAAGTATATTTTAATGTGAGAAATAACATGTAACTGTACGGTTTTGGTATGTAGATATTAACAGCACAGGAGAGGGAAGAATGACAGTCATCCTCAGTTTTGTATGTAATAGACAGCAGATTAAATATATTGTCATTGTATATGTTTTTAGTCTACAATTGTACTGCAGTTGTATAGACATGCGTTCAATAAATTCGCTTTATAAAGGTCAACAATGTATAGATGAACTGGCAATGTGGTTACTATAACTAACAATGCATGGTGATCCATGCCTTTAGAGAGCTGCTATTTCTTTGGGCATTATTGCCTGTTACATATGTAGTTTAAGTATATATTTTTTCAGTAGGGTCTGATCTAACATGTTGTTATTTGTGATTACTGCATACAGCAGTCAGTTGTGTATGTGTACATGGATGCATATCTATATTGTGGAATAATGACTGTTGATCCTGGGAAGCACACAACTTATTGTAGGTTCTCCACTGAAAATATTCAGTCAACAGATGTGTTATGTTGCATTAAGCATTACCTGTAGCATGGTTTATATACATGCATTATGTTTAAAGAAAACATACCTCAACCAACAAAAATAGATGCATGTCATTCTATGTCATTCTTAATTCTGATGGGTATAACAATACAAATGGCTTAGCAGATATGAAATGCTTTTTAATGTAGACTAAACAAACTCAGAATATGACATCCTGTGTTTCAAATATTTTAAAGCATCAGGTTTTCACTCAAGGAATAATTATTATATAAAATTTAATTTTAGGTTCTGTAGGCTGCATTAACCACTGTGGAAAGATAGGAATATAGGAACAATACAAGGCAGGTGATTACAGGAGCCATAGGATGCCTATACACCTTTACGTACACACATAAGTGTTCTTGCCACCCTTTACAAGCACTTAATAATGCTCATCTTCCAAATAGATCAGGGCCATACATGATAACTATGGTATAAATCTGCATGGATCTATCTCATTAGGATGACTAGTCTTAAAGGTAGACAAAGTAGTAATGCGGTGGTAACTTATTCCATAAGTCTGAATACTTTCATTTAGAAGCCTGTTCCTCCAGCAAGTCTTTTTTATTTGTTGGTGTAGATTTTGGTCCCTGTGTGAGTTTTTGGTGAGCCACTTATTTTATGAAGAAATAGGAGGTCAAAAAGGATCGGATCTTTCATTACTTAGAAAGAGAGATAGTGGTAATCTTTAAACAGTGGATAGACTACTAAATATAGGGAAATGTGCTAACCTATCAGATTAGTTGAAGGAATCACATTATTATTAGCTTGGTTAAAAATATTTGGGATCCTTCTAGTTGGGCAATGTGCGTAGATGTATAGATGCAGAAGGAACAATGCATTCAGTGATGGGTCTGTCATCAGGAAATTTGGTCCTCCACGCTTAAGGAATTTTGGTTTGGGTATCTGCAAAATAAATCCAAAGCAGGAAAGGATTCAGCACTGATCCCTGGGGGTACCCTAGCAGTTACAGTTTTACATTCAGAGAGGGTACCAGCAACTTTCACAACTTGATATCTTTTTGGATAGCTAATTAGCAAACCAGCAGACAAAGTATGGCTTTATATTAAGTTTATGTAATGCTTTTCTCAATATACCAGCATGGGAGGATAGTGTTAAAAGCCTTGGATGTGTCAAAATAAACAGCATTCACAGAGTGACCACTGTCTACAACCTCTGTAACATTTACAAAGAAGTTTACTGAGTTCAGGAAACAGGACCTTTCCTTCACAAACCCTGAGTGGGGTCTAGACTGGTTAACTTGATTATCTTTATGTATATGAGTTCTGCTACAGTATGATATAGTTCACGGCCTTACATATAAGGCTGATGGGCCTATAATTACGTGGATCTTTAGAGGGCCACTCTTGTATAGGGGAGCCACAGTGGCTATTTTCTAGGCATCAGACAAAAAACTTTTGGCATTAGACTGAGCTTGAATATTTGCCACCTATACCCTATAGAATTGGTCTTACTATTTATTTATTTTTATTTTGCTTTTGTTTATCACATTTGTCTGATTGGGTTTCGTCAAAAGACCCTTTTCAGTGAAGGCCCAGGGATAAAAGCTCCAAAATATTATAAAGATTTTTGAATACAGATTCAGTAATACATATGAACAGATACTAAGTAATATACATTAACAAATTCACATATATTTGCTATTTAGATTACACTGATATGAAATAAAGGCAAGTATCAGAGTCCAAAATATACTTACACATTAGCAGATGTTGAACACTGAGGATGTGAAGAGATGTTTTAGTGGGTTTGTCAAATGAATAACAGGTCAAGCGCATAGTGCTTAGAAATTCAAAGAAATGGAGTGAGGGAATGAACTAGGTAAGACAGAAAATGTTAGCATTGTAGTTAAGACTGGGTTATAAAGCAGATTTATAGCTAATTTAATATATATATATATATATATATATATAGGTTTGTATTAGGACTGTAGAGGTGAGACAGGAGTGGTGTCAATATATATATATATATATATATATATATATATATATATATATATATATATATATATACAGAGAGAGAGACTAGGAGCTGCTAGTAAAACTATTTAGGTATATGCCTATGGGACATAGGTTGACAAATGGTGTGACGATATGGCAGGCTGAAAATAACAGTGGCATTTATTTAGTAGTGTGCTCATAGCTTGAGGATGTATTTCTATTTATTATGGATAACAGTCTAGTATACTTAAGTGGTCGAAAATACTATTTTGGTGAAATGCTAGACACTTACAAAAACAACTATTTAAAAGAAAATAGAAAAGGAGAGAAAGAAGGGGGGCTGGGTTGTGTGATGGATCTGATTGAAAGGACAAAACTGTATAGCATGTCTATGTAACATGATAGCAGGTGTGCGATGGTAAGGAACAACTAGGCAATACTTTGGGTGTGCTAGGCAGTGCACTTACCATCTCTTAGAGTATATTCTTAAAAACTTGACCTGAATTCAATGTATGACTCAGTGGTTCTAGGAGTGGAAGGAAGTGATTTCCAGACATGTGGGACAATGACAGAGAAGCTGTGGTCTGCAATATGTAGTTTTGTGTGAGGTATTTGAAGTGATGGTCCTGGAGGGGTATCAGCCTTGGCTGATACTTTGAGGGTCTGGGTATTAGCTGGCCAGACAGAATGGTGAAGAACTTCTGTTTCAACAGTTTAAAACTAAGGGAGCAGAAGTAGAGAATGGGACCTCTGTTTTACAGGTAGCCATTTTGTTTTGGATAGAATAAGGCTGTGGTATTCTCCTTTAAAGAATAAGGTAAACCTGCAAAGATAATTATTAGATAATTATTAATTGCTTTGACAGCTGAAATATTCATCTCTTTAACTGCAGTGATGATTGGGAAAGTGCATTCTAGTTGTCCAATGACAATAGCTTTACAAACTGCATATCTGCTTTCTTTTGAGAAAAAGTGAGAATTCTTTCTTAACCAGAGGAGTAATTTGTTAATTTTAACGCTGTTTCTATTTATATGATACTGAAAAAATTAAATAGCTAAGCCAGTTATTTAGACACTACAAGTGGCTTGTAATTTCTATGTCATTGTCGTTATCACATAGGGTGTGCCAGTCAGAAGATACTGCTAAAAAATTTTGATGGGATCCAGGTATCATAGTTTTTATTTTGTTTGTGTTGTGAGATGCATTTGCTATAGTCAGTTCAAAAGGAGGGACAGGTCAGTTTTCTAGCTTTTTTTAACTATGGTATGGGAGTGTCGGAACATATAGCTAACCATGGTATGGTGGTGTCTCACCCTATAGCTAACCATGGCATGGGAGTGTCTGAACCTATAACTAACCATGGTATGGGGGTGTCTGTACCTATAGCTAACCATGGTATGGTGGTGTCCCACCCTATAGCTAACCATGGCATGGGAGTGTCTGAACCTATAACTAACCATGGTATGGGAGTGTCTGAACATATAGCTAACCATGGTATGGGAGTGTCTGAACATATAGCTAACCATGGTATGGGGTTGTCTCACCCTATAGTTAACCGTGGCATGGGAGTGTCTGAACCTATAGCTAACCATGGTATGGGAGTGTCTGAACCTATATCTAACCATGGTATGGGGGTATTTGAACCTATAGCTAACCATGGTATGGGAGTGTCTGAACCTATAGCTAACCATGGCATGGGGGTGTCTAAACCTATAGCTAACCATGGTATGGTGGTGTCTAAACATATAGCTAACCATGGTATGGGGGTGTCTGAACCTATAGCTAACCAT
This sequence comes from Protopterus annectens, assembly GCF_019279795.1. NCBI lineage: Eukaryota > Metazoa > Chordata > Ceratodontiformes > Protopteridae > Protopterus > Protopterus annectens. The sequence continues at coordinate 1,416,844,554 of NC_056737.1, read as the reverse complement.
GGTATGGAGGTGTCTGAACCTATAGCTAACCATGGTATGGGGGTGTCTGAACCTATAGCTAACCATAGTATATGGGTGTCTGAACTTACACTAACCATGGTATGGGGGTGTCTGAACCTATAGCTAACCATAGTATGGGAGTGTCTGAACCTATAGGTACCATGGTATGGGGGTGTCTGAACCTATAGCTAACCATAGTATGGGGGTGTCTGAACCTACACTAACCATGGTATGGGGGTGTCTGAACCTACACTAACCATGGTATGGGGGTGTCTGTACCTATAGCTAACCATGGTATGGGGGTGTCTGAACCTATATCTAACCATGGTATGGGGGTGTCTGAACCTATAGCTAACCATAGTATGAGGGTGCCTGAACCTACACTAACCATGGTATGGGGGTGTCTGAACCTATAGTTAACCATGGTATGGGAGTGTCTGAATCTATAGCTAACCATGATATGGAGGTGTCTGAACCTATAGCTAACCATGGTATGGGGGTGTCTGAACCTATAGCTAACCATAGTATGAGGGTGTCTGAACCTACACTAACCATGGTATGGGGGTGTCTGAACCTACAGTTAATCATGGTATGGGTGTGTCTGAATCTATAGCTACCATGGTATGAGGGTGTCTGAACCTATAGCCACCATGGTATGAGGGTGTCTGAACCTATAGCTAACCATGGTATGTTGGGGTGTCTGAAACTATAGCTAACCATGTTATGGGGGTGTCTGAACCTACAGCTAACCATATTGACTGTGTACAGCAGAAATGGTATTTGTGGAAGTTTGGTGAGAAGTCTGTAAGTACAGCTAGAAGAAACATGGTGAGAGCACAGAACACTGGATATACATTTTAAGAGACGATAATTGGGTGACAAAATTGAACCTAACTTCAGGGCACTCATGGTGGTGCAGCAGTTAGTGTTGCCACCTCACAGCAAGAGGTTCTCCAGTTCAATTCTTGGCTAGGGTGTCTTCTGTGTGGAGTTTGCATGTCCTCCCTGTGGTCACATGGGTTTCCACCAGGTGATCCGCTTTCCTCCCACATCCCAAAGACATGCTGCAGGTGGATTAGGCTCTCTTAATTGGCCATAGGTGTAATAGTGTGCATGTGTGTGCCTCCTGTGGAAGACTGGGTGCTTGGCTGGCAACTTGATACTGTAAAACTCCACTGCCAATCATTTTGCAGACTGTTGTTCTGCTGTGGTGACCCCTAACGGCAAAAAGCTGAAAGGAGAAGAAGAAAGTTGAACCTAGCTTTACAGACAGAGTTCAGTTAAAAATAAGATAAAAATCATTGAACCAGTCATGGCTTGGGGGTTTATTCCTAAAGCAGTGAAGGCTTGAAATAATAGACTTGATCAACTAGAGTAAAGACTGAACTGGACCATTTAAAATGTCATTATTGCCTTTCAAAAATAAATCATCAGTTAAGATACATAGTGCTGTTGTTGTACCCCTTGCAGCCAAAACATGTCATATTTATGAATCTGGGTAGACAATTGGGTGTAATCTAATCTTTGACAAAGTTTTGTCAGAGTTGGTAGAATGGAAATGGGACTCAATTGCTATCAGAGGTGAATTAAGAAACTTTTGACAGAAGACTAAATAAGGCTTACTACCATCTCAGTGGCATCATGTAGGCACCAACAGGCCGGCTAGATGGTCACATCATAATTTTATAAAGCTAAAGTGGAGTCCATCAGGGTCCATCAGGGACAGATGGTAAGTCATCAGATATCTATTCAAAGAGATTTTGTATTTGTTTTGTTGCTATGGCCAAAAATGAGAAAAGGGAGTAAACAGAGATGATCTTTAGGAGGAAGTGATGGTTGGGTGAGAAGATATGCTTGGCAACTGGTAAAATCCATTCAGAAAGTCTTCTGATGACAGGTGACCTGTGGAACAATTAATGAAGCATTCTTCTATTTATTCTTTGTTTAAAGTCCATCCGGTTATTTGCTTTATTAGTTTCCATAGGTGTTTGGAACGGTTTGTGAGAGAGGTTTGTGGTGAACAGAAATGGAAAGGCTTCTTTCTCCTAATAGCAATTTTGTTATATTTCTTGGGTTATTAGTTTTGTCTTTATTAATAGGATTTGGTAAATGTTTTCCATTCCTGCCAGGCCATGTATTTGGTTTTACTTAGGGCTTTTACTTCTTTGGTAATCCAAAATTTGAATGGTTTTATAATGCTTGGAGTTAATAGAGAAGTGTTTTCCTGTTTATTCACCAGTTTTCAGCAGCATCTGTGGGATTACTGATGCACTGGACTGGCAGCTAGTCACTGGTGGCTTGTTCTGCTTTTAGCTTAGTTTTATATATATATATATATATATATATATATATATACATATATATATATATATATATATATATATATGTATATATATATATATATATATATATATATATATATATATATATATTTTTTTTTTTTTTTGCAAATAGTTTTAAAAGTTATACTTGAGTTAGGTGAGGTGTTACTAAGGGAGGGAGAGTGGAAGGATATCACTATCAGAGATGTTATTGGGAGAGTTTGTAATAATGAAGTCAAGTAGGGAATAATTATTTGCTCTGAAGTTAAGCCTTGTTGAGAAATGTGATATCTGAGAAAGGCTTTGGTCAGAAAAAAAATCATTGATTTCATAAGTGTGGGGATCTAGAAGATTAGTATTAAAACTCATATGATGATAATGCCTTTATGTGGTGGGAAAGTCTGTAGTAATTGGAATTTCAGCTGTTTAAGTATGTCAGTTGGGTGAAGAGGGTATAGAGTGGATAAGGGAATAGCATGTGTAGAGGTTGATGGGATATGTTCAATAACTCAGTTTATGTCATGGTCATCGGCAGAGGTAGCTTGAGCTACTGTATCTGTTTACAATGAGGTTTTACAAAATAAGTTGTGATCTCCAGTTCTTCTACAAGGCTGGGTGTTAAATGTGTAACTATAAACAGGAATCAGTCTTACTTATATTGTCAATTGTGGACAGTATCAAAAAAGATATCAAGTTGCCCTAACTTGCTTCCTATGCTGCCTGCATTTAGTAGTGCAAGCTCGAGAGACTGGAGGCCTGGTGTTTTTGTTTGACAGAAATATTTTTTTTTGGCAGACAGGTCTAGAAGGTGAGATGGGTGAGCTGAGCTTGGATTTTGTGTAGCTTTTTAAAAAAATAAAATAAAATATGTGTGTTAATAAAGTTGGAAATGTAAACTTGCTTGGATGTGTTTGCTTGTTTGTTTTTCTGTTTGCTTCATACTTCTTCCCCGGGATTCATGAAGCTTGGCGCAAGGCCGGCGTTAGGCTTGTGCCGACCGTGTGGCATGAGATGGCGCAGTAGCGCCAAATGCATATTAATGAAGGCGCGCTGCCGCCACAGCCACGTGCATAGGAAAGGAGTGCGAGTGCATAGGGTGTGTCGAAGTGCCACATGGAGGCGTTGTAATGTCAGCTGTTGACGTGCAACCTAAAATGCTTGCATATAACAATTTGCAAACAATAGTAATTACATCTGTCAGTGTCCATGGATACTGAAATGTATGCAAAGCATTCAAGACAGTTCCTGCAAACACAAAATGAAGAAGCAAACACAAATGCATGGTAGGGAATAACGGGTCCCTATCCCTCGAACAAATGACATTGAAAACCATGTGCCCGTAGTCCAACGCAGTGTAGATAGTTATACCAAGTGGAAGTGAAACGCATCATGTTAGCGCGCCACCAATAGGTATGCCCAGCCCAATGGTCAGGGTCACCAGCTGACCCATATTGTGAGGGAGAGTACACAGCTGGGCAGATGTGTCCATAACAAAAACCACGATAAATGTAAATATCTAGCGACCGTATGACAAAATTATATCCCACAATGCATGTAATAGTCACATACAATAGGTATGTCCATATTTAACATACCATATATGACAAGAAATAGAATAAGCATGTAAACAAAACAGAAGGAGCATATAAACTGCTACAACAATAAGGCAACATGTAGGCTTAAAGGAACAGTATTATCCGTAGCGTTGACTGTGGGTACATGTTGTCCAGTACAATCGGATATGTGTCTGGAATATATCCCATCCTGGACATAGAAAAAGGTGGCATCCTACCAATGATTAGAACAGTCGGCCAAAATCCGCACATCTGCGGTCCAAGCCGTACTTGTCAGGATGTGTCACAGTTGAACGGGTATTACCCGGGTGTACCAACCATGTCATGAAAGTTAAGTATGGGCGTGTACCTATGTGCATGATGTATAGCATGTGAAAGGTGAAACATGCCAGGGTAGTCCACACAACCATACAGGTACCTGACATATGTAGTGTATGCAATGTGTTACCTTGACCGTGTCATGGGCCATCAACCAAAGCAGTGATGGATGGAGTGTCAAGAATATGTGTGTGGGGGGATGGGTAATGGTATAATCTTCAAAGGCGAGACTGTGTTGTATGCAAAATAGGTGAACTGGAGGTGTATGAGGGAGCAGCGGGTGAAGCAGAAAGAAACACAAAGAACATGTATGCACATATGCAATACAACCAGACAGGCCATACTGTAGAACACAATCCCACAAACATATGAATATTAAAATGTGTAATACAAATGTACAGAAATGTCACCAGCACATACCCACAGATTGGTCCTGATGGAACTGGCCAAATCAAATGCAACACACCTGGATGCATAATGGACTACCCAGCATCCCCTCCACAGCACACAACCCGCCCCCATACCTGAACGTCCACCAAGTCCAGCCGTACTTGGCCTACTAGTTTAGCGCAGCCACATCTACACATAGTGACCACTACTCATATGTAGTAGGTAGTGTCAACCTAGGCAGTTTCAGGATTGCAAACTATGTATCCCTTGCATGTAAAACCCCCAGCACATTTTCGTAATGCCAGAAGAATGGTCAGTATCGGTCTTATTAAATTTTTGGATATCCCTCATGGGATGAGTAACCTGTGTAAACATTAGAATGGGTATCAAGACACGATGTCCAGTCCTGTAGACATCTGGACACAAGTTGGAATGTGCAGTAGTGGTGCACGAGACTGTCCAGCCCTAGATGGTCATGCAGAACCTACTACCCAGGATCAAACACCTGCCTGTGACACACGTGTTCCGACACGAATAATTGAGAGAATATATTGCACACATTCACATAGTGGCACATGGAAAAAGGGTGATGAAGGCTCTGACGTAAACAGGATACCCCCTGATCCACTGTGTGAGGGACAGTTACTGTGTGGGTAGGTGTGTCCTGACCAACAATGATACAATGCCAAATGTCCTGTGATTGTAGGAAATAAGTATGTACCATACTGCATGTAACAGTTGCCTAAAGCGGTCACGTCAGGATAGAAAATACGTAATTCATACAAGAAACAGGCTAACAACTAAAGTGCTAAAGGTATAGGCTCACAGCTAGGAAACTAATGAATGTTCTAAACCTGCACTGACCGTGGGTATCCCCAGAATATATCCCAACCTGTACATATGACAATGTCAACCCTACCAATGGTCAGAGCATTCGCACAATAACTGGCCAGCTTCTTAATCACTCACAAAGCCAGTGACCTTTGGAGGAAAGGTGTTGAATGAGAATGACTGCTTACAGCAATGAAGAGTAATAGATGCATTTAACTGCAGAAAATTAGTAGTAATACGAATCTGTCAACACGTTCCAAGTTAATAGTACTAATATGGTAGAAGTGTCCATAATTGTCCCTGATTTGTCATAGCCTTGTCCCTGTCACTGTAGAAACTAGTCCCCGAGTATCACAGAGGTCCGTACACATATGTACACCAACTAACTGTCACATCTGTTGACAGGACTATTGCATACCTGTAGTGAATTTATAACTGATGTCCAGAATAATATTTATTGTATCTATAAATGAATGAAATAGTCAAATGTGAAGGGAAACACGTGGAAACCCCCTACCCTGCATTATGTAGTGGAACCAGACCCCACCCTAAATTATGTAGCACCGCCCTAATAATGTAGTCAGAGGTGCCCAAACACCTGCATCTGTAAACATAGGTAGAATATTAAAATCTGAACTAACTCTGTCCATGTGCTATGTCTGATATTTGAATAGCGCCAGGGCAATTCTTGTCACCAGTCGGACAAGCCTAAATCCGGACCAGCACATGAACACCCTGACAATCAAACACGCGTATGTGCGAGGACTATAAGGGTAGGAGTTCTGAATATCCTTGAAGTGAGTAGACATGCAGCATGGGTCCAGACCAGCAGGAAACAGGGAATGACAGAAGTGTAGTACTGCGGTTTTCCCAGCAGGAGAATGGATGCCTGCTGTGTAAGGGAAGCGGTGAGGCGTATGTCAGAATAGCTATGAACCATGGGTATACATATAAATGAGGCAGGACAACAATAGTGTAGTGGTTAGAGCATCCGCCTAACATAAAGGCATTCCCAGTTCAAGTACGACTATAGCACATATTAATTGTGTAATGAATGCCTCTGTACTGTAAAGCCAACATTTATACATGTAAAGGTGACCGCGTGTTTCGCATGGGGCCATTAACCAGATTCCATCAATCATTTCATAAGGAATAAGGCACATGTAATCCCAAACAAGTGGCAGTAAACATATGTGACTCAGAATAAGTAGATGCAAGTGCGCCTGCGTGGGTGTATGCAGCTTGTAGCATAGCAAATGTATGCTGTCTTGTACAGCTGTAACTTTTATATATATATAGATAGATAGATAGATAGATAGATAGATAGATAGATAGATAGATAGATACTGTGTATAGATAAATATCCACAGACATAAAATAAATATGCAATTATATATCTATAGATATATCTATATATAAACATATATATATATATATATATATATATATATACATATATATATATATATATATATATATATATATATATATATATCTATATATATATATATATATATATATATATATATACACATATATATATATATATATATATATATGTATATATATACATATCAGGAACACCGAAAGACAAAAGCAAACATAAGGGTTATAAAGGGAATCTAGCTCAAGTAAGGAATTATAAAGTGCTCGCAGCATATGTCAGATAAAGCTGCACAAGTGTGAGTAGAGCACCGCTATTCACACCAGAGGCAGGGTTATACCAGTGGCCATAACATCGTTGAAGTGCTACATCAACATTATACACAGACGCAATGTAGTACATGTTGCGACCACCTACACTTGTAACCCGCAAATCGTTCGTAATCCATAACACCAGGAAAGGCACGTATGTGCAAATATGAATGGATGGTGAGCCTGTGAATACACGAGGCAGTACAAAATGTGTGTAGGGCCCCAACGCTCGGGAGAGGGCAATGTGTAAAGGTGTGTCATGGCTGCGATAACAGGTGTATAATGGCTGGTATGCGTGGAAATTCAACACGAGTGTGCTGGAGAAACTATGGATATGGGATTATGGACACAGGAGTGCTAGGGTATGTTGCGCCAGTTGCAATGGAGTGGCCCGTGGAGGTCAGCTAGTACATAGGTGTGATTCCCAAATAGAGTGTCATCTGTGTGGAGACATGCGTGAATGGGCGTATCGTTGTCGGACGTTGTGCGTCAGGGCTGGCAGCCCGGCATGTAAAACCTAAACGCCACCCATGAGTGGAACAGAGTTCTACTGTGACAACCCCAAACCAGGAAAAGCAGAAAGACACAACTACATGCAGACATCAATATCTTGATGTACAATCTCAGTAACACAAACACTCATTCTATTAACATTAATAATATGAATGTGCACAGAAACTGCGCATACAAGTAATAGGTCGAATGACACTATCACATCACACTTATCAGCGGCACCCCAGACATGAAAAATGTGCGACATCTGTCCTCTGCATAACGTGCAGTATACTGATCACAAGTTCACTGGAGTGAAGTGTCGGTGTCATAATGACTAAGGCAATAGAATGCTGTTGAAGCAGAGATAAAACCCAATACGCATGTGTAAGTGTCTATGTCCGGGAAATGTATAGGTTAATGGACACACAGATGTATATATAGATAAAAAACATATATATATATATATATATATATATATATATATATATATATATATATATACATATATCTATATATATATATATATATATATATATATATATATATATATATATATATATATATATATATATATATATATATATATATATATATATATATATATATATATTTATATATACATATTTATACAGATATATATATATATATATATATATATATATATATACACACACACACAAAGATATACTACAGATATATATATATATATATATATATATATATATATATATATATATATACACAAACAACAGGTATTGATATATACATATACACACAAAACAAATATGTCATTGTAGATATATACATGTACATAACTAGGTTACTTTACAGCAATTAGGGGTAACATGTATACAGCCCGAGCATATGTGACTGGGAGGTCCAATAAATAAACGTTGTACCCCCCACACCACCCAGCTAGGGCGGTCAGACATACAGACAGACAATAAAGATTACTACACTGCTGCTGTCCAAAACACCAGCAGGAAAGTAGCAGTGGGAGAGATCTGCAAGGTCTACACTTTAAACATGGACAATGGTGTCCCTTGCAGGACCCCAAAAAGTCAGTGTATGTGTCAACCTGTTGTCATCGATGCAAGCAGGATGTAGGTGTACATGGAACAGTAGGTTGTGCAAGTGTGATAATACATGGGTTGAAAACGTAAGACATGTGTCCCGAGATGGGGAGAGTGGGCAATGTGTAGGGGTGTGCTCATACCCCAGCTGTGCTCACAGTAAGTATATGTCATGAGTGCTGTAGTGGGGTGCCAGGTAGGTGGACCATGGGTATGCAATAATGGGCTTAAGTGTGCAGGTGCTGGATGGCAGAGATGTAGTAGGCCCGCCCAGTGGAAGTCATTAATATTCCTATGTGGGAATAGCAGACGCCTATACGTCCCAAGCCTGAAGAGCACATCTACCGGATATTCTGTAAACCATCAGGGGAATACATAGAGACCAAATCAGTGCCATGTACCCGATTAGCATGGACGTCCATAGTTATGAATCAGAATGTAACAAAGTCCAAATAAACACTTCCAGAACTAGTGATATTAGGTGGACAGGTGGTGGAATACAGGTAATGACAGATGACATGTATGAGTCATAAACGGCATGTACCTCGACAAACGTGAATGAATACATATGCTCTGTGACTGTCAATGTGTCTGGTTAATAGAACCAATCGTCTAAATGTGTCCCACAGGGTGTTATGCAGTGTTCCTCATACAGTATTCATTCTTCCCCATTGGTATGTGAGGTCTGCTAGTGACAGAAAGTGCATAATTTGATGACCACCTCAGGTAGATGATAGCATAATAGATGAGGTTCCACACCCATATGCCTTTGAGTGACACACCCTTCTGGGCAGTTGTGTCCTGCAAAATGAATGTTATGGCACATGGCCTGTGAGTTCGGGAAAGAAGGCCATATATTGTGTGTAGTGGTGTCAGAAATTAATTTGTTATATCAGAAACAGCTACATGTAATAGGAAACAGTATTAGCAATTATAATGCTACAAGAATAACCTTAACGTATGCAAACCGTGGAAGTAGTCAGTTTACAACTGGCTGTGGGTATGTGTTGCCTTGACACATGCAATAGCTCTACATATAGGATCTATAGGGCCTCCACCATTCTGAATGGCCAAAGTGGGACCTGCTCTGCAGAAATGTCAGACATACCAGGGCAGAACATACCTACAGCCATGCATAGTACAGCAATATACATATCAGCACAAATCAAAGTGTAGTCTAGCAGCTGTAAAGTTGCTTATGCTACTACATATAACATATTGACGTGTCAGGTATACAAGACCTGTAACAAGCAACCACTACAGACACGTAGAATATGAGAATGTCCCCTAATCAGAACAGTTGCAATGGCTAGAGTATCATCACATGACATATGCCTAATGAGGGACTGTCCCATGCAAAGTGGGAAAGGTGTTATTCCTACAGTCTCCCGTCGTGCAATCTGAAATGCGGAAAACGTACACTAGTTATGCGGTAGCATGACTCACCGGACAGCTGCAGTTACAAAATCATATCCACATGTCAACATTGCAGAGTATAGGTTCCCATGTATCAGGCAGACGGGAGCAGATCATTTGAGGAACACGCATATAATATGATTACATCACTGGACAGGCCGCCGAGTCCGTACAGTCGAACGCCTGCCATCGCCAAATGGTTAGACATACCCGATACTGTAGTCATGTAGTCCGATGTAATACGCATCACAAGGGATCGCACACACCCAGCGTGAGTGACAAATGTAAGCAGAAATTTTGGTGAGCGAGCGGCTGTAAGCGTGTTTGTCTACCAGTATGCCAGTAATGCACTGTCAAAGAAATGTGGAGTCTAAACGGGTAAAAGGTGCTGTAACCAGAGATCAGCAGTGCTTAACATTGTGCAAACCCACGCACAACTGCTCCCACCTGCTGGAATGTGCCTTACTCAGTCCGTATCCAAAGGCGTCAGTCTGTCTGCAAACAAAGAACCGCCCTATTCACATGTTGGTAGCAGTACCCTGCGCACATAGCTCATGTGAATTAACAATAGACCATGGCATATGTACAGACAATAGACCACACACACACCATGCAGCACAGTCATCCAACAGTATAGCAATGTACTGGCAGATATGTCCAGACCACTGGTGTATGCATGCCTGGCCGTCCTGTGTGTCAGTGTGTGAGCATGCCCAGTATGACTGTTACGCATGTTGTCAACCAACATTACCGTCATACCGTCATGTGCATGAGCATGCCAAGTATGGACAACTGTATCGCATGTGTCACATGTCCACATAGTCAGTACTGTGTTGCCAACCCCTCTGTTCTACACAGACAGGTGTCATGCTGTGTCTGCAGGGTAGCTAATGGTCATGTGGAATTGACAGTTGCTACATGTCTGCATAGCATGGGGGGGACATCCAACCACATCCACAGTCCTACACAGCACCGTGGGTGGCACACATGACTCTCACATGTGTAGGTTGGATGGGGGGCACAGCTGACAGTTGTACACATCTGCCACTACTGTACTGGTATGCCAGGTACTCCATGTCAATGTGTGGACCTACCTAAATTGCCAGTTGGAGGGATACCAGTGTACATCAGATCCCAGTGTTAAATACCAGCACAGTGGTGTTGGATGTCACAGCTTTCACAACCTACATCAAACCGCCTGGCCTGTTGTAGTTTGTGTGTGTGTTTGGGGGTTGGGGTCATTCATTGGGCATATCCATAGGCCATTGTATATCATTTGTCTGTATTGGTCCACACCTGTCCAGCTACATGGAACGTGTGTGGTCTGTACGGACACACATGATGTTCATCCCATAATCTGCAGTGGGTTAGGACACCCTGTGTACTACTGGCTACCATTGTGATCCCCATATGTGCTACAGATGTCATGGTGCCACTATGGACGTGTACTGTCTGCTGCCCTAACAGTCGGCTACCAAAGTCTCTTGTATGCTCACATACATACCATAGCAATGGGTAAATGCACATTCTAATACAACTGCCAATTTTTAAGTCAATAGACATACCCTGGGGGTGTTCTGGACCTGAGGATGGTGCTGGAGGGCTGCCTATGTCAGATGCACACAGTGCACCTCCTATACATGGCCGAGCACAGGTAGTGTCATGTTTGGCATCCGTTGTACTGTGTGCGGGTCAGAGAGGAGACATCCATGGGTACCTACTGTGTCAGTGCATATGCCTTGTGTTGCCTCTTTGCCAAGGGCAGGTCATACTGTGCACGGCCTTTCGCCGACTGGGCTCTGCTCAGATAGTTCCTCTGCCAAGTCACACTGTGCCTGTACAGGCCTTGGCAGTGGTGTTGGACCATGTGGCCCTGCCCCATGCTGTTCCTGCAGCAACTGTTACTGCAGGATCAGAATGTGTAGCATAGCAAATACCATAACAAATTGTGTGCATGTAGCTGGTGAATACTGCAGGGCTCCACCGGATGTGTCCGGATACCAGAACTGTGAACTGAGCATCCCAAACACATGCTCAATTACATGTCTTGCCTGTGCATCCGCCTCATTATGGTGTGAGTGTTCAGGTGTGTGTGCATTGCTGCTGGGTGTCATCAGCCATGACACCAGTGGTTACCCAGCATTCCCCACTAGGACACTGTAGGGGATGTCCATATTGGCAAAGGTGTGGTACAGCTGTGTCAGAAGCCATATATTAGAATCATCATAGCTTCCAGGGCAGACAACACACACATTCAGTCTAATGCCCTGGCCATCACATATGGCCTAGCTGTTGGAGGGTATGCCCCTGCAGTGATTGTAGGCCCTACCCCGCTTGCCGGGTGGTGCTTTGATGTGTATGTGTGTGCAGGCTATAGCACCCAGTACCCCAGGGTAGTCATCCATGTGGTTGAAGAGATGCATATTGCTGGTCTACTAATCATGTGTGTTGAGGACATGTACGTGCTCACTAGCATGTGTTGACATGGCGTCTGTGAACTGGCACAATACTCTGGATGCAGATGCCTGTGAGATCCCCATGATATCCCCAGTTGTGCTGTGTGAGGTACCTGTGGCTAGTATACCCAGGCCAACACATACCGTGGTATCCACTGTGATGGGTTTTCCTTGGCCTGTTTGATGTGTCTAGGTGTGGCAGGCACAGGTCAACAAGCTGCTGTAGGAGGTCTCTGTCCACCCCATAGTGCTCCACCATCCCCAGCTCATGTAGCCCCTGGTAAGTCACCCTGGATCTATAAAGTCTTATGTCACCCCAGTAAGGGATGTTCGGCAGCATACACATCCTCACTGCCCTCAGCCTCCTGCACATGTTGGTCTATGTTGCCTGCTGAAGCCCTTCTCATTTGGTTGGACTGTGTCATGAAATGTCCCCACAGGTATACACCGGTGGTGTAGAGTGTGGAAGAAACCTGTGTGTATGATGCTTGCTTACATTACCGTACTGTTCAGGTGCAGGCTGGCCATGTCATCTGCTGATTGTGCTGATCATCACCTGTTTGTGCAGCCTGTATACCCTGACAACCCCACCACTGCTGTTGTCCCTCCCAATGTCACCAGGCAGGTATAAACACACATTT